>NW_016690386.1:1179854-1262455 GCF_001604755.1 Lepidothrix coronata
TGTTTGTCAAATACAGCTTATTATTTAGTGTGTTCTGTCTAAATTATAGAGGCTTTTGTGGTAATGCTATTGCATTTAGCATGCAAAGCTATTCTTTATTTATATTTATATAAATATTTATATATTTCTATGTCTATCTAGGTACCTCACCAGAGTAAAACCTAACAAGTTTAGAATTGTGTTTAAGTGAATCGAAAATGTTCAGAGAAATTTCTGTGAAAACATACCCATAACACATAAAAAGTAGGTTTTTATTAATGTTTTCACATAAAGACTAACTAACATGAGTTGTAAAGGACCTATTTGAAAAAAAATCAAACAAAACCAAACAACACAAGTAATTAGATTTCAGTAAGACATTAAATGGATGAACTAGTTTTTGGAAAAGTCACAGGTATATATGATAAATCTATGTCTTGTACATTACCCAGCTTCTTTCGGAATCCTCATGTGGACAAAATAAAGGCATAGATTTGCTCTTCACACTGAAGTCTAAAGCCATGGTTCAACTGAGGATGATGAAGCAGTAGCTAAGACGTTATTTTGACTTTTGAAAAAGTAGTGGCAGACAAAAAGGCATATGAGGCCAAGGGCTAATTAAAAGATTCCAACCATATCTACAAGTTTATCTGTGAAGAAATTGAATGTCTTCCCATGCATTTGTGTATTCATACCAATTAAGTTTTTTTACTGCTTATTACTGGGAGGTGTGGATTTTATTTATTGTTCTGCCAAAAGCACACACACCCAAGACACAGATACTTCTGCTTGAATTAAAAAGTAATTTGGCTGCTATCGCTTATCAACAGTTGAGTTTATCTGTACAGAATCTGTCCACTTGATGCTGCCTTTTTTACACTGCTCCCCGCTGTCAGCAAGGCAAGACCAGGCTAAAAGCATGGGCTCCCTCTCCTGGTTGCTGCTGGAGCTCTGAGCCCTTTGCCTTCAGGCGCTCCGGGCAATAGAATGGACACAACACGAGTTGCAGCTTAATTCAAACAATTACACTTTGAGACAAAAATATAATCAAGTAGCTATTAAAATAGATTTAGTCTAATCTTTAAAATGCAACAGAAATATAAAACTTGCATTTGAAATGCCAGGACACTCTAAAGTAATAGTTATGATGAAAATGCATCAGATAGACCAGAAAAGAAAATACTAGATAGAAACAAGTTTTTACTTTCTGTGATTTCAGGTACTAAAAGGGAAGGGGGAGGGAATGGAGAAGGGAGGATGCAGATTAACCAACCCTATATCTTGTGTAAAACTCAACAGGAAACTAATATTCCATCTCTCACTTCTTTTTAGCCATCCCCAGACTCTAGGGCATAATTTATCTCAAGATCCATTGATATTTTTTCAGTTCTCAGCTGGATAAGCTGTGACAAACCTGATCTAAAGTTGGTCCTTGAGCTGGAGGTTGATCAAAATAACCTCTTTAAGTCCTTCCAGCATACACTGTTTGGTGTTTCTGTCCTAAATGTGAGAGAAAGATTAAATTTCTGAAAAAGAATTTGTGTAATATAGCCTTTAACCCTATATTAATCTTGAAAGGCCTTTTAGATTCCAACGTAGAAAATGGCATTCTACTTGTGTAAAGAGAGAGGCCTGGATCCACTTTCTGCACTTTTACCCTTTGCATAGTCAGGCCTTTGCAAGAGGAGAGGTGTGATACAGTTGCAGAGTACAAGGATGCAGATTAGGGACCTCCTCAGATATTAAGCAAAATGGCTGTACTGACTAATAGCTATTGCTAAAGCTGTAGAAAACAACATACAACTGATTTCAAAAGGAATCTCTTAGGCTGAGGACTCAGGTGATAGTCTCTGACATGCCTGTACACTGAGGGAAGGCTGCACAGGCTATATGAAAGGGAGTGGTTTTAATACCCTTTGTTTTGACCAACAGTTATCACAGAGCTGCTTGACACAATCGTTCACTGCAAGGGAGAGAGAGCAGTTGAATGTGAACTCTCCTCCCATCCCTGAATACTGAACAGCAGCCCATAATTTGTTTGAAAGAGAAGTTTACAGTGTCAGGGGAAAGCAAGGCAATATACAATATTCCAAGAGTAAGAAGATGGTCCTGAGTAGAAGCAATCATCTAGGTGTTCTTGATTCTCTCCCCCCACCCCAGAGTACAGCTTGTCTCCTTCTATCAACAATGCAAGTAGCTTTGCAAGTATGGTCTTTGAAGGCTAAACTTAACCTTTTTCCTTTCCTTCTCTTATTTCAGTGTCCAGCATGATTTTCTCAGTCTTTTAGGCCATGGATAAATATGGAGTTTGTTTTTTATCTCATGAGTTTGAACTATATGTGAAAAAGCAGTGAGATCAACTTGCCACAACAGATTCCCATCATCCTTTCATGGACATGTCAGATGACAGGTTTGTTTGGGCCTTTGCTGTGATTTTCTTTAAGAGTAACTATCAAAAGAAGGACTTTGCTTTTTCTACTAATATTCTGAAAAACTGCGTTTACAAACATGATACCAGAATTATGAGATATATTTCAAGATGGGCTTTTTTTGGAGTTACTAAAGCCCAATATGCAAAGGGCAATTCTGAAGGTTTTAAGAAACAGGGTGACTGAATCAGTCACATGTTAGCGATGAACCCAGCTAGAATGTAAGCATATATGAGAAGGAAGGTTAAAAATCCACCTTGGTAGTTCTGTGATGATAGTCCTAATGAGAACAGCGTATCCTCAGTTAATCCTCCCAGGTCACAATACCCTTGACTTACTAGACAGTTTTTCAGAAAATAGGAAAAAATCACGATCAGAAGCTACAGAGGTAACTTGGAGAAGCCTCATGTGATTATTTTTGCAAGTTGCCCCTCTGTTTACCAGGAGGAACTGTCATTGAAAATGTCGTTTGTAGAAATGGCTTTCAAGTCAGTGTATGTTTTACATGTTTCTTTGTTCAGTGATACTTGCTAAAAATGCTGAACCCACAATGTAGTCCAAGGGACTAATGATAGTGCTGATATGTGCCCCTAATGGAGCCTATCAGAAGAGTGAAGAAAGATATGCACCTGATATTGCCATTTCCACATGCTGTTCTAAAACCTGTCACAATAGCTCTTAGATTTACTTTGTAGCATGATGTAAATTTACTTAAAATAATTTTAGTTATAATAGCACATCTATAATTTTTTTATCCTGTTGATATTTAAATGGGCATGGTAGTAGTAATACACAGAAACCAGACAATATTCCTTCAGGTTTGTGAAACATCTGCATCTTCAGTGTTTCAGCAGTCACCCAGATGTTGCCAGGACAACAGAATACAGATATAATTAGTCTTCATATGATATATATATATAATATTTGTGTGTGTGTGTATGTATATATATATATGAATTTAATTAACTGGTGATTTTTAGAACTCACTGCTTTAATGTGATTACCTTAGAAGCACCTATATAAATAGCATTTATTAGATAGCTGTGTGCAATTTACTTACATTCAAACCATTAAGGCACCATTTACCACTCTAAACTCTATGCAGGCAAATGAATGGAGCAAACAACCTGCTTTGAAAGCATCCTCACATTAGAAACTGTCTGCTGTTATAGCTGGCTTTGAGATACATGATGGACAATATTGGGACTTGAAGGATGAGGTTTCAAGACTTAGTTTTTCTGCCACCAAAAAAAAAATATTCTAGTAATTGAGCTAGGATATAGTTATGAATGGTAGAGCTCAGAAGTTCAGAGACTCATTCCCTACTCCCTTCCACAGTTGGGTTCCCTTCCACAGTTGTCTTAACTCTATAACTGTAGGTGTCGATCTTTCAGTCCATACCCTACTATGCTAATTTTAATTTCAATCAGTGGAAAATTTGACTCACAAGGGCTACATTATGACACAGAACAGGGATGTTTACATTCTTTTATATTTCTATATTGATATACCTGAGCTGGCTTTGAGCAGATAGCATCTTTCAGGACAAATGTAAAGCTGGGCTGGCTCATGTCATAGAATCACAGAATCCTTTAGATTGGAAAACACTCTTAAGATCATTGAGTCCAAGCATTAACCTAAGACTTCCAAGTACCACTAACCGTGTCTTTAAGCACAACATCCATAGGTTGTGCGAGTTGCCAAGTGACTGTTTAGATAGTTCCACAACGTGCAAATGCGCTTGAAGAATCAAGACCATTGCTTTCTGAAACCAAAAAAGGAGGCACAGCTTTAGCAATTAGATTTATTAGACTTTTTATTTTCTAGCACATTTTCATTACACTGTAGAACACGTGTTGTTGATATGAATGCCTGGGTTTTCAAGATGTGGTGTAAAAATATGAATATGATTACTCTACTCTCAGTTTTATCTGAGTTTTACCCTATTTGATCCTATCACAAAATGCAAAAGAAAAAAATATTCCATATGCTGTCTAAAAAAATTCTGTGAGAAGCATGCACTGCTCATTGAAATACAGTATACATTCTATGAAATCTAGGGTTTTTTCTAACTTCATTTTATATTAGGTATATCTGCTTTTCAAGCATAAATTCTTTTGAAATAATTTCTTCTGCACCTTATATTGTTCTGCTGTAATAATAACATGGTAGAATGTTTGCTGAAATGTACTTAATCCCAGCCTGTAGCTTGTGCCTTTACAGTAATCAAGTAGGGGTTCCAAATTATGAGTAATAAGTTTTAGGGAAGCAGGCGGGTGAAATAACACCACTGGCTTGCCTTAATAACTTCAAAAGGAAACTTTTTTCAGAATACACACAAAGAGATCACATTTGGAAGTTGAAAGGGTGCGCTTCATCCTTTAGCCAAGACAAGAAGAACCAGCCAGCGTCTGAGAGATCTCTTAGTCAAATTATTTAAATAGAAATACAAATACAATGTTCTTTAAGTTGTAAGTAGCATGGATAAAGTTACTTATAGGCAAAGTGGCTTTATTATTGTTTCCAGATGTAAATTTTGAAACACAGAAACGGCAGTTAGCATTTGGGTTCATTAAAAGTGATATAGTTCAGGACTCATACAGCCTCATATACTCTTGGATGAAGAAAGGGAAGACAGGAATGAGAACTTAGTGCAGTTGAAAGCACTAGGCACGGATGGAGCCATACTGTGAAGCTTGGGTAGGATGTGTTACTTGAAAAGTGGCATCTGGACGCATAAACACACTAGCACAAATAATCAACAGTTTTGTTCTGTGGCCAAAAAGAAATTGGAAAAAAAGGTTCTCTCAATCTGACTTTGTTTTTCTTGCTGCATCAAAACTAACATGCAGAGAATGATTTGCAAAGGAGGCGAAGGAAGACACAGCTTCCCATTTCCCACAGGAATTCAGAGCTTACTCCTCTGCTTTTAAGCAACTCTGAAGACATTTACTGTGAATAAAGCGAAGGTGCCCACTAAAAATGTTACATTTTTACTCCTCTTGTTTGCTTCCACTGTGTGCTCAGCTTTGCCAGCTTGCTGTGCTGACATTAAGGATGAGTTTAGTCCCTAGAAGGTCATTCTCATGTATCCCAGAGGGCCACAGGACTCGTGGTATATAGTTATGGGCTCCTTCAGGGTTCAAAAAGGCTCTCAAGCACAGGATAAGGAACCCTCTGAAGCCTGAAGTCACACAGAGAGAAAGCCAGTGCAGGACAGAATACAAGCTGATGCACCTCCAGGCAGCCTCTGGACAGCAGCCTGCAGCAGATCCTTCAGCAGCCATGTGTGAGCAGTGGTGCTTATAGCCATTCCAAAGGTAGCATAGCCCTTGCCAGTATGTTTTAGCTCCTTTTCCCTTTCTGAAGGGCCAACAAATTTAGTGAGAGGGTTTTGGTTTATTGTCAGTCTTGCACAATAGCATTTCTAATGGAGCTTCAGCTGCAAAGCATCTTCTGCTGGTGATACTTGTAATAGGTGGTGAAGGGTGAAATAACCATTTGCTCATCAAATTGTATTCATACCTTTTTTTTTTATATCAATATAATAAAGGCTGTGCTCGGACTGGGCGATCGTAAGTTGTAGAATAGTCAGCCGTAATGTTAATGTAGTGGTTGGCTGTTCTGCAGCTTGTGATTTTTCAATTCATATATCCCAAATCAATGTACTCTATGTTATTAGTGCTTTGCTGAAAAATTGTAAGTTACAGAAGAATTAATCATATACTATTAACATGATAACTTGTTTGCTTCGCTGAGTTGGTCTGCTGTTTCCTGTTATTCTAAAAGTGTATTGTTCAGAGTGCATTTCTGGAATGACAGGATATGGTGTACTAGTACAGTACACCATAATACTTAATACATACTTAATAAGGCAAAAGAGAAACAGATAAAGAACAGAAGGTCAAGTACAAGGATGATAAGGAGGAACCAGGACGGACATCTGGAGAATCCCACACACCAGGCCTCACGGACTATGGACTCATCAAACTATTGATGGAAAGTCCCTGGCAACTGAACTGGACCTGCAAAAGAGGACCAACCAGAATAAACACTGAGAACTCAGGTCCAATGAAGAGATAACAAGTGACTGTGGGAGGGGAATTGATAAGGGTATAAAAGTTACTGTTTTGCCTATTGCGCTCGCGGGCTGTGGGGAGCAAGGGTCTCCCCGGCCGCCCAGCGCGCTGTTTTGCTTATTTGCACTTTATATAACTCTTATAATAAATTTTTGCTGCTATAACTCAACTTAGTTTTAATTAACTATAACATACCGATGAGTATAAACTTGAGAAAAGCTATCTTGACTTTTACATTTCAGGCCTAGTTCAGAGAGGTGGCATTTACAAAAGGAAGCACAAACATATTTTAACTTATGAACTGAATAAAATTGATAGAAAATCTATGACATCATTGGGGAATAAAAATACTCAGAGGAGTATTTTAGTACAGAATGGCATAGTGAGATAGGTTTTATTCTGTGAATTCCCTGAAGACACTGTTTGTATCTTTCTCACTAAGGAATACATTCTATATTCATAATTCTTCTGTGACTGTACACTCTCAATTGCTGTAGTTTTCAAGGGGGTGCCACATGTGGAACTGAGTAACTCAAATTATAGGATTGTTATAAAAAGATCTCTGTTGAAGTGTTCCAGCTTTTAAAGTTTGTCCCTTGTTTCTGCACATAAATTTCTATGAAGGCAGATTTTGTCTGTAAATGGATGCAGCCAAATGTGTAAGCAATACATATATACACATTACTTAACCAAAATAAAATTTTCTTGATTAGAATTTATTTTGGCTTTTTTTATCCTGATAGTAGTACAGTTTTAAAAATATTTAACAAAAATGCACAAACTGTACTTCACATAAAACCCTCAGGAATACAATAATGCACCACAGAACGAGAATGAAAATAATTAATAATTCATAACATTTCAGTTGCTATAGCAGTATCTCCTACTAAATTAATAGAACAAGCAACTCTACAAAAAGCATAACAAAAATATGATGCCAGCACTGTCTCTCCTGAAATCATTCTTTTTTGGATGGTCTTCAGTGTAGGATTTTCACAAAGCAAGCCAGAGGTCGTGATGCATCTAACTCCATCCTTTTTTTTGTTAATGCAACTATTTATAGAAGTCTTTCATTTCTTAATAAAAATATAATTTTATTGTTGACATTAATCTCACTAAAGTTGGTGGAAAGGTTCATGATGAATTCTGTAAGACCTCACTGGTCCCTTAGTCACACAAATAGCCATCTGTTTTCTTCAATTAAAGCTGTGTTTAAGGATGCAATTGCGGCGCTTGCTGGTGCAAAAGTTAGGCTCATGAAATATATGGCTATCAAGCTTCACCTTATGAAAATCTAGCCTACAATGCAAAGGGATAGGGAAACTTAAAGGCACTTAATACTCTTCTGGTTTAAAGATGACCATGCATAACTCATTTGTGACTTTACATCAATGGACACCCTGTACTTTTGTGCATAAAGTCATCCAAGAGTCACAACTCAAAGGGCCATATTCTAGGGAGCCACAATTCCTTTGATATTTCTTTAAAATGACATGATAAATATAAATTGCAACTGAGAGAATCTGGTAAGCCTGATGCAAAATATCTAGACTGCCACACTCTACTAAGTTCCTTCATATGGCAACAGGCATTTCTGTAATTAAATCTGTCTAAGCTAACTATTTTGCATTACCACTTAGCTTCCTAAGCTGAAAATTGCTGAAACTGCATTAAATGAGGTGCCTAATTACTGAAGAAGCAGCCAAAAAAGCTATTTTCCACCATTACCACTATTACGTCTTGTGCTGCTTAATATTTCTTCAATGTGATCCTTATTGCCCATGAAGTTACCTCCAGGCCCACATAGAAGTGCCCCCCAGGGTGGTTAAGAGTGCCCTCTTCTCCCATCTGAGTTCTGCTGGTTTGCAGGTGTTTAGAATTCCTCCCCCATTCAAAGCCAATCTTGCATTTATACTCAGGGGTTGCACCCTGACCACCCATCTTCTAGAGCAATGCTAGTGCTACTGTCTTGTTGGCATCACAGTATTCCGCCAGGAGGTGAGAAGGAGGAACTCCAGGCTCTCTGGAGTCACTGGCTATCACTTCCTCTGGGAGTCCTGTGGGTTCCAACTGCAGTGCATGCCAAGAAGAGAGTCCTTTGGTTAAACCCAGATCTCTGTACTGCTGGGAATGCAAGAGACTGCATCAAAAGGGGATGATAAAGCATAACTTTGCACCTTACCAAGTTGGGGAGACCAGATCTCCTGGATCAGGAGGGCACACACCTCTCTTAATGCTAGTGACAGATCTAGCCTTGGAATAATTGCTTTATCTGATGGAGGCAGCCAATTGTCAGATTACAAGAGTTCTGCATATCCTGTGTTTGAGAAAGTGCAGATACCCTGTAGGCAGAAATGTTTAGCAAGGGAAATAAGAATACTTCCACACAATATACTCTAAACTATTCAGTTGATTCTAGCACTGTTTGGGTTTAAGAGAATAAGTAGGCTGCAAGGCTGTTTGTCTATTGACAGGCTTTCCTTTCGGAGAATAATATTGTATTGTATTACATGTAAATTAACTTCATGTAAATAAACTTCAATTAACTTTCATATAGCTTAAAATGATTTTCCACCCTGGGAAAACTTTCAAGATTTTGAAGATTCTGTCCATCCATTATCAGGGCAATATGTTGAAATTTTGAGAGTGGTTGTGAACTCAACTAATGCTTTAACGTGAATTGTTCTTTTTGATTGTTTCTAAATATATAATTCCATTTAAAGGGTGTTATTTCAGCTATCACTGCCTTACATTTTAAGATGAAAGCTTTGAAAGGAAAACTGATCAAACAGAAAATTAGTTAGAAAATCATCTAAATAACTTTTCTCAATACTTTTGAAATGTTTCCTTTTTTTAATAGGAAATTCAGTGCCTTTGGCTCATTTCCCTCAGACAATTTCAGTTTAAACCATTTTTTATCTTGTGGCAAAAGCAGTCTTCTTAAATTTTCCATTCAACAGCATTCCTAATTCTGGAGGAGTAGGAACTCGTTATTATTTCTTCCGATGTGTTGATGGATAGGCAGTCTGCTTTTGTACTTGTAAAATGTTATCTGATGGTTAGAGACATAAACATAATGCAATATCTTGAAACCCACAAACGCCTTAGTTATTTAATATAAGAATGAAGCAAAAAATATCATGGTTTTTTTCCCAGCATTGAGACCATGCAGTTACATTATAATGATTACATAGGATTTACATTAGTGACATCACACAACTATCTGTATCAATATTGGGTTCCAAAGAAATTGATTTTTGGATCTCCTTTGAAACATCAGAGGTCTGTTAGTGTCAGTCTTATAACAAAAATGTAAAGAAATTCACTAGGATTAAAAAGACTTATAATGAGATGAAACATGTTCAGTTTTAGGTTTGCAGAGAATGCTTCAAGCCTTTTATATTTTACAAACATTGTTAAAATCCCATCTGGTGTTTGTGGAGTATTTTACTATCTCCTGCTGGGCCAGGCAGACATTGGTTTTCATGTCTCTATGTTTCCAAAACATTAGGAAAAAAATTGAATGGACCTGGACCAAGCACAGCATAATGATAGAATACTGTATTTCTATTCTTCTGCATTTGGGAACAGAGACAAATGTCCTTGATTCCAGAAAACATCCATCAGTTCCCATACTGGAACTTAAAGTGAAAAATGCAAAGGAGTAAATTTCTCTAAGTAGTTCAACATTCAACATTCTTGTGCATGATATATTTTTATGAGCAATAAGTATATAATTTCTGTTTCAATTATGTATTTAATTTTCAAGGGGATACATTTAGAAAATATAAAACCCAGATGAAAATGTGTTCCATTTTTATTTATGCATTTTTACTTTATGCAGTTAATTGTACTAATTAATTGGGTGTAAAAAAATAAATAAATATGAAAACAGAAATGCAAAGTCCTTCTAATTTTCTGTTCCTGGAGCCAGCATCATGCATACCACTGTCCCATTTTCTCTAAAGTCAATGGGAATAGATCCATTTCTGGTCTTACACTGCCTCTACAACTGGTGTAGCTTTTAATTATTTTGATTTGGTTACTGAAGCAGTAAGACAGGAGAAAAGAGAATCAATTCAGAAAGGTGAAGGGTCAGTGGGTCTACATTTGGTGTTCTTTGTAGAAAGGATATAATTATCTAAAATGAGATGGCAGTGATGGCATAGCTACCTCATATAACTCTATTTTAATGGCTTAAGAAATATAAGTCTTTTCAAACACATTAGCTGCACTGAAGGCCCTAGAACGCATTTCCTTTTGCACTGATAATTCGTAGAAAATGTATATACCTTGCCAAAATAAATTAAAAAAATCTTAGATGAACAGAAGTTTAAAAATAGACTGATTGCTTTTTAAGATGCAGTGGTCATACCATCGGAATACCAGATGGAATTTTCCTAGACAATTCTGTGGCTTTTACCTGAGAGATGGCTAGCATTATATCAGAAATGTGGTGCTTCTGATTTTATCTTTGCTATTTTCTTAAAGGACAGACTTTAGGTGGGGGTGTAATTCTTGCTGCATTTGTTAATCCTTCATTCCTCCACATGAAATTTGCACACACAGGGCCCATCTGCCTGCCATAAGAGGTGGGGAGCAGGTCTACACGCAGACACACATTTCATATAAACTTGATGTGTGAACAACCCAGGGGATTGATTGTGTATGTGGATAGTCAATAGGCACATCCCCACTTCCACAGTCTTGGCTCTTGTGAAACGCATTGTCGCTCTCATTCCAAGCCCTCAGTTCTTTCTCTTTATGGGTATCATGTCCATTCTTAGAGCTGAAGAATGAAGTTGAGAATGTGAGGTCAACAGATCATCTGATGCATAGATAAAAACTGTGGAAGTTAGGTTGTTCTCTGCTTCTCACTTTCTCTGACCAGTGTAAAAATCCACTTCCTTTGCTATTTAAAATTATATTTTCAAATAGTTACAGCAATTGTAAACATGATAATCAGCATTCTGGATAAAAGGCTCTTATTTCTATTTGAGGCACTTCGCTGAGTCTGCATACAGAGTTTGATAGCAGCTTTGTGCTGAGCAGCAAATGTGAACTGTTAATTCTCTGGGAAACAGAGTGGAAGGGTGGAGAAGCTCAGCCAGGCTAATTGCTGTCTCCTCCATAAGGCAGATGTGCAATATAGGCATTTGTTCAATGAAGATCTGAACGTATGATTAAATGGAACGGAAGGAAGACTTGGAGAAAAGCAAGAAGCTGAGAGTAGGAATTGCTACAAACTGTAACAGCAGGGAATCAATTGCCTATTCCAGCCCCTTTACTCTTTTTCTGGGGATATGGTGGTCAGTAGTGAGCTGGTGACCAGCTGTGGGGGTGGGAGGGAGCAAGGGGAGGAGTGATGGGAGAAAGGAGGCCAACTGCAGCTCTCCAGCAGGTGGGAATGATTATGGGAAGAATGACGACCTGTACTGTACAAGTTATTGATGGAAGTTCCCGGAGGAGTTGAGTTAATAAAGCTGCAGCCAAAATAAACCACATCCCTCGCATCTTGTCTTTCTTCCTGCATGTCCAGAACAATGTAATGAAAGTCTATTGCCTCCTCTTCCCCCAAGCCTCCCCCAACATGATCAGGTTTTCTCCTACTCTGTTCTACATAGCTGTGTCATGAAAGGATTCAACTTTTGTTTTCTATTAAAAGTACAAAAATATGAAGATTGAGTAGATCCTAATTCTACTTTTTTAAAAGGTGGTATATGCTCAAAGTGAGAAAAGGAGTGGAAAACAAATGAACAGAAATACTATCTGCCTGATGTAACAGTGTATTGGTTTTGCCTTTAGCATTTGTGCTAAGCTGCATTTCTCTAGATTGGGCAGAAATGGCACTGTTTGCATGGTACAATCCATGAGGAAAACTGACACCCAACTGTCAGGTGATGGTCTTTAGAAGTGATTGTTCTTTTTAATAGTAAGGACTTGTAGAAAAGGATTTGTTCTGAACAATAATAATTGTAGAATGGAAGTCATCAAAGGGCTGAATTTTGAAAAATAGGTGTCCTGATAAAGAAAGCTTGGGAGTCACTCATCTGGGTCAAACTGTGGCTAAATGACATTCGAATGGAAGATAATACATATAGGTAGGTTTATTAATTTATTAGTAAAGAATCTTCTTTTAAGCTCAGGAGGCAAGGAGTTGAAAATTGAGAGCTGAGAATAATAGGCATGGGCTGCACAGCTCTTTACTTGCAAGTCAGGAATTTTGTGTGCAGTGCTTTGTTGCGATTTGGGTATGTGCTATTACTATAAAATCTTTACATCTTCCTGTAACAGTACTTCTCAGTCTTTTAAAAGCTGAGATCATTTCCAAAGTGAAATCAATTGAACCCATTGCTTTTCCATGAGCTTTTAACTTCAAACACCTTAGCATATGTATATTCTGGTTTTTTCTCATTACATGCAATTTTTTACTGTTTACTCTCAGAATGAATAGGGTAAGAATTCCTACAAGGTATTTTTTCCTTTGTCCACGCATCAGTAGTGAAATAGGGAGTAGTATTGGCATTAGCACCTCTTGCATTTGGTGGATTTAGTGCATGTCTAAGGGTCTAAGATGCAGGAAGACCCATCTAAACAAGTTGCTCCCTTTTATTGCAGGCACCTTTCACAACCACAAGAGTTAGAGCCTTAATTTTTAATAGTGGCTTCTTAGCCTCTGATAGGAAAGTTGCCCACCAAGTTAGTCCATTTCCTAAGGAATGTTCTACACCTTGAGAAATGTTATTCTATAATTACCAGCTTAACGGCAGGCAAATGGAAAACTCTTTTCACACTAGATCTTTTATAGAGATAAAACATTTCACAGACTGCAGAAGTTTTGCAGGCTTGGTGATGATCTTGGATAAAGTTAAAATGAGGGTATTTGCTTCTGTTTATTGAATTCCAACATTTATTTAGACCTAATTCTACTTAGCTCTGATCATCTTGATCTCTGTTTCCCAATGAGGGGTGGAAAATTTCCTTAAAATCCCTTTTGTTACACTGAGTTTTACTTGGGTTGGAAATGTAAGGGTCTATCGCTATGATGTGAAAGCCTTTAGGGAGGGAATCACATCCATGTTCTATGAAGTATGATTGTATTACTGAAGCTTTAGATATCAAATGTTTAGAGGTACAATTTTTCCTAAGAGCTACTGATCCTCAGTATGTTGGAAGTTTGACTAGTGGATCCAATGACTGGGGATAAGTGAATAGGCCAGATGTGGATCCTTGCCACCCTGCCTCAATCTTTAGATTTTCTTAGGAAATAATAAAAAAATCACAGCCCGGATATGTACCAGTGGAGAGTCTGTTGCTGTCTGCACACAGCAAGATCTGCCCCAGCATTAATAATTGCGGTAGAGACCAACAATCATTTCAGCAATTGTTTTTAAGCAACTGGGTCAATGATATTTTTGACAATGTGAATGGTGAGCATTTAAATTGCTTTCACAAAAGTGGTTAGCACATTGTACCACTAATTATATGATTACAGGGGAGCTATTTATCAATTTACTTTTACAGGAACTGTTTATTTTGGATTTAACCTTTGAGTTTTGCTGTAGTTTGAAACAGAGCCTCTCACAGAAGGAAGCTGTTAGTAGTGGCTAGTTTATAGAGTTTGGGGCCCAACAAAAATACCTCAGAATCATCCAAGGCCAGACAGGAGGTTTTATGAAAGTCTCCTAACTCCACACATGAAACATGAATTCAGTTTCAGTTAAAAAGTGAGCAGATTTTTTATTTCTAAGTATTCATCTTTCTTAAAATTCAGGTTTCAGATCATGCAAGCATAGGTAACTGGTGACTCATAGAAGAGGACAGGCAGCCTTTGCTATATCTACCTTATTTCACTTCCCTTCTCATATAGCAACCGACTCTTTGGTTTTTAGCACCTATAAGAAATAAAGACAGTCTACTTTGTGCCTGCTCTCTCGCACATACTGGCTTTGAATGTAAAGACTTTGCTAGGGACAGAGCAATAAACTAAGCTGCCTTCTGTTAGAACTACGTGTAAGGGCTATAATGTCTCTAGGTCTCCTGGTAGGCCTGATAGTGATGGTGTGAAGAATTTTGCATGATAGGTGAAATACAAATGTTGCACTGAAAGTGAGCATGTGCAACGCTCAAGTGGATTAAGAATGTAGAGCAATGAGGGTATTAGAGGGAACAGTATGTACTAAACCCATAGCCATAATGGCCTTAACCAGCACTGGCTGGCCTTTCTGCAAGTTAATTTAGGATTATATGGAATGGACTGTTCTTAAAATCTTATGCCCTGTGCTCCCTTTGGAGGAGTCTGAATATGCAGAATAAATGCAGGGCAGCGTGCCCTGAGCTTGCAGAAGCAAGTTGCATTGGTTTAACTTAAATTTTTATATAGATTTCAGTTAAGCACTTTGTGGGGACATTTCCCTTAGTTTAAGTATTAGTTAAGTTCCTGACTTACTGATCTGAAATAGCAAGGTTTTCAGAGCTTTTTATACAAGAAGCCTCACAGAGTACTGTAGACACTACCTAGCTGAGCCCAAAACACAAGAGCATAGAATTTATTCACAGACTGTTATTTAAAGTGTGCCTTTGAATTCACTTATAATTTCATAAGAGTTGAGCAGTTGGTTCAGTTCAGAGACTAAGGGCTAGCCCTTGTAAAGGTTGTTTAAAAATTAGGCATTTTTAAATTAGGCACTGTAGACTGTATCCCACATCCTGCGCTAAGTGCTGGTGTTAGCTGTGCTAAGTGTGAGGAGAGAGGATGAACCAAAAAAACGTCTGCAAGAGACCTGTGAAGGGGACTTTCTACAGAGGACCAGAAAGAAATGTTATCTTGATTCTCTGCTGAAGAAGCAAATCTGATTTCAAAGGGTGTATATTTCTGACTTTGGATGCCTGGTCTGGAACCCTTTTCATGGGAGACCCTCAAATTTCAGTGTGTTACTTTGATCACACATTTGTTGATAGTGTGGCAACCATCTGCTTCTCTTAATTGACTGACAGTTTAAGGACTAACAATCTGAGGGCTTGGAAGAGTAGGGATCACTGCCATTGTCTTGCGGGGCAAATCTTGATGCAGATCAGTGGACTCTGAAGAGAACATATCAGTCTTGGTCTCTTGAAGATCTCATCAGGGACTTGGCCATAAACACACTGAGGCTTTGAGTTCAGGCTGTGCACTTCAGTTTCATTCTCCCAGGTTGACATGGTGGTGATGGTGCAGAGGTGCATGTTTTTCCACTTTAGGTTGTTGATGTGGCAGGGGCACTTACTGAGATTCAAGAGTCTGATATAACCAAGGGCAGGAAATGATCATTCTTACTTCCCATAAGATGCCTTTAAACTACACCGTGCCCATACTACTGAAATTATGACACCATCCAGAAAAGCATTCAAGATTCATTGATCCAAAAAGGCCAAGAAGAAACCTGTTTGTGTACTTCCTATTTAGGACACATACTTCACAGTGATGATTCTGGATTTTTGTTCTTATTCCAGCCTTAGGAGCGAACACCAGAATCAGAATACTCCATCTGGTTAAGTGGTCTGTATTGCTACTGTTAAGAAACATACTTTGTGCTGTAAATTGCTGTACCCCAACTGATCTTTGTATGCATGATAGCCTCCATATTAGCCAACAGCTCCAGAGGCAGAATCTGAGTGCTCTCAAAATATGTCCTTAAGCTGTGGAATTTGCATTTCTAGCTTCCTGGGTGCACCCACATCTTGATGGCTCACAACTGATGTCTCTAGAAAGTACAGTTCCATGAACATGTGTTAAATGTCTCTCTGAATCTCTGTTGCATTTAGTTACTCAGAGATTTTAAGGCATTGGAATATGTTTTTTCTGGATCCTAACCATAACTAGGCAGGCAACTTCAGAAAAAGCACTGAATCAAACAGATACATATTTACTGGGTGAAATTAAGCAACTTCAAGATTAGGCAACAGCTGATGAGTCTTATTTGGATCCCAATTTTGGTCTCAGAGTCTCAGTTCCATCTTCAGTCCTACTTTAAGTGCCTGTATCCTGGCTACGGCACAAAGGCTTTAGAGAAACCTAGTGCCTGTGTTCAAGTGTGCTTTTGCATGGAGACCATGAGGAAAAGACACTCTTTAGTCATCCTCAGACTCTCTACGATGGTATGTGCTGGTATTCTCTTTTTCACTTTTGAGTAAACAAAACTGATAGGTTCATGGTGGTCTGTACAGATCTCAAATGTAATTCTTTTTCTCCTTTCCCTACTCTTAGGGCTCAAATACTCCAAACAAAGGGCTTGGGGTTTTTTGGTTTCTTCAGTATGATTTTGTTCAGGTCTCATTGTTGGTTTTGTGAAATAAGGTGTAAGTTAGAAGAGTGAATCCGATGTGTTTCTGTGCATGTAAATTAGATTTTTCAGAGCTAATTTATTTAATCTCAAACACCACAAAATCCCCATTTCTTAACATTTACTAATCTGAGATTTGTAGTGAGAATGAAATGGAAAGAAAGGGCAGTTGTTACAAAAATACACAGGGACCTTCTTTTGAAGAATGTTGACCTAGAGGCTGTGTACACATATTTCTTTTGTTGGAAGAAATGTTCTAAAAGGTGAATACAATAGTTGTATATTTTCTCAGGGGAAACCTCAAGTAACAATTCTATTATTACTATTCAAACTTATATGGATGTATATTAAAATTCAGTAGCTTGCAGATAATATGCTTGCTTTTAGAACTTCTTAGAAATCTCCCCCTCCTTTCAAAACAGAGAACCTACATTTAGTCTGTCAAGAGCACTAAAGCATTAGACAGCTATTATTGACTTTCTAGGTTGCTCTTAAATGTTAAATACTAAAAATGTGAAAGTAGCTGGTTTGCATTTAAGAGCTTGCAGCTCGGATTCATTTTATAAAACAAAGAAAATAGAAAGGTAGATGTTGCCTGTTGGCAATTATTCAATGAAAAATTTCATCCTGTAAAATACATGTGGTGAAGGAACAGATATTTGAGGGGTAGAAAAGACTGCAGAAAGATAGGTGCTTTTTTTTTGTCACTCATTTTGAGAGAGGAGTGCGTCTGATACTTGCACTGTTTTACGTCCATTCGTTTCTAACCCAAAATTAAAATACACTTTAATGTGGAAGTTAGTCTGTCAAGAGGATTTGTCTGGTATATGGTACAAACCCATATGCCAGAGAAGTCATCTCTGACATGTCTTTTCAGCAGCTCACGGGGGTGATCTAGGCAGATAGAAATCCTTTGTCTGGAAATCCTTTTGCTGGAAGGACTACTCAGCTTGCAACACTGATGGCAGAGAAGCTGTTGTTGATCGTTGTGCTGCTCCTTACAATCTGGCTGATGGTGTTGAGAGCAGCTGAGGGAATTGGATTCCCAGGCCCACAGCAGCCGTGCATAGTGCTTCTTTTCTTCATTTTGAGGGAAGAAAAGGAAGAGTTAATTTTAGTCTAACATGCAAAGCTTTTCTTTCTGTGTAGTGCATGAAGCATAAACTTGGTGGGAGGTCCATGAAACAGAGCCTGACTCTGCCCCATTAGCATTCTGGTCATACTTTAGGACAACATAAGGAGACTTACAGCTTTTAGAAATGTTGTTTTGCTCTCATCTGCCCCACAGCTGAATTCTGTACAGAGAGGTGGTGTTGTGCCATGCTAAGCCTAGGGTTTTTAAATTTCTTAGCTGTGTGTTTTCTACTAATTATTCTTTCCCCCTTCCCACCCTTGTAGTTTTTAGAAACCAATGAGAAAAATTAAAGACAATTAATTCAGTTCAAGATTTACTTCTACCGAGTCATTCCCTAGCCTATGTTCATATTTACAATTTTCTTTTTCTTTCCTTTTTTTTTTTTAATACTTTTGATAGTAGCTTGAAAAAATTGTGGGTTTAGTGTCTGCTCGTGAACAAGGTCTTAGGAAACTTCACTGACCTCCCCTTGCTTCCTCTGCAGGGAGGGAAAAAGGTTCATGCCTGTTACTTCCATCACAAGTTGAAACGGGCTGTGTTGCCTTCAGAGCAGCCCAACCATCTGCCCAGGTGAGTTCTGGATCTGACAAAGCCAGGGTCCATAAGCAGACAAGGGCATGCTTTCAATAGACTCTCACAGTGGAAGAGAACTCAATACAAATAATCCTTACTGCAGGTTCTTTTAAAATAATGAATTCTCTTCTGTAGTGATGACACTTTTGTATTTTTCACCTTTTAGTTTCTGAATGCTGCAGGACATATATTGCATTGACTGAATTGATTGATTGATTTAAGAAACTGAAATGCTTTTCTGCTGTTGTGATTAGAGGGCATGGAATAATGTGTATCATACTAAGTGTTTATTTTGTTTAATTCTTTCTGCAGGCAACTTGAACTAAGTTCTCAAATTCCTTAGATAGATTTTATTTTTTCTTTTAGGCAAAACTATTCATGCAATTGGGTTTTCGCTAGGCAGAAAATAAAATATTCAGAACTGTTTTGTACTTATTCCCTCTAGAACCACAATTATGTCTCTAAACAAGAAGTTAATTTTGAAGCAGGTTACAGGTTTTAATAATTCTCAGTGTTCCCTTCAGGTTCCCTTTTTGTGTTGAGAGTGTTGTAACTAATTTCATCTCTAGGTTCAAGGCAGAAGTACCTTAAATATGGATCAGAAATAGAACTGGCTGCAAAGGCTGGCTCTGTACTTTCCCAAAGCTTTGGAGTGTTTAGATCTTGGAACTTGATTTTGGTCAGGCCTGTTCTTTGATATCCTCAGATGAAAGGCAGGCTATAAATGTGAAGAGCAAATTCTTTTGCCTTGGTTACACCAGTGTTACCGAATTAGTGCCAATGTGGTCACATGCTGTAGCAGGGTGGAAAATTTGGCCCACAGTATTTATTGTAAGTAGCAATAAGGAAAAGAAACCTATTGAAGAGAAGAAACACAAAACTGTAAATGGCCAGGCAGCAGGCCTCATGCTAACTTTATTTGCCAAACTGGTGATTTACTCCAACATTAACATTTTATGCAACCAAGCTGAATTTACTGTATAAAACACTTTATTGCAGCAACCCTGCCTCTCCCGCCCTTCGGCTTTTTAAAGAGATCGAAGGCACATAAAAACTGCTAAAAGACCTGAATTTTTTTGCTATCTGTGTTCAGTATCCCTCCAGGTTTGTTTACTACATAAAGAGCAAAGAAAACCAGGTAAACATATTAAGAGGATAGAGAAGTTTTAGTTGTAAAATATCCAGGGGCTTTATTGTAGACTTATGGGTCTACACTGCAGATTTCTAATAGCAAACAATAGAAGTGAAAAATAAGAGGGTTTAATGCATTAGTTGTGGGTTGGTAATGGACAGATATGTGGTGCTTATTCTCTGGCTGGCATGGCATGGCATCAGCCTTGGGTCCCCACTAAAACAAAAAAGCGGAAAGTCAAACAACAGTTGTGTCAAATTAAACCTCTTTTTGTTTAATTTTTCAAAGTGATTCATTTAGCTGGTTGGCAGACAGTCAAACTGATAGCTAACAATAGTTCATTTATTTAATGTTGCCTTCAGTACCCTGCAGCCACTCGACTGCTTCAGAACTTATCTTCTGTAATTCTCTTTGAGCTGTGAAGATAGGCCAGGAAACTGGAGTAGGTCAGGTGTATATGAAGGCACAGCTCACATGGTGGGGCACTTTGTGCTCTGTGAACCATAGAATTGGGAACCGATTTTCAAGAACAGTTAAAGCTTACGTTTAATGTGAAAAGGGAATAAAACTGATATAAATATGTTCCATGTTTGCTGAGTCTGAACAATCAAAAAATAAAGGAACCCAGTTTATAGAGTAAAAAAAAGTGTTGTGTAAACTGCCAAAGCTGCAAATTGTGAGAGCAAACAATGAAAATGAGATCTTTCCTGACTACATTTTCTCACTAGTTATAAAAATTTGGATTAGTCTCCTGGTGATTTCCATGTTAATTCTATTTTTTTAATAGGGTTGAAAAACCGTAGGTCTGAGTAGAATGAACAAACAACTCTGCAGTTTTGCACAAATGTGAGTAAATCTAGTAATAAGCACTTTTTAGTAATGGTTCGCAGGGCTTATAAGTAAAAGTTTTTATGTCAATAAAGTTAGTAGATACAAACCTAATAATCAGAGAGGAAGCAGATCAGTTGAGAAAGAAGATAATATTTACAGTAAGTGTGAGTGTTGATAGAAAAGTTTTTTCTGTTCTGTTTAATAGAATTTTGTGGGACTGTTGAATGGTGTTTGATCAAGGAGCTCTGGCATAGGTTGTTCACCCAATGAAAACAAGTATAGTGTATGACAGTTCTCTGGCATTTTAGAATTGTGTATCATGCAGTATAACTATATACAGAAACACTACAGGGAGTGGGAAAATATAAGCAGCCTCCACATGTAAGACATCTGTTTAAATCACATGCATAATTTTTGTTCATTTGTTTGTTTGTTGTAAAAGCTGGATAATTTTGATCTTCAGTTTCAGTTTTTACATTTTCCATCTATACTTCTCCATATATTCATGCTTACACAAGGCAATCTATGAAAAAAGAGAACATTTTTATACGTAAGAACCATGGATTGTATATTAAATATAAATTTCTATTATTCAGCTCTGGTGAGGATTATCTATGCTTGCAAGGGACAAGTTTTTTCAGAAGCCAAGTAATCCTTTCAGTGCTGTTCCTGTAAGTATGTTCTGTCTATGCCAAAAGTTCTTGTGCCCATGGTTCATGTCTAGTTTTGTGCTGGTCTTTTACCACAGAAGGTTATTTTAGAATAATTTTCAAATACTGTTTTTCTCAAAGAAGCATAGTTACCTGTTACTCAACTTATATTTATGAAAATAAATCGTTTTGATAAAGACTTTTATTTTCATAAAACACGTGTATTGCTGTTATCCAAAAAAGACTGGAGAAAGAGGACTGGTCCATCATTCCTGATTCTCTGGGGCTATCTTTATGTGATCCTTCTGTTAAAACCTGTAATTTTTCCTCTCTGGATTGCATTTAATTTTTATTATTACTTACTGTTACTGTATCTTTAATGTGTTGAAGAAGGTTTGTGTTCTCTGACATCCTGGTGAGCCAAACCAATGAGAATTTTTGGTAAGTATGTATCTTCAGTCAGTCAAATCAAGAATGCATTCTTATCAAAAGGAATTCTTCAGCCTTACATGGTAAGGAAACAATCTGTTTTCAAGAAAAATGTGCATTATGGAAACAATACAATGTCCATTAAAAATACATTAAACGTCCTTATGCTTTGTATTTTCTGGTGGTTTTTAGAGTGATGTGAAATATAATGGAGAAAACCAAATTCTAAATGTGTTTTGCTTACCACGTTATTGTAAATATATCATGAGCACTTTACTCTGAAGAGAATGCTGGAAAGGCTACTGGTATTGAGAACACCCATTATGATGAGGATCAAAAACCAGTCTGCTATAATAAAGGCCCGCACCGCTAAGGACTTTAAAATAGAAAAACACTTGAGAAATGTAAAATCAATACAGCATTGGTTAGAGATAATGTAAAGACAATGTAAGAAGCAAATCAAGCATAATTTTATTGTTATTTATTACCAGTGTTGTTTATTTTGCACCAGCAGTGATATACATGCTATATAGATGGGTGTATAAATAGTATTTTCTCCCAAAATTTAAAACTAAGTGCCTATGCACAGAAAAAGCAAAACCACAGGAAGGGTGGTGCCGGGATTGTTCATGCCAATGCAAAAATGTCCTACTATGTGTGGTGGTGTTGGCATGGGATATACAGGACATTTTATACTGTTGAAATGTATATTTTGAAAATATAACCCAGAGGGTAAAATCCAGTCATGAAATTAAGTTTTGCCTTTGACATCAAAAGGACCGTGGTTTCACTCAGGTGGGTACTTTTGTCGAAGTATAAGAAAACATATGCCTGGAGAGAGTATTAGTCAATAACTGAGAGACAACTAATAAAATTTTATAGTTTTTTTCTTGAAAGTCCTTTTAATTCTGGGAATAAACAGAAATCACTATCAAGGTTATACTTAAAGATTACAGCCTAAACTATGTGTTTCACCTTCCATAGTCAAAAAGTGTAGAAGAAAGTTTGGTCAGCTTTTGTGCTGGAATCACTTCACTCAAAGTGAGAGAGAGATCACATGAGGAGATAATAATAAGAGACATGAATTTTAGTTCAAAACTTATGAGTTTTGGGTTCCACAGGCTTCACACATAAGCATGCAAAGGTGACAAAAGGGAGTAATTGCTAAAAGGAGGCAACTTCTAGACTGGATTATGGGTTGTGATCTTTATTCAGTGCAATATGATACTTCCTGGACACTGCTGGGGTCAAAACATTTAGAAAACTGAATGTAAGTCAATCATCTCCCCAGCAGCCTGAGGGGTTTTTTCATATTTCCCACAGTTTTAAATAAAAACGCAAGGAATCATGCCTTTTGCCACTCTTACTCGCAAAAAAATGTAACTGCTTACTCAAATAATCTGGTTCATTGCTTATACTAGAAAAAGACATTTGAGTGAGAATATGTCATTATGAAAGATTTTATTTTACAGTTGTATTACATTCTGAAGACAGAGTTAAATCTCTGTGCTGTTACAGCATGCACATTTCTTCACCAACAATTTCTGACACAACTGGAGGGCATTAGAAAGACTTACAAGCTTATAAATAGTTGGAGCAGTCTGCATTTAAGGAAGACATTATAGAAAATAACTTCAGACCAGGCAATTGGAAATTTAGTTAGAAGGAGGCAGAGATTCAGACCTGTAAGTGGATTTAGGATTTCAAAAGACCAGAGTTTGGTGAATTGTGGATACAGAACACGCCTTTGGTGAATAGCAAGAGCTCTGCAAGTGACCACCTGTCAGCTGAGGCACAGAAATTATCTGTAAACACACCTCAGTCATGAAAAAACTCATTAGCTCAGACCTCACTGAAACTAATCAGCTGCCTTGATTTAACCACCAGATGGGCATAGATGACCACAGAGAACCAGCTGAAAAACTATAGGTTAAAAAGATAATTACTCTGCAGCAATTTTTCACTGTGTTGATGCACTAAACACAAAGAGATACCCAGGGATGAAGACAAAAGCTACAGACATAAAATAATTAGCTGAATGGTAAAGGGGTTAAAGAAACTATAGCTATTGACACAAAATGAAAGAGTAATTTGTTCTGCTTTTCAGTAAGTTGACTATTACTAGCTACAGGAGAAAAATGAAGTATAAATGGGAATGAAATAATGGAAATAACTATAACAGAAGTAAAAACAAAATTACAACTGATTTTGCCAGAAGGGTAAACAAAAGTTCCTATTTGAGTTTGGCATGAAAATACAGATCTAGTAGCAAGTATTTTAAATCAAACTTACTAAATTAGTGATAGTACCAGATCTAATGACAAGTGCTTTGCCTGTGTTTGTGTAAGAAGAGGAAACTGCTGTGTGCCACTGCAGACTGGTGAGTCTGGCTCAGTAATACATGTAGTTTTAAAACAAGTCTTGACGGGAAAGACCATTAAAGCTACAGGTAAAAGGGAAGTGGAATATTGGTTTACCAAAGCAGGGTACCCCAAAATAACTTGATCTGTTCTTTTTTTTTTCTTTCTTTTCTTTTAAATAGAATGGCTTCATTTTAAAGAGAGAGGAAATAAAGGGGGTATATTCTGTGTGTCCTTTTACAATGTACTCATTATGCTGCTGAAAAGAAAATTGCTCACTTGCTTGAAGAATGTGGAATTCAAGAGCACAACTGTGAGACGACCATGGTAGGTGATTTAGGGCAATATTGAAAAAGGAAACATTAGGCTGTGGGATGGGTAGGTGGTTAGGACTGACCCTTAAGAAGAAATCTTTCCACTGATAGTCATAAAAGAAAAGTGGGATTGAAGTTTCCTGATAGTACAATATTGGGAAACTTAAATAACCAGGACAACCAATGAAAATAGCTGCATTGCCTTGAGGGCCTGAGGAACTAGGCATGAGATTCAGCTGTAAGAACTGCAAAGCATTTCAGAAAGGTGCTATAGAGAAAATATAAAATCTTGTTGTAAACTGAGAATTTATCAGCTGGAAGTAGAGATTATGAGAAGCCTGATCTGTTTATCAGAATACTAGATGACTAGAAAACTCCATTCACCATTTTAAATTAAACCTTTGTGTCTTATTATGCCTTCCTTTGTTGTGCTAAAAATCGATTTGTTATCAAAAATCTCTTCCCTGCATGGCTACTTGTAGCATATGATCTAGTCACTTTCTTAATTAACTGGATGAATAGAGCTTCTGTCATGCTCTTACTGTTATTCCCAGACTATTTACTATTCTTGTAGTTCTTTTCTGAGACCCTGCCATCAAGATTCCTTTAGAGGTGCAGACAGCAGTGCATTTCAGCAGTGATCCATTAATACTGTATTACTAAGAAATTACCACTCCCTTCACTGTTATACATCTCTCTATTCAAGGAATATGTTCCCTGTCTATACTACATTGCAAACAGACGTTAGTTAATAATCATGATTTTGACAAGTTTTCTGGTGATGCTGTGGAATAGTATGATGAAATGGAAAATAAGAGGAAGACAAAATATAATTACCAGCATAACAAGGCAAGAATTGGTGTGGAACACATTTCGCCACACTGCCCAGAGCACCCCAGAAAAGTGGACACCTTTGCTATCTGCTGCTCCAAAGGAGAGTGGAAGTGAGCTGAGCCAGATAGTAGTGGTAGAACCATTGAGGTTTTACAGGTCTCCTTGCTAGCAGAGGAAATAAGGTAGTGTTCTCTGCCCAGATATTTCTTACTGTCCCAACTCCTCCTGAGAATACAAAGGTAAACAGTAAGGCTGAGGCTATCCTAACACTCCCTGCAACTTACACGATATGCAGCAACCTGCATGATCTGTGTCTAAACCCAGCATTTTCCCTAGGAAAGCAGCATGAACTCAAACAGAAGATACCCTAAGTTACACACAAAAAAGGGGGAAATAACCATTAAATAGGCATCTGGAGAAAAAAAGACCATCACATGGAAGTGAGGAATGAAGATCTTATGTTTCAGGCTGGACAAGGAGGCACAGCTAACTAACCAGCTCACTATAAGCCAAATGCCACTGTATTGTCTGTGTCCATGGTTAAGCATCTGTACATTTCTTCTTAAAGATGTTACTTCCTATCACCATGAATGACAGTGACAAGGGTAGACTCATAGAATATGATATTCTTTAGGACACCAAACTGGACCTCTAAGATATGACATGGGTTAGGCCCTTCACTTCTAGAAATATAATGCATGATTGAGGGACTCATTATCTCTCATGCCAAGCAACAGATTCTGGAAGAACAATCCAACTTTCACGTGTAACTAAAATGAGAAACAGTCACAACAAATACTTAACTTCAGAATAGCACCTTTGCTGGCATTATGCACTGTGAGAGAGATACATTAGTCAGACAATTGAAGAAGTGGTTATACTTTTGAGCTAGTGTTCAATACTTTGGAAATAAGTTTTATGTTAAATGTAATATCACTAGGCAGTTTATTACTGTCAAAGTCATTCAACATAGACATACTTGACTCTAATTCATACCTCCTGAGTGATACATTTACGGCAAAATACATGTGAAGTGTCCATTTCTGAGCATCCCTGCAAGCCATTTTCAGCAGGAACACTTCATGGAACTTTCCACTGTGCATTGCTTTTCTACCCTCTTGGTGGTTTCTTTTATGTCGTTATGCCTCAGTGGCTGTTAGGTGAGGGAACTGGATACAATGCTGTTGCTCTAATTAGACTGTGGTGATCAGTCAGTGGAAATTGCCTTGCTTTTCTTGCACTGCTTTGTTTACCTTCCTGTTTGAGCTTGTAAATCTTTTCTGTCAAACCTCTGCATTCCATCTTTCCTCTGCATTTCCACTTTAAAAGTTGATTTTGGGATGGGGATTACTATCTTCAAAACTGCCTGGGTATACAAAGCTTTCCTTTTTTTTTTTTTTTTTCAAAAATACCACATTTTGTTAAGAAAACATTGTGAGAGATTCTTTGTATTTGGCTAAATCCTGCTGTTCTTACTGAGGATAATATGCACTAATGGTGATAAAATCTCACCCACTCTAAGATCCCTTGGCCCCAAATCATTTCCTCTACCGTAATCCTTAGGAGCAAATGAGTGTTTTAGTCAGTTGCCATTATGTGATCAAGACTCTACTAGGTTAAACTGCTTTGCTGCTCAAAAGATCTTGAATCCAGCCTTTCAATTGTACTTGTAGTTTTGCCTATGCAGTTCTTCTTGTGCCAACTCTTGATAGTCTTGATTCATTTCCTCCATCTTTCTTATTAAAGCAAAATCCAATTGAACATTTTGAAATAAGCCCTGGTGTTATCAAACTTCATATTTACATGCACATGAGTCACACTCTGTATCAAATAGAGCAGCTGGACATGACACCACAGACTGCAGATCTGACCGAGGATCGAAACAGGGGACCTGTTACACATCCTTTCTGTCAACTAATTTTATGCAACAACATTTTTCAAGTGGGGAAAATTTGCATATTCAGTATCTTTAAATACATAAATGTGAGGAACCATGGAACTCTTCTTCATAAAAGTCTTTAACTGACTTTTATGCTAAGTTTGGACAAGATTAAGACCTGTGCTGAAAGCCACTTCTACCGGCATAACTTTGTAAGTATGAGCTATAAAACTATAAATAATTTTAAAACAAGGAGCATGGAGCTGATGTGGCATGTTTGTAAATCATATGTATCAAAGAAAAACCTGTCAAGCTGTGCTTCATAATGTAAACCTAGAGATAATTCGAATAGAGATGTCTGCAATTTTAAAATATTTTTAAAAATACAATTCCAGCTTGTAATTAAAAATGTGCATGAAGAAAACTTTTATTATTATTTCTGGAACTAACAAAAAGTGCTAATTTTTTACTGTAAATATTTCATTTAATAGCTTGAAGTCAATTTTAGCTGTTTGCTTTCTGCCACTGAATTCAACCTGTATTAACAGGCCCAGAAGCAAACAAATTTTTTCTGCTCAATTATTTGAATAGTGAAGAGTACAAGTTCTATAGGCAGCTTCTGTAAATTTTGGTACAAGAAACCTCATGCTGAGTTACACTTAAAAATACTGAAAGCAAAAGCAATGTCAGATCACTTACATCTGAAGTAGAACTTCAGATTTTTTACTTGCGTCTACAAAGCAAAAGAAAGGTAAATGAAAATTATCAAATGAGAAAAACCTGAGGGAAGTTATTAAAATATTCAGGAAAAAAACCAAAAAATTATCCAAGAGGTAGATTTTATAAATTATTTCTTCCTCTCTGATGATTTCCCTTATGATTGTAATAAATTTAAGTCGTGTATAGTGCTATCAACATTTTAATAGCTCATCAGGAAAGGAAGCAGAGTCATCCAACGTAATATCACTGCAAAGTGCTTTTTCAATTGTTAATGTTTCTAATCAAAGTTTGTCAAGTTGAGAAGAGCTCCCTGTAAAACCTGCAAAGCCACTCCATGTTTTATTTTTCACAAGTCTCTTCAAAACTTGTCCTTGCTGATGTCTGCAAAAAAATATCAGTGGGTAGACTGCTGGGGTGCAACCATAACTGCATAGCAGACAAAGTTTTATTTCACTTCTTGTCGCCATCTGAAATATTTTCTAGCCTTTTGTCATGTCTATCACTTTTCTCATTCTTTTAGGGTAAAGTTTTTGGAAGTGAGACTGTCTTTCTATTGTGTTCTACAGTTGTGGTCCATGGCTAGGGCTCCTACTTGTTAAGTTATTGTAAGTGAAACCTTTTCATACATTCTATTCCCCAAGAAGATACTGGCACATATGCTCACATATGTTAAATACCTTACTTTTCTTTGCCAATGATGCTTCAGGTGGCATACTGAAATACTCTTGTTTTCCTCAGATAAGTAAATGAGATTCAGCAAAGCATACGAGCAGACTGCACTTCAAGCATGTAAACCATGTCACTGCTAGGAACCAGTCCAATGTATGTTTCAGTGCATAGTTATGTATTGTGCTAAGCCATGATAACAGACATCTGGTTAAAATTCAGCATGAATTCAGAACTTTATTTCTGTTTGGTCTTTCTATGCTGAAAAGCCATTGAAGTCATAGGATGTGAAAGTGTATTATCAGTTTAAGCCTTTTACACACAATACCTTATGCAATAGGTATATTTTTCATTGGAAAATATGGAGGAAGAGGACACTGATGTTTGGTCTTATGATAACAAAGGAAAATAAATTTGTTAAGAAAATAAATCAAGACCAATCACTGTGTAGCTCCTATGTTCCTCCTGCAGAACATGGGAAGCAAATGCAAACTGTTTGCTTCCTCTTTCCAAAACTGTATTTGAGTGCTGCATGGACAAAATCTCTCGACTTCAGGGATCTTGAAAAGGATTTGATTCTTCAAGTATTTCTCAATGTAGGTCACCTGAGAGAGTAGTCAGGCAAGAAACTGTCACACTTCATGTACTGTTGAAGATTTTTCTGCGCTACCATTGTGAAATTTTGTGGGCTTATGCTCTTGCCATACACGTGTCACACAGTTAAAAAGGCTGGAGCACTTTATAAACTTTGTAAAATCTTTTAAATTTTTTCTTCTTTCTTTTCTTAGAACACAATTCTGGAAAAGCAAATATGAAATTATCCATCGAATGCATATTAAACAGTGAGTTGTACTTCTACTTTCAACACCTGGAGAAAAAAAATTAATCTCATAAGAATGAAAAGTGTGCATCACGAGACTGATCAGTCTTCCTGATCATAAGCCTCAACAGTAAAATTATGACCTCAGGGAGGCAGTGAATGTCCTCATGTAGGGCATAATCCCAAATATCATTCATATGTAGTCAGATCTGATTAGCCTAGGTGAACGGTAAGCTCGTTTTATATTTAAATTACGGCACTAATAAAAAATGTATGAAGGCAAGAGATTGAGAAGGCTGCAGGCAAGTGAAGGAGTAAAAAATTCCATACCTCTGTTTTTCAGAATGTATTTGGAGTGTGCAAAACATACCTGAACTCTCACACACATTATCTATCTTTAGAATTAGACATATGAAAAATTGCCAGTAGTAAAAAGAATGGCCTAAAAAGTATATAAACACCTGAATACTGCTTTTGATTTAGAGAATGTATCGATACATTTTGCCTGATGAAGCTCTTACTGATCATTATCATTGATGTGAAAGGAATAAACAATGAAAGCAACGTCTTTGTACAGACTTGATTAAATATTAATTAAATATTACTTGATTAAATATTAAATATTTTAATTGACCATGATGTGAACTAACAGAGGGACAGTTCCAAAGGAGGTACAGTACAGCATAAAGAGATATGAAAGGGGGAACAATCTGGCAGAGTCAGAGATAAGGTCTTGTTTCTTGTGTGAATCTTCAGCAGAAATACTGGAAGATGGTGTTCTATGTTGAAACATGCAAGTCTGGATCTATGACGAATCATTTGGCTCATAATATCAATGGTGAGCAATCAGTAAACTTACTGGACTTAAAATGTCACAATTTAAGTGAGGCCCTGCAGACAGACCTCAACAAATTAGAGGACTGGGGGGCAATCACCAACCATGTAAAGTTCAACAAGGGAAAGTTACAGATTCTGCATCTGGGATGGGGCAACCCAGAGTGTATGTACAGGATGGGGAATGAGATGCTGGAAATCAGTGCTGCAGAAAGGGACCTGGGAGTCCTGGTCGATGGCAAGTTGAATATGAGTCAGCAGTGCCCTGGCAGCCAGGAGGGCCAACTGTATCCTGGGGGACATCAGGCAGAGCGTTGCCAGGCAGTCGAGGGAGGGGATTGTCCTGCTCTGCTCTGCACTGGGGCAGCCTCGCCTTGAATATTGTGGCAGTTTTGGGCACCACAATATAAGAAAGATATTAAGCTGTTATAGAGTGTTCAAAGGAGGGCAATGAAGATGGTGAAGGGCCTTGAGGGAAAGCCGTGTGAACAGCAGCTAAGGTCACTTAGTCTGTTCAGCCTGGAGGAGACAGGGGAGACCTTGTTGCAGTCTACAACTTCCTTGTGAGGGGAAGAGGAGGGGCAGGCACTAATCTCTTCTCTAAGGTGACCAGTGACAGGACCCAAGGGAATGGCCTGAAGTTGTGTCAGGGAAGGTTTGGGTTAGATATTAGAACAACGTTCTTCACCCAGAGGATGGTTGGGCACTGGAACAGGCTCCCCAGGGAAGTGGTCACAGCATGAAGTCTGACAGAGATCAAGAAGTGTTTGGATGATACTCTTGGCACATGGTGTGACGCTCGGGGAGGGACCTGTGCAGGCCCAGAAGCTGGACTCTATGATCCTTATGGGCCCCTTCCAACTCAGCACATTCTATTCTACTCTGTGGTTATTTTCCCTATTTGTTTAATCATCAGAGGAAACAGAGTGTTTTAAAAGATAGTCAAATGCTCAAAGAGGAAAGACATGGAACAGTACTGAAGAAACTGGATGGAAGCTTTATTAGGAAATCAGGATCTAGACACTGGTGACATCACTAGTGAAAGTTTATATTACCTATTTTTTTAAAAAATATGTTTTGTAATTATATTTCATTGTGGATCCAGTACCAAGTGACAAATGCAATTTCTCAATAAGAGATGACTGGTTTTCTTCAGGATAAAAAATGCATAGAATCGTAGAATTGTTAAGGTTGGAAAAGACCTCTAAGATCATGAAGTTGAACCATTAACCTAGCACCACCACCGTGTTCACCACTAAACCATGTTCTGAAGTGCCAAATCCGCATGTTTTATGAACACTTCCTGGGATGGTGACTCAACTGCTTCCGTGGGAAGCCTATTTCAATGCTTGACAACCCTTTCCATGAAGAAATTTTTCCTAGTATCCAACTAAACCTCCCCTGGTACAACTTGAGGCCATTTCCTCTCATCCTGTCACTTCTTACCTGGGAGAAGAGACTGACCTTCACCTGGCTGCGATCTCCTTTCAGGTAGTTATAAAAAGCAATAAGATCTCCCCTTAGCCTCCATTTCTCCACAATAAACAATCCCAGCTCCCTCAGCTGCTCCTCATCAGACTTATGTTATAGACCCTTGACCAGCTTCATTGCCTTTCTCTGGAATGGCTCCACCACCTCAGCGTCTTTCTTGTCGTGAAGGGCCAAAAACTGAACTCAGGACTCGAGGTGCAGTCTCACCAGTGCCAAGTATGAGGGAGACGATCACTGCCCTGATCCTGCTGCCCACACTATTTCTGACACAAGTAATTCATTCTGTACAAGACCATTGATATTGCCCATGTTTGAATGTTACTAGTCAAATTCTGCTGGTTTTATTTGGGAAAAAAACCTACCTTTTTGTCTTGGTTGTTTTTGATCTATTCTGTTTCCACAGTATTAGAAAAGGGTCCAAAATGACCAATAGAAAATTGCTGCATAGTAATTTTTTAGTCTTCTCCTAAGTGTTTATATTTCTCTTTCGTCCTATTATTCATCATCAGTATGCATTATTGCATAAGACTACTCGGAGTTCATCCAAATACATGCTTACGTAAGGTAGGCTTTTGTAAGACAAAAACTTTAGTAGTCTTAACTCAAAAGAGAGGGTGTGAATGAACAAGCATGTCTCTTAAATATAAAAATATGGAAACTCTCTTGGGGTATAAAATTGGAGTACTGTTTGGTCATCCATGACACTCTCAGAGAGCAATATATAGAAAAAGGCCAAGTAAAAAAGTGTGGGATTTCTTCAGAGCAGGGCAAAAGTAAGACAGATATCCATTCCTAGGATATCCACAGATGTGTGGACTTGACTATGTACTGTAGATGTTCAGTCACCAAAAAGTTAACTCCAAGGCCCTGAATCAAATTTGATATGATTATCTCTGTACAGCCTATTACTGCAAATCTCATTGCTTCTGCATTTTCTTGGAAACTATGACCAGACTTCTGAATACCCTTCAGAGAGTACCCAAAAATTAGTTCCTGCCATACTTAAGGCATATGTTGAATATAAGAAAGCCCATTCTGTTAATGGCAGTTTCTTGCTGTAGTAAGTCTTGTGGGGAATAAAATGATGCAATGGTGTCATGAACCATGCCCATAGTTAGCACATTTAGTTAGCCTATTAGATGGTGTCTTTAAAGAAATGTCACATTATTTTTATTAATACTTTTTTTTTCCCAATTCCTAGCCTTATGGGTGGCAATCCATGGAAGGCAGCTAAAGGTTATTTTTATTATATTTTGCATTTAAGGGCCTTCTTTTGCGGGAATTATGGCAAGAAAAAGGTTGGCAAGTTCATAACAACTGCAAAATTGGGCAATAGGGGAATTAAAAAGATTTGTACAAAACCCCCAGTGACTAAGTGCTCATTTCACTGCCTGTTGTATCCTGTTATATCTAGAGAATGGAAAAAGGAAATTCCATATTGACTAGATTGAGCTGTACTTGCCATCTCAGTAATGAAACCATCATGCTATTCCTTCAAATGAAACCTCTGTAAAACTGCACAACTGTTTCTTTTTACGTTCACACTGTAAAAATACAGAACATCAAGTGTCCAGGAGAATATATTCATTGGAAAGAAGCTACCAAAGACTGTGCTTTTGACTGTCATCTGCAGCTTATTTCACACACCCCCCAAAAGCAAGAAGTCAAAAATGGAAACTGCATGGGTGGTTTATTACTCAGCATTGGGCTCCAAGTAAGTCTTCTTGATACAATTGTCTTCCTGATAGAAAACAGATTGATAATTTGTTTCCCAATTCCATAATTATTTGAACTCATTACATTTCAGAAAATATGAAAATGTTTCAGATTGTGCATACACTCCCACATGCTCCTGTATTTAATTTTTGGGCCTGGATCCGTTCTTCCTGGTAACTGATATAGTAATTTACACCTTTGCAGGTGTAAGAGGGTTTATGAGGTAAACAAACAGATTCTGATTAGCACAGGCCTTCCATTACACTGAGTCTGAAATATTTTTACCAGAATATGAGACCTGCATACTTAAATTTTCAATGAAGTTCTTTTCCATGACCAATACTATCTAAAGCAGTTTTTCAGTAAATGTTCAATGCAGCTACATAAATAGCAACAATTTCCCTCAAAAGAAGATAATATCTTTGTTTCACTCTCTTTTTAGGGAGATCTGTCTGCTCAGTTCCTGTGCCACTATAGTTCCTGTGAAGAGTGTTGTAACTGAGTGCATCTTTTTTATTCACACAAAGAATGTTGGAAAGGCTAATGCTATTGTGCAATATTGTGCAATATTAATATATTGTGCTATAAGCAGCACGAGTTACTGAACATGGTTCTACCAGAAAAAAAAATTCTTGATGCCTTGTTGAATAACATTTACTACTCTCAGAATTTGTGTATATGTGTGCACAAAAAATGATTATGGATATAGTAAGAGAAAAAGACACAAAAATAGGCAAACAAAACTAAAAAAAGTCACTGTGAGCTTCTTTTTCACCACTTTTCATCAGAATTTGATTTTAAGTGTGTTTCATTTTACTAGAATATTAGCTTTAGACTGGAGTTTAGTAGCTCATGTTAGAAGTCAGGAGTCAATGACTGATTCCTCTGTGCTGGTGATGAGGAAAGATGGAGAGGATTGATTCTTACACTTACATAGTTTCTCCTGGAGTTCTCTTGTTTCTGCATAGCTGCTTATCCCTCAATATCAGCAGTAAAGACCATTCCAGTCTTCACAAAATATTGTCAAAATATCTGAGTAGGTCATTAATTTTCAAGGACTTGCTAGTTATGCTACAAAGTAGGTGGGAAAAAATGCTGTGATGCTTGGGTGTGATGCCAACAATAACTAGCTATTCACAGCTATGATTTCTCACCAAATAATTAAAACTTTTACTTTACAAGGGGGAAGAAAATAATACTAAGAATGAATATTTAATAACATTTATCCATTACCAAATCATTCTTAAGTTTTCTGTGGGAAAAGGAGGTAGGAACCCTTCTTATTGGCTGGAAATTTCCACTGACTTTCTTGGGAATTGCAGACATGCTAAAAATACAGTCTGTATACCTATGTGGCAAAGATTATGCTCTTTTCCTGGTAGGATACATTCTCTGTCTCGCATAGACATCTCAAAGTTGTATCATTGTGTTTTTGAGCTTTTTGGCACTGTTTCCTTCTCAGTTCTGTTCCGTAGAGCACTTTGGACATTCCTGAAGGTGGGTGTTCCAATATTCAGTAGACTTCCTCCTCAAAATGTCACTGCTTCTTAGCATCATAATGCTGTACTGTTAATATAATGTTCTTTGTCTCAATTTAGCATTGTTACTTTTGTCTGGTAAAAGAAAATCTAGAACAGGATCATGGGGAAATGTGATAGTCAGGTTTGTATTGTATTTCCTTTCCCTGTGTAACTGGAGGTTCAACTACTGCTTGACTGTATAATTCATTTGCAGTCCTTGTTGTAAGAGGCCATGGTATTTTATTTCATTTTGGAGAGCTACTTGTCACTTCCAGGTTTAATATAATTTCAGAGTCACATTAACTTGCAGGTGTACTACTATGGATATTCCACGCTCAGAATTTGCCTATCAATACTAAGTTTTTAAATACTATAAATACTATAAATACTCAGTTTTTCTGGGCTCTCTGCACCCATTAGAAATGCAAAGCTTCCTAGTAATATCATGGAGTGGATTTTGCATTTTTTTTTTCATCTGTGTTTTCTTGTAGATCCTTTTTAAAAAATTACCTGTCCATGGACATAAAAGATCCAGTGTTGCAGGCACTTCTTCCTTTACATATTTTATATGGACAATGTTTTTTCTTTTAAATTATAAGAATTTTGGTAGATAGTCTTAGGTCAAGATTTTTTTTAAGGTGCTTGAAGTTAAGCCCTGAAGAGTGCCTTTTGCTCCAGTTCAGTTTCCTAATGATCTAGATCACTGGGAGATGTGGAGAGCCATGCATTTGGGAAATTCAAGCCATTATCCAAATACAGGCTTGGGAGTTTAAACTCTTATTTTTGAAAATTTTGACCCCATTAATTACAGATTTTGACTTACATAGAGGGACCACTCTTTACTCTTTTAGATAATGTAAAATATAAAAAAAGTTAAGGAAGATACAGGAAGGGATTATGTGATGGAGTTCGCATTTTGCCCTGATATTTTGTTAATGCTAGGGATTGGAAATGAGAGACATCAATGGCTCAAGTAAGAGAGGAGACAAAGATTACCAGCTGCAGAATTTATGAGATGAGTATTATCTTCTAGAGCATTTATGGCAGAAGGTACTTTTGGCTGAAATGTTACATTCCTAGGAGAGAGCCTGGACTACTGAAAGTGTAACCATAAGACAAGTCCAACATTAGGGATGGGACATGATGGAACAGGAGAAGATGGCGGAAGTAATTGCAGAGGTGCATATAACTTTTAATGATGCAGATGTGGAAAACAGAATTTGGTGGAAAGGGAGATCAAAGAAATATCCAACATCAAGAAGTACTACCTAGGAGAAGAGAAATAGGATAACAGGATACAGCTGCTATGGTAAACAAAGCATGGAAGGTAGAACAGGAAGGCAGAAGAGAGAAAGAGAGTGCTGGTACAAGAAAATAAGGTATGAGTATGAAGGATAGCTGTGGATTAGAACCCAATGGAGAAAATGGACTATTTACACCTGATTTGAAAGAGAAGTACAGATGAGATGAAATGAGTTTCAAACATATGGAAGAACCCTCTTTAGGCCCTCGTGGAAAATGTACAGGATTGTGTGATTGGTATTCCTCACTAAGAAGAATCAACAGCTTGACACCAGAACAGGCCCAGAGCACAAAAAGGCATACTGTTTTATGGGTACTGGGAAGAATGGAAGTAGATACAAATTGACAGAAAGTGTTTATGGTGGGAAAAAGTAAAACCAAAATTGCTATGTTATTACTAGACCAGAGAGGCAGCATTCTGAGAGAAGCAAAGCAGGGAACCTAAGTAGCACTGCTATCTTTTCTAGTGTAACAGAAAGAAGCAATGATAACATAAAGAACTGGGCTACTGGGACAGTTTGTGGGTTCCAGTTTATGGAATTAAGTCAGTAATTCATAAGGAAAGTTTAAAACAAATAAATGCAGAGAGAATGTGTGGGGTTTATTTTCATGGCAAGAGTGAAATTAGGTAAAGGGTAGCAAAAATACAGTTAAAGGGTACAAAGTTATTGTAAAACAAAAGAACACTAAAAGGAATAAAGAGAAATTTTTATAATGAGTAGAGTCACAGTCAAGTGGATGCTGCAGCTAAAATCATGTAGTCTAGCTAGAGAACTAAATAGAATCAGAAAGAAATTGAAACAGGTAAAGACTGAAAGAAGTAAGGTAAAGAACCTAGAAAAGAAAGCAGAGGAATCTGAACAATGGATACATTACATGAATTTAAGTATTATAGAGAAAAAAGAGACATAATAGAAGAGTCAGAAGAACTGAGAAATACCTGTTAAAGGGAATACAGTATTCAGAGAAGTAAATGCACAGAGCAGGCATGATACATGTTTAGATGTAGAATGCTGAAGAACAATGAGGAAAAGGAGCATGCATAGAAGACAGTAGATATTCTATCTGGGGAAGAAATTAAGAAAATTATTTTATGAACAGATATTGAAGATCAGTTTTACATGTTGCCAGTGTTCCCTTTAACATTAATGTGGGAATAATTTTAATAGGCATTGTGTTGGGGACATTAATTTCCCTGATACATATTAGAGAGCAAATGCTATTGGTAATTTTAAGACTGTGCTATTGCTTTGACCAGGACCTAACGTGCCAAATAACCAGACATCAGATTTAAGTTTAAAAGATGCCCATTTTTGATGGCAATGTTGAGAATGGAAGAACAATAATACTTGTGTTGGTTATAGTACTGAAAATATATTTAAAAAAGTTTAGAACAATTAGTCATTGCTCTAATGGCCAAAATGCCCCAGATGGTCTCAGCAAAAGGATCTAGTCACAGTATTTGGCCAAAACTCCCTAAAATGCCATTTTCTCTTGCATTTTCATGAACTCAACAGTTTTTCCTGTCTCTTCCACTCAGGAAATAAACTCTTTTCCAGTGCTGTAATGGAGGACTGGGAAACCCTGCATCAGAACCTGTGACTGGAACTAGACAATCTCTTCTGTTGCATGATACAGCATATCATCTGTGTCTTGCATGCAGTTAAAAGTAAGAGCTACATCCATTAATGTGCTTACAGTATGATTCAGTGTTGGGGAGTACATTTCCTAAATTGAATTTTTTTTACAATCTGATCACATGTTGTACAAGGACTCAGTTGATTAAGTTTTCCATTTTTTCAATGGACATAATATCAATTTAAAAATATCCATTAAAAAAAATCAGATACTCTGATAATTTAAATGAATGTAGCTTTTGGATTGGCTTATGCCAGCTGAGAATATGTCTCTATTTATCCTAGTAACATCTAACCTCAGCTCACTCTGGTATTCAATGCTTTACCTAGAACAGACTTGGCTAAATCCTTCTGTCTGCTTATGTAGTATGAAGTGATTTTAAAATTACTGGAACAAGCAGCAGAGGTTTTTCTGCTGCAATGGAATCCTCTGCCTGCAGAAAGTTCATGGCATTATGGAAGCATTTTGTGCATTGGTCATGTTTTCACCTTTGAAATAAATGAAAGCCATTTGCCATACGTGAAGAGTGGAGCAGGCTAGTACTGAGGTATGTTTGCCAAGGCTGTTCATCCAGTGGAAAATAAAAGGACCTATTTATAAATTCACATCCCCTGGGATTAAGGAATTACAATCAGCTTTTCTTTTTCTTCCCCCCCCCTTTTTTTTTTTAGCCGTTTCCTCTACCATTTTCAAATGTAGACCCATTAGAGTGGAAAATCTAACTCTTAGTGCAAATGTATTGAGTACCCAAAATTGGTATGTGTCTATGTATTGGGAAGTTAGCCACTTTTCGTGTTCTACTGGGACTTATAGACACGTACTCAGACAGCAGTTTATGTGCTGGGACTTTTCACATAATTTAGTAGTATACTGCTTGGTTAAAAATATAAACCCATTTATATAAACATGTGCAGCCAATGCAAAATTCTCTACATGTGACAGCACTGAAATCATGAGTGAACCAAATGAGGTGAACAAAGTTAAGTCTGAGTATATAAACTCAGCAGAATTCTAGACAAAAAAGCACTAGAGACTTTAAAATAAAAAAAATAAATGTTTGTTAAATGTTTGTTGGATGATATTGAAAGTATAAACAATACCAGCAATGTCAGTTTCTTCATTCTATAGTGCCCATGAACATCCCAAATTTTGTATGAATATCCAGCCATGTGCCATTTTAAAACAAAATGACCCTCCCATAATTATTCCTTTTAACTATTAATATGTTCTCAAACAAACACACACTTGCATTTATATGTAGACAGATATCACTGACCTGTGTTTTCTGTTGTGCTAATAATTTAAAACATAAATATTTTAAATAATCTGTGTTTGTCTCCTTTGTTAAAATAGGCTCCTAGTTGAATATCTGAATGTTGTAGTTTTTAGGAAACTGTATGAAACTAAGACATCATGTGACCACGCAGTGCCTGATGAACAAAGATTGTGGTTTTATGTTCAAAGAGCTTTTTGATGAGCCTGATTTAACACGACTTAGTTAGAAGAAATTTGGGCAGTAGCCTTATAGTCCTTGTTCTACTCATTAAAACTAAGAGGCATTTGGGATGAATGACGCTGTAGGAGCAAGTTTACTCAGATGTCATTTATCCTCAGGTGCTATTTTGCTGACATAGATGATGATTTGGTTTATCACTACCTTGTAGCATGTAAATACCAAATTTGTAATTTGCTCAAAAAAATATTTTTTTTTGTATGATTAATGTAAGAATAATGTTAAAGATGGAGGAAGGAGTAGGTTATCTGTTTTGCTCCTACCACCTTGCATCTGGAAATTTCTTAGTTTGATATATTGAAAGCATTTGTGGTATGTTTTTTACAAAGTGTAAGTGATGGAAGAAAATTCTGAATGAGGAAATAAGACAGGACACAGAGGAACCTAAGGTCCAGAGAATCTAGTATGAAGGCTATTTGCTTGTTGAAATAACTGCTATTTGCAGCTGAGAATGCTCATCAGGTTCCAAATATTTGGCTGTGGTTCTCTTTCCATAAACATTGGAGTCACATCATACATGTCTACAGGGCTCAGCCACACCTCTTTTGCCTTTGCCTCTCTGCCTCTAGTGGTGCAGCCAACACTACAGTCCAGAACACGCTCCTTATCTTTCATAGTTCCTCCTTTTAAACCTCTTAAAGTTTGTTTTGGGGCTGCAACGGGCAAGACTTTTCCACCACCTCTCTCTAATTCAGGATTGCTAACCTCTTTGGACATTGGCAAAACAGGTTTTTCTTATGCTTCATGAGAATCTGATCTTAACCTACATGTTGATAGAAATAGCTGGTGACGTTTCAACTTTCAAGAACAGTTTTAAGCTTTAGGAGCTATCTCCACCCTGTTGACCTATTTAGCCTAAACAGTTTGCCAAGGCTTTGGAGATGCCAAAGGTTGTGCTAGTGAGTTCCATTTGAGTCTCCTACCTAAACAAAAGGGTGGAGAAATCCAGATGCAGTGTGATTCAGGAAGGCCAAAATCCCTGTAAGACTCCATGAAAAATATTTATTTTTCATTTTTTTAATCCAAACCAGAAGAAACAGTACATCATCTTTTTTGCCTTGAACTCAGGCACAGGAGAAATTTGGACCATCACTGAAGGTGGAAATTCTGCGTACCTGACCTTACTCTTGTGTTTTTAAGCAGAACCACAATGATTTTAGTGGAGTGTTTTGCTTAAAACAGAGGACAGTCTAGCACTTGGGAAATTTTGATTGTTTGCATTTAAATGTGCATGATACAATGTTTTGACAGCTTTTTGCCTGTATGTTGACAATTTATGTGCAGGCAGTTTTACTTGTAGTTGCCATGTGAAAAGCAAACCCTAGGAGTTATCTGCCTGAACTGACAGCAAGAAAGTCTTCTCACTTCTCTGCAGTTTAGGTATTTTGTTTATATATATATATATATAAAACTCAACTTGCCATCAGTACTAACTGACAGACTTTGCCAGAATGGACCACTCTCATCTTTTCACCAATACCTATTGGAGGAATCCTAGGAAGAGCTTCTTTATACCATAGATATCCTGACCAGAAATGCAGTTAAAAATTTTCACTAAAGCATTGTGGAGATGGTACCTACAGGAGGTTTTCCTTATTCTGATTTGTACTGAGTTTGGCTGGGAGAGAGTTAAATTTATTCATAGAAGATTGTGGAGGGCTATGTTTTGGATTTGTGATGAAAACAGTGTTGATAACACTGGGATGTTTTGGTTGCTGTTGAGTGATTACACAGAGTTAAGGTCTTTTCTGCTTCTCAGACTGCTCCACCAGTGAGTGCATGTGCAAGAAGCTGAGAGGGGACACAGCTGGACAACCCCAACTGACCAAGGGGATATTCCAGACCATGTGGTGTCACTCTCAGCAATAAAAGCTGGGGGATGGAGGTTTTGTGGGGGTTGCCATTACTAAGGAACTGGCTGGGCATCAGTAGGTTGGTAGCGAGCAATTATTTTTCTTTTGCATCACATGTTTTTTTTGGTTGTCAATTTTTCTCCTCCATTTTTTCAAATAATTAAACTGCCTTTACCTCAACACAAGTGTTTTCTCACTTTTACCCTTCTGATTCTCCCCTCCATCCTGCTGTGGGAGTGTGAGTGAATGGCTGTATGGTACTTAGCTGCTTAGCATGGTTAAACCATAAAAAGAATTGTGCCATATGAGCCCATTTGCCTCTCTTCTGAATCCCTGGAAATCATAGTTCATAATGTGGTATGGGTAATTGCCATGAATGTGCATCTGCAGTGGTTAATTGGCCTTGTTTCTGCTCTGCTTCAGTCTTAAACAGTTTTCTTCTGATAGCAGAGGACAAAAAAAATAAAATGGATGAAATTCATCTGACTCAGTATAAACATCTACAATAAAAATAATCACTTCTGGCTGCCTTTGTAGTCGATGGAGAGAAACAAACATTTGTAGAGTATGATTCATCTCATTCCGAGGTAGATGTCTGTGCTGGTTTTGGGTGGGGTAGAGTTAATTTTCTTCACAGTGGCTATTGTGGGGCTGTGTTTTGGATTTGTGCTGAACACAGGATAGATAATATAGAGAAGGTTTTGTTATTGCTGAGCAGTGCTTACACAGAGCCAAGGACTTTTCTGCTTTCTGTACTGACATGCTGGCAAGGAAGTTGTGTGGGAAGTTGAGAGGAGACACAGCCAGGACAGGTGACCCCACCTGACCAAAGGGATATTCCATACCATATATCATCATGCTGAGTATATAAAGTGGGGAGAAGAAGGAGAAAGGGGGATGTTTGGAGTGATGGTGTTTGTCTTCCCAAGTAACCGTCACACGTGATGGGGCCCTGCTCTCCTGGAGGTGGCTGAAGACCTGGCTGCCCATGGGAAGCAGGAGTTAATTCCTTATTTTGCTTTGCTTGTGTGCATGGCTTTTGCTTTCCCTACAAAGCTGTCTTTATCTCAATTTGTGATTTTTCTATCTTTTACCCTTCAAATTCTCTTCTCGATCTTGCTGTTAGGGGAGTGAGCGAGCAGCTGCCTGGGGCTTGGATGCTGGCTGGAGTTAAACCACAATAGTGTCTAAACTAGTTTGCATGAATCATATCCTGAAAATGTCTGATTCTCAGCATAATGAGAGCCTCTGGTGACAACTTCAGGTGTAGGTTTCTTCACTTTAGAAACCCTTAGCCAAAGGGAGATGAAGTGAATCTTACCTAAAAAGATCTTAAGAGGAGATAAACTACCACATAAGGCCAGACCATCTGGCTTAATACCACCAAAGACTGATGCCTGAGACAAGTTACTTAAAGAATAACACAAGACCAAGCAAGTATTATCTTACCTTGTTATATTCTCCCAGCTTCTGGTAGGCAACAAATTACAGTCTCCACGTGCCAGAGGTTTCCCCCTGAAACCTGATGTCTTCTATGCATTTGTCTAGGCTAGTGAATTAATGTAACCCACTAGCTCTCCCCATCCAACTGTCCTCTGATGCTTCAGGATTCTTGTCCAGGATTAGAAGTGTCCTACTACTCCTAATCTGTCCACATATGGAATCTGTTTCAGTCTAATCACTCTGATTCTTTCATCTGTATTTTCTCTATTTCTATTATATCCTCTGAAAAGCTGAACTGCATGTTGTATTCAACACATATACTGCATGGATCATATTGATGTATTTTGTTCTGTTTCCTGCCTAATATTTCCTGACATTCTACCTGTCTTACTGGTCTCTACTTAGCATTACACTATTTTTGTAGGTAATTATTCACCATTACTCCAGAACTAGTTTCCTTAACACTGGAAATTAATAAATAAACAAATATACCATAGGGTATTTTTTTGCCTGTGTGCATTACTTTACACTTGTCAAGTAAACTTCAAATTCTATTTTCTCCCTTAACCCTAGAAGATTCTTCTGTAATTCTTTGCATTTATCCTGACAATGGCTACTCTGGTTTATTTTATATGATCTGCAAGTAGTGATAGTATTGCTGCCTTCTTGTTCGTTCAGTTCCTGTGTAAATGCATTAAACAGAGCAGATTTCAGAACAGTTTAATATAGGATGACAGAGATACACTTCTATGAAGAGTGACCTCTTAGTCTCAATCTTTGCTTTGTACATTTTAAGCAGTTATTTATCCTGTAATAGCTGAGGTTTTTTAGAATTTCTTTGATAGAGGATCTCACCATAATCTGCTAAATTTTATAGTGAGTATTTACTGTTACGGATTGAAAGGGGATTTCACCACAGAGAGATAAAATGACTTGTAAAATACACCTTGTATTATCAGAGAACTAGGGTATTAGGTAGTGGAGGAAAAGCACAGAAGATCATCTTATAGTAAATAAGACAGTAATTGTGTGGAAAGCAGAAAGAATGGAAAAAAATAGGATAATTGCTTTCATTAAAATAAATTAATTTAAATATGTTACGATTCTAGTACTTGGAAAGAGCAAGGTTTGCAGGAGGATTCTTCCCTCTCCCTGTTTCAAACCTGCTGCTTTAGAGTCTGCCTGCTTTTAATGTGGAGCTGTAACTCACCATGCGAAGTATAAATATGGATTCCTTCAGAGGTTTGATGACATTTTGTTGGAAGACACAAACATGTTTCTTGCAGATTTGTGTTCTGCAAGAATTTTGTATGTGCCAATACACTGGGGACTGTGCCATAGATCACAGTTCAAAATTGCCAGTTCACTCTATTTATTTACCTGGGTTAATAGAAACAAAATAATATTGAATTGCAATTAAACTGAACTTGGAAAAGGATTTATGAAACCTTGTCAACTGTGTTATCCAACACAATACCATTTGTGAGAGAACAAAGATTGTTCATTTAGAATATGTTGAAACCATAAGTGAAATCACCTTACAAATATTTTTTCTCCTTGAATGAATAACATCTGACAAGGGGAAAGCAATGCCTAACCCACTATTAAACATTACCAGGTTACCATTATAGTTAATTAGCAAGGCATTACCCATGATCCTCCAAAGACAATCACTTTCTGGCTGTCACCCAGGCCTGCTGCAGTATATGGTCATTGACTCCAGAAGGCTGACAAAAGTTGTTTTCCTGCAAGAAACATATTGTGAAAGAAGCATGGTGAAGGTGAAATATGTGTTGTTACTTCATCTTTAGGAGACCAATTTGATCATGTTAACTGGCAGCACTTTTGATGTTCATTTCAATGCCAGGGAAATTTCTGCATCAATTTGAAAAACATAACTCTGTATACTAATTGCTTTTTCTGTTTGGCAGATACCTAACTTTAACTAGCAACTTATTTTAAACCTGTGCCATTGTTGAGAACTCACCAATAGAACATTAGAATCAGGTGACAGCTTGAAAAACTTCAAGGTTTTTTCACCCTATGAAGAGAAAATCTTTATTAAAGATCTAGATGATGAGGCAGAGTGTACCCTCACTAAGTTTGATGACATAAAACTATGATTAATGGTTGATACACCAGAGAGTCTTATTGGACTTCTCTACAAGGATGGCCTGACAGTAACGCTGAACATGTTTGTGTGGGAGAGGTGTGTGTGCTCTTTGAACTGTGCCAATACAGCCTACCTCCTGACCTGGAAGATGCCAGCATTACTGTGGCAGCAGCCCATTCAACTGCTGAAATGAATAAAATGCCATGCTTTAATCCATAATGACATATCCTGATTACTAAAATGGAGACTCAGAGGCCATCAAAGTGGTAGCTCCCACGTAGCTTACTGGCATGTGGATGGTGAACATCACTGAGCTGTCAGACCTTTATCACGCACAACTTGAGACCAGCTCAGCAAGTATCAACACTGACCACTGGAGACAATAAAGGAACATAAGAGATTGCTAAAGTTATATTCCTTACAGGATTTCTATCTCATGATGATAACCTGTTTCTGATGTACATCCTGGTATTCAAGTCCCCACATTTTCAAGGTGAATTTTCAATAACCTTTGAAAAAAATTCTTGCTTTTCCATTTCTTTCATGCTTTTGACATATACTTGTATTTTGATGTTATTCTAGCTGGTGATGCCAGAAGTGAAGATCAGAAAAAACCCCACATGTCATTGCTCAGCAATCTCATTGCTTAACCTGGTTACATTCTCCATAACCTGCATTCAGTACTTTGCTCATTGAAACACCAATGTGCAGATTGCATGGCCCAGAACACATTTCATTATAAATGTGTTGGTACCGGGGGGGGCGGGTATTGGAAAGGAAGACCTCATGCGGCAGGCATTGCACAGGGCATAGTGGCTTAACATTTCCCATTTTTGGAGCAAAATTTATTAAAATGAGAGTATACATATATATGTCCATGGGCTTATTTACCAAGGCTTCATGGCTTTACTGGAATGAGGGACTCATCTTTGAATTTTGTTGTTGAGCTGCTGGTGCCATTTTGCACTCCACATTGATACATGGGTCAGGGATGGTAAGGGACAGAAATGGAGTATGTGAGAGAAGACTACCCCAGTAAACAAAGCTCATCTGGGGTTCAGAACTTAGCCACCTACTCACCAAAGTATGCTGAGAGACTTCATCTACAGAGCAGGACCCACTCAAAATGTACTAACAAAGGCATTCGTCACAAAATTTGTTTGTGGTTGCCACCTTCATTATAAAGCTAGAGCATAAAGACACCCACCCCATCCTCCTCTATATAATAATGTATTGGTGTGAGCCTTCACCATGAAGGTGTAGGAAATCCAGATTCAGGCCCTCTTAAGGACATGAAGATTCATATCTGCCACTTGAGTGCCTTAAACCTTGGCTGTAGGGAAGCAGAGGGAGCTGAACTTAGTCCATTTTGTCAAAGTAAATGCAAAAAAGAGATCCAAGCTTCATTGGCCAGAGAAAAAGAGGGAGATCTGGGCAATTTCCTGAAGGAGGGGAGTCCTGGACTCTTAACCTGTACTTTCAGAGAACTGTTCCTGTATATTATATCAAGAAGTCACTGGATAAAATGAACTGAATTGAAAAAAAACCCAATACAAACCCTTTTCAGGGGCCTAAGTATTTGTGGATCTAACCATAGGTCCTTTCATTGCTGACTTTTATGGTGCTATATCGCTTTGATAACCCTGTTGTGAATTCCCTTCATTTTACTGTAGCAATCATGGTGGCCTGTTACTGTAACTTTTATTCTGAGAACAATGATTTGACTGTAAGGTCTGTATGTACATGCAGAATATGCAGTGCACATTTTAGCCTCACTTCCCAGAACAGAGGTATTACATTTTGGCTTGCTTAGTAATTTCACTAACAATTGGGAGAAGAATAATGGAATCCTGGAGTGCTGGCTCATGAGATACAGCTGTATGACATAAGTAAAGCCTCCTTTGGAGATATCATTTGGAGGCAATTTCTTGATTTTGTTGTTAGGCAAAACTCTCATTGACATCAATGGGAATTTTTCTTCCATAAAAAACAGAGGATCGGGTTTCGGCCCTTGTTGTTTTGTCAGCTTGGACTACTTCAGATAGTGCCATTATTCTAAACACCCACTGGTGAGCAGAAGGCCTCTGTAATGTACTGAAGACACCCTCAGATTGACATAAAAAGGTAAAAGTAAGGAAAAATAATTCATCAGTCATCCTTGTTTTCAGTATTCCCTAATGCATCTTATGTGAATTGTTGGACCCCCTCATATGCATGAGTATATCAGGTATTTTGAATTTAATCTTTCAAAAATGCCTTTAAATCAGACATCTGGTAATAGCTTGTAAATAGAAATGCTAATAAAAATGCATTTTATTCAGGGATATTCACAAATGTGAACCACTTACTCCACCCCAAGCATAGGAAAAGTAAATGTTATCCATTTTCACAAAATTTTTAGCCAAAGTCTTTTAAGCATATAACTTTACAGCTTTCATAAAAAGGGCATACAAATGAAAAACGTATTTTGCAATGAATGATATGAGTGTTCAATTAAGTGGACCATGCAAGAAAAGAAGAAAGATTTGCTACTGGGGTATTGCCAATGATACTTTGACACTTCTATGGTCTCATGTGTTCCTGATCAAGCAGCAAGGAGCACTAGAAAATCCCAAACCAATTAGCTTGAAACTAGAGCAGTCTGTATTCATCTGATGTGCAGTCAGAAAACTCTGACTTGAAATGACTGGCACTGAACTATGACCTTTCTATTAACTTCCCTTAAACCATTTTTGCCCTTTTGTTGACACAGAACTTCACCAACTCTATTTATACCCTGAAAAATTGTATGTTTCTGCTTAGACAACAGATTCAAACTGTGTTTTTACTAATGGCAACAATTTGTAATTCTTTCCTACCACATTGTATCCCATTTCATTTTAAATCTTCTCTTCTGGACACATAGAAGATTCATACTTCTGTAAAATCTGGCTACCAAATTTGGTAATTTATCATTGACATTACCCAGTGAAATATGTAACTGGTTTTAGTCCAGTTCCTACACCTGTGTATTTTGTTCCCATCATGTAAATTTCAGTTTTCCTGGTGTAGTTTGGGACGGTTCCCAGTGTAAGATCCAGGTTGCCATGCTGTCCTGCAGGTGCAGAGACACAAGTGTCAACTCTACTTTCTTGTCCTTTGTCTTCAACTCCAATCCTCCCTCCCTTCCTTCTGTGCACTTGGTTTGAGGATGGAGGACTACAAAATGAGGACTGTTAGTTAATTCGTCTGGGCCACTGTTTAAATCCTTAGTAGCTGGCGAATGCTGAGATTGTTATGGGTTATAAAGTTGCCTCCCACTCTTGTGGTGCAGGTTCCTAGAAGGAGTAAGGGAGGGAAGTTCCAGGAAAGAATAGAAAAACTGTCTTCTGGTGGCAGAAAGCCTGCCTACAATCCAACCCAGGAACCAATGCTGAGTTCCCATGGTCTTTCTACCTGTGATCTTTTAATTTTGATGCAACTCCCTGAACACCAGTTAGTGAGAGAGCCATTGGTTTCGAGAGACAACCGCTCTGCTGTCCCCTCACTGAACCAGGAAATGCTCATTCTGACTGAAGAAAGAAAAGGAAATCGTATGAAAACGGTACATAAATGTTTCCATTCTCTACTCTGTTACATGCTTATACACATAGAAAGATGTATTTGAGCATAGTAGAAGTTCTTAACAAAGTGCAAAAACCAGAATGTCCCAGACACCATTTTTCCTTGTGAAGCTAAAAAGTGGAAGTGCAACATAAGTATATTTGCATTTTTGCCACCCACTGGCTTACCTTCCATAAAGCTGAAGTCTTCCTTTTCCAGTGCTATAAATCCGGCACCACTCATAATTATGGAATTCCCTTAAAGAAAAATAAAAAAGGGAGAAAAAGAATTATTTATTGTAGCCAAGGAATGCACAAACTACTGGAAAAAGAATTTTGTAACTGCTTAACACAATGTAACAAAGAGGTCTTTAGGATAAAAAAATTAATCAGCTTCTTAATTGCTGTTTTATGTAATTGCATTTTCATTTGTGTAGATACCATTCAGTTTTAAGTATAAAACTACTATCAGATTTACTTTTCATTTGCAAGAAATCCTATTTCCATCAGTTCAAGATTAATCCGCTATAATTAATTTGTTTCCTTGCATAAGGAAATATATAGAGCTCACTGGTCAAACAAATGACATATAGAGGACCTGCCGTTATGCTTCCAAACACGTCCAATTCAGATATATCTTGGTCTTTGCTGATGGAGAATGCAGTTCAAGATTTGTCTTTCTTTGTGGCAACTCACTTAAGTTCCATCTTTGCCTGTATTGACCACTGCATCCTGAGCAGGCACATGGACTCCCTGGCATGCATATGGACAATTGATCCCTACAGCAGAGAAAATGGGCCAGATCTCAATCTCAGTGACAAATGCCATGGCAGACCTTGTGATTGCTAGAAATGTTTCCTTCTCAGAAAGGACAACCTTGTCCATGCTCCTCCTGGGAAAAGAGGGCTTCTTCCTCCTGTGCTAACCTCTTAGCATTATTAGAATGAGTATTAATTGTCTCATGTCAAAACTGGGAAATATTCTAACAATTATATTTAACAGATCATCCTGGGAAATTGTTCAAACCTATGTCCTGACTGTAACCTTTTTACTAGCATAATCATAGTACAAAATATCTCAAATCCACCCTGTTAAACTTGGAACATTAAGGAGTAAGTTTGAATTAGTTCACAGGGGAAGTACAAATTCTAGTGTGATAAGAGTTCTCATTGGTCTTTCTGACTTAAATTGAAGACTCACTGAGTACCAGTATTGCCATTTAGTGGTAATTTGGGAACAGAGAAAAAATGCCGAAGACATGTAAACACACCATTAAGAAATAAACTCAAACCTTTGATAATGTTGAATAAACACATCAATGTAACTTTAAAAACAAATGATGGACATCTCTCTAGACTGCTGAAACAACATTATCCGTTTTCTTCCCTAACTTTATTCCCTCGTCTAACCAGGAATAATTCAGTGCAGCTGAAATTCGGGAGCTGAATTGAAAAGCAACTGGGACTAATCCCAGTAAAGTTACTTGCCTCATGCCAGCCAATGACTTCAGTACAATGAGTCATTTTATTTGTATCGTGAGTGTCCAAAACACCTTCTATTCAATTCACCTCTTGGAAAAATGAAGGCTTCTTATAGAGATAAGATTTTCTTCTTTCTTTTTTTGTTACAGTGTGTATATGTTTTTCTATGAGATGTAGAGAGGACTATAACGAATGGAATCATCAAACTCCAGGCAAAATTAACAGTGGTGTTCAGAACAAAGCAAGATGACTGGAAAACGTGCAACCCTTTTTATTTTCAGTTCAAGCAGGAAAATGAATAGATGTCATTAAAATCTAAAAGAAAAACTAGTTAAGTTTTGCATATGGCTACATGGACACCTTCAGAAATGAAAGCTTGGCATTCTCACATTTTTTGAAACAAAGGGAAAATACAAATCTGTACTTGCAATTGTATTTTTTTTTCTTAATTACTTCAGACCTTTCATCTATTGTATCATGATCTTCTTTACAGAAAAAAACAGCAATCTAATAATATAATTTGTGTAATTTCATGGTTTTAACGTCCTTTCTTGTGAAATGGTCAAAAAGAGCATTTTTATTCTATTTTGATTACAGAGCACTTTGGCAAAAACTTAGTTTTGGAATAATTTCCTTGACATTTTACTTACCAGTGTAAAGAAGAATGAAGAGAGAGAAAGAGGAATTTCTGCCTGGAAACCTTCTATTTGGTGCTACCATTGTTCTGTGACAATCAGCAGCTATTCAAAACCTTCCTCAGTTACAATAGTGAATTGTATTTGCATGTTAATATATATTATTTATTTTATTTTTTGTTTTGTTTTGTTTATTACAGTGTGGTTTGTTTACATGTAACTTTAAGGTAACAGTTCGCAGTCATTTTAAGAAATGTTGTTTGATGCATAATCTAAAACTGTTCCTAATCTGCACAAGATGTAGGCTTTAGGAACTGAACAGAAATTCAGGAGCTCACCTATTCTGAAGAAGATCTTTGCAGTATAAGGATCAAAGCAAAAGCATTTCTGGAATTCCTTCTCATCATAAGATAGTGTTTCAGGGTATCATCATCAGGGAAAAAAGCATGTATGGTACACTGACATGCAACATTTCTGAAGAGTATGTCTGTATCACATTCAGTTCCACATCAGCACAGCATAATTTGTGTGGTATATAGGCTTGAGTATGCCTCTGCACAGTTAAAAGAGATTTATAGATCAGTGTTTTCCTTATGTGTCAGGAGAGCTGTTGAAAAAAAGTATTTTGAAAAAATATCAGAAAGTGGGAATAAAGTGGAAATGTGGTTGCATGGGGGGATAGAAACCCCTAGTAAACACTGTACTCTGAAACTGAAAGGCTGTGGAGCTGTCATTAAGCACATTAAAGTTTATAGGAGCAGTTCTGACCATGAGAATTAGTGCAATTCGCATACAGACTTGGGCTCTGTGAACAAGTTTGCATAAAACAAGAGCAAACCTGAAACCTTGCAAAAAAAATTTGAGCTGAACCAAGCCTTTTCCTGAGGGTTGGAAAAAATTTGATTAATTGTTTAATTTTCACATTCCTCATCTTTTCCATTTTCAACTGGGAGAAAGAGTGGACAAGAGAGTATTTTGTGGTATTTTTACTGGCCTGACTGAAGCTGAAGAGGTATTAGAGGTAATCTCATGAGAAAGTTTGACCTTGCAAGATTTCCGATTGATTTCCAGAGCCAAAATACTCAGATACATTTGGATAGACTTTGAACAAATGTCCAAACTTCAGCATGCCTGTGTGAAATGAAGATCCAAATGTTTTGATATACCCTCCTTCCTCTCCTTGACAAGCAAACATGTATATTGTATGCACATTTGCATGTGTTATTTGTGACACTTGGAAAGATACATGTACATTCAAATTCTTGTCAGAGGGATTTTAGGGTTGAAGTGCTAATTCATAACTCAAAATAAAAATTGATATAAAACATAAGTGCTAAATACTCCAGAAAGTACATTATGAAAAATAGTTGAGCTATATGTGTCTTCAGTCTCATTAGGTAGTGAGAAAGAGATGGTATGGAAAAAATTAACTTGTCAGCATAGCCATATATAATTTTCAAAAAGCTCAATGTGAACACAAGGTGTTGCATTGACCATTGAAATAAATCAGAAAGCTGTGAATTGTTTCAGGGATTTATTAATTTTATTACCGATCATAACACAATGTGTTTGTTCTAAAGTAATCCTATAAAAAAGGAAAAACATGATGTATTTATGCAGCTCTTGGACAGAGACACAGATCCTTTGAAACCGGTGAGTTATGAACTGCATGGAAATGTCTCATTTACTATGCAAAGCTTTAAAAAAGTTTCTATAGAGAAGAGCAGTATCAGCAGAGTATGTTAAATGTTAGAGGTTCCAATGGAGATTTTTTTGACCTCAGAGTAGCTAAGATTTCTCTATGACTTTAATAATCACTGAAACCTGAAACAGGAGAGTAACACACTGACCAAGAAGATGATTTAGCATGGGAAAATAATTAGCGCCTTCCAGTTTTGGACACAGACAGCACCTGCAATAGCTACCTGCAAAACTTGTATGAAGACAGCAGGAGCCTGAAGAAAACTACGTGATGCTCCTATCTGAATATTTGCCAGCATTTCAATATTTAAACATGTTGATCAGAAAAACTCATTAGAGTTAAGCACAAGGTAACATCTCCTGAGGCAGTTCACATGCTGAAATTTACTGCTTAAGTGCAGCCCTGGGGCAGGCCTGCATAGATATGGAAGCCAGTAGCAGAGGAGTACTGGGAAACAGGAGCAAACAAATTGACGTATAATTCCGGATAGGGAGCAAAAAAGGCAAATAGACACAACGTAGTGGAAGGGAAGTCACAATGATTAAATTCACTGTTTTATGATGAATTCCTTTGTCTAAGGCAGATTTTCCTCCTCAGGACATGCCGCTGAAAAACCTTTGCTGGGCTGAAGAACCTTGGTTGGGTTGTCCAAAGAACACAAGGCACATGAGAGGTCTTTTTGCCATAGCAACATAACACAGTTTATACACTTACTTGAACAATACTTGTAATAGAGAAATTTCAAAGGTTTTGATTTTTGGGGACTTAGTTCATCCAAAATAGAACCCGAGTAAGCTTGTGTGTTCTCCCTCTGAGCAGTCAGGGTACAAGGCCAAGTGAAATGGAAAGTGAAGTAAGTTAATTAAACATAGTGTTTTAGATTAAAAAGTATCACTTTCTATAAGGAATGAGGAACACCACAAGGATTCCTGTCTACTTGATTTCTGGTGCATGTTCTGAAATTGGTCCATGAAATTAAACATAAATGAATGTGATTTCTTTGGGATAAAATTTAATTTTCCAGGCTGTCCGCTGGCAAAATTAACCTCTAAACTAAATCTCTGGGTGTAATTTGGACCTGATTTTTATTGGCCCTTAAGAAATAAAAGTTAGTAACATCTAAAATAGTGCAACCTAGGTCTCCCTCAGAGCTGAAATAAACAGAAATTTTAATGATCTATAAAGTTTTATGAGTGACTGAACTTTAGTCAGCAGTGTTTCTGTGGGATTTCTAAAAACATCAAAAGAATAAAAAATCAAAATATAACACCATTCCACTGTGGTGGCTAAGAGTTAATAAAGTTAAAACCTCTTCCATACTCTGTCATTTAACTCCATATTGTAAGTCTTGTTACAGTAAGGTTCATTGCCAAGAATTTGTAGTAGTAGAAGCAGCAAATGAAAAATGGCCAGAAAGAGCACAGTTTTGTTAGGCAGTACAGTCCAGGTACAAGATTTTGGCTTCTGTGAAAGAAGGGGAGGTTGCCAAAACCACTTGAGTATAACAGCTTCCTGATATTCTGCAATTATATAACAATGAGTCTAGTCATTAATATCCATTAGTTGCCTCAAAGTCCTGAGCAATCCAGTGCTATAACCCCTCCTGAAGTGCATCAAGCCAACAGCCTAAAGAGGTTCCCAAGACCTAAGCAAGCAGAATAATAATGATAGCTTTGTTCAGTAAAATTAATCATTGCAATGCTAGAGTCTATGACCAGGTCATTATCTTAAAGGCAGGCCTTGATTGCGGCAGCTGAACAACCAGGATGGAAAAGCTCACATGCAGAGGGCATGAAGCAGTTCTTTCACAGCACATAACTAGGCCACGGGAGGAAGACCTTGCAAGTGACAATCTGAGCTGGAACTGGCCAGCATGTCAATAGCGTAAGCAGGAATACTGCTATGGCTATAGGATACTGCCACTATCTAGGGGTAAAATTTACTGACTGGAGAAGAAGAGATGAGAAGAAGAGAATATGTGTGAGACAGACAAAGTAGTTGATGCAGCAGAGTCAGATGAAAAGTTGCAACAATATAAACTGAACAGGGCTTAGCAGGGATACTGAAATCACAGCTTTGCATTTGCTTGGCCAGTGCAGGAAGGGAGTTATGGAGTTTATTTCTCTGTCCCCAGATGGAAAAGCCTGCAAGGAAGGTTAAATTAAGAATTCTCCACAGTAGTTTTCCTTATGCATAGGGGACAGGCAGATGAAAGCATAGAAGTGACTGAAGAAGAAGCAGACCTGGTGATGAAGGCTGTCATCTTTGTCAGATCACAGGCAAAAGTTGACAGTTTGATAGGCTAATATATTTGACAGATAGGGTGAAGCTAAATGTGAAGGATCTTAGAGGCAAAGATAAGATGCTTGTGTTCAGAAATGTGAAGCCACTGGAAGGACACAAGTAGAGTGGTGATGCAGCCAAAGCAATCAGCCAGAAACAGTGTTATAATCTTGCTATTTTGAATGAAGTGAAGGCAGCGGTAGTGCTGGAACATGGCTGGAGACCAGATTAATACAGACGAAGTGCAAAATGATGAGATCCTGCTATGAGCCTTTTCTGGCTGCTGAAGAAAGGATGAATCTGTGAGCTATTGTGTAGGAGGAGGCAAATTGACTTGGCTCATACAGTGACGGGAAGAGGAAGCAGAATCTAAAATTTTCCTTGAACATAGGCTGAAGGAAGTGTGAGGTTAAGAGCAGTGGAAAAAATGGGGAAGACGGGCAGTAAATTTAGTTTTAGCCATTAATAATTGTCAGAGATGTGGCAGTGAAGTGTTAGAATGAGGATTACATAGAGAAAGAGATCGAGATATGGGAATAATTTGCAGAGATAATTTTTAGGAGATAGGCACCTACAAATGGGATAGAAGTAAGAACTTTCAATAAATTCTTCTGCCTCTCTGGCTTTCTTCTCCTGTTGTGTAGGCAGCTGGAAAAGCCATGGGCATCATCAGTAGCAATTCTTCCTTTCTTTGCTTACTAAAAGTGTAATTTTCTTAACTTTGTCATATTTTTTCTCACATTTACTACAGACTGTGCACAGCCAATTGACTCAGCTCCAGATATCCTGATGGGGGCTAAGGACAATAATGGTCACAGTAAAGCTTGTGAGTTGTATGACCAAGGATAATAAATTTCAGTGCAGTGACCAGACCTATCCCAAAATGTGGCAATCTACTGAATTTAAAACAGTCCTGGTCTTCTATGGATTCTATATAAAAGAGATTGACAGACCAGGAAAGTATTGATGGGCACGTCATTCTCATCAAAACCATCAGCTTTGCAGCCAGGTTAGATTAAGTTCCATCAACATGCTGTGGTTTAGCTTTTCTGTACTTCCTTTGCCACCTCCCTCTCCCCAGTCATTGATGGACATGGCACTCCCCCTGCCAGTCTCAGGGCATCTGCTCCCTTTTTTGCTCTCTCCTTTAATCACAGAGGGGGGCAGACTTGGTGTCTGATATGAGATGGCCAAGATGAGCTGGCCTTCAAATTTGCTCCTGAATCCATCTTATGACAGGTTTTAACTCCGTAAAAGAGTATCAACAACATTCTCAGAGATTATTTTGCTGAGAAACTGAGGCAAAAGCCAAGGAAACTATTTGAAGAGATGGTAATAATTCTTTTTTCCTACAAAATTTCTAACCAGTGCCTAAAAAGCAGGGTGATGGCTGAAGTGCTGAGAGTAACAAACAGAATATCTTACTGATATTTTTGGCTTATAAGAAAAAGAAAAGCAGCAAGTCTTTGTATACTTGAAATAATTATTAGCAGTTTTTATTAGGAAGAACCAAACTTGTTCAGCTTCTTTTATAGTAAACATGTCTGGTGGGGTGGAGGGAAGGGAGGGAAAATTACACATACTTTTTGTACAGTCTGGGTGGATATCTGGCAAGTGCACCTGTAGGGCATATGCGAATGTATAAACCCACACATGTTCACTTAAAAGGACACCGTCAGCTTGCTTCAGAGCTTTTGTTTGCTCTTTAATCTGCATTATTTTAATACCGTCTTAGAAGCTTAAAAAACATTATTTATTTCCCTATTGATTTCCTTCTTCTATTTCCCCTTGTCAAACCCTTTCTCTGTGTGTTTGTTTTGCTTTGTTTTGAGTGGAGATAAAATTAACACAGCTGGTCTTATTTAACAGCCTAAACAACTCCAATTCATACCACACTTTATAAGAGCAGTGAGAGCAAGGGCAAGAGCGTCAGTAGACAGTGAAGTGAGCTGGCACACCAGGGAAGTGCTTGGGCTGGCCTTTGATGGGCCACCAAGGCAATGCCATTTCTGTTTTGGTCACCTGGATCTGGGAGGGAGGACAGACACATTAAAGAGGTTCAGTTTCTCTAAAAATGTGCTGCTCCTTGAACAAAATGGATGAATTAAAAATGACAGTGGACTTTGCCTTAGTCTGTGAAGTCAGGTTAACACCAGTCTGATGGTGCAAAAGGATGTGGTATAAGTGCCACTAAGTTTGAGAACCTCTGTTTTCAATTCTTACTGCTATTATGAGCATGGATCTGTTTGCAGTGATGTACAGATCCATGAAGAGCCTTGGAGGCAGAAGCTGCCTGTACTTGGCCATCACCTCAGGGTGCTGCAGGCACACGAGGAGATGCAGTCTAGTGGGAGACACCCACTGAAACCCCCCTGTTCCTTGCCCTCCCTGTGTGTGGGGAAAAAAGGGTGAAAAGAGCTTACACAGAAAAGCAGTGATGATAGTGAGCCACCCAGAGTACTGAGCTTTCCAGGCAGACTGAAGTGGGGAGAAAGAAAAGAGCAGAGAAGTAGATGGAGTGCTTCCTAGACAATCTGCTCTGCAATAGCTCTTCTGTGGTACCTACAGCTACCCTGGGAAATTTAACTGTGGTCATCACTCACTTGGCCATTGCCTGTAGGATCTGTTCCCGGACAGATTACTTTAGCTGCTGACTCTCATTTTAAGGTATTTGATCAAGTGAGGAGACTGGTGAGAAAGCAGCAGATGTTCAAGGATCGAATAATGCTTCTGTCCTCAGCTTTGCAGCTTTGTCAAAATCCAATAACTCATCTTTAAAGTTTCACATGGATGAAAGGATTTTGTGATTTCATTAAAGTTTTACTCAAAAAGGAGGAACATTGCCTTTGACAGCTTGCTTAACACTGAATGAAAGCAAGCAGGACTGGCACTGGTGCTGTGCTGGTGTATGTTCTTGCTTATCATGTGGTGGGACCAGTTTGCAAATGAACCCTTGGAAGCAGGAAGTGTGTAAATATTTCATTAAACATTTCGTCCTCTGTGCTAAGTAGTGCCAGGCAGGGCTTTCCCACCTGGGCTGGTGCGATGCCATTTCAGGGCTCCCTTCTGCCATCTTCTGCCTCTTCGTAGTATTGCGAGCTGGGGAACAAACGCTTCAGCCTCCTGCACAGGTCTTCGGTCGCTGGCAGCAGGACCTGGGCTTTTGCTCAAGGGCAGATGATCTGATTATAGTCATACACCACGAAATAATCGAAAATAACTTGTTTATAATAGTAATTATGTTTTATGGAAATGATGCTCTAAAACGCTTTTAGGCAGCCCTGTCTGAGCACATGTACGTAGTTAGAGAATAGCTCACGAAAGTAAGAGACTGTTTTTTCCCTGAAGGTTTTTCACCTTGATCTTTTCGCTAGATGCCCTCACTTCTGTTGAGGAAGGAGCTTCATCCACTCCAATGAGGTAAGATGCCCAACATCTCTGCAGGGAAGTCTACAGGTTGCATCCTTCAAGACAATCAAGAGGGCACTCAAAGAAGAAAGCAAGAAACCATCTACTTTCACAGTGTTAGTAGATGGCTACACACTCCCATGGGTGCTCAGGTGTTTTGCTTCCTTATAACAAAAATCACCTTCCTTTGCCCTGCTTTTTTTTAAACTTCCAGATTGAAGGATGACTCTTATGCACTAAGGGGTAAGGCTACTAAACGAACACCTCCCAAGCTTGCCCCCACCTCAGTACATACCCAATCTGTCATTGCTAGGTGGGGTATGAATATTTGAAAATATTTTGTATATGTAAATGGTGCATTATCCAGTTTCCGATGCATCCATCCACCATGCTGCCAGCTATCTCACAACATCCAGGTTTTGCATTGGCATTCTGCTGCATTTGTTTGCTTATCAGTTAGTAAGTAATGTTTTCAGCTTTTGAGAAAACCTCAGCTACAAGCTATATTTACACATATATTCTGTGAGGCATTTGCTGCTGGCATTTAAACAACAATAACAGTGACAACTACCAATTTGTGTTCCTGCTATTTGGGTCTAAGCTACAGCACTATCTGAGAAGGTGGAGAAGCTCAACTATTATCTGCTTTTTCCTAAGAAACTGATTTACAGTTTTTCATATGTTTTTCCTCATCTCTTTTTGGCCCTGGATGTCTCTCTCTCTTGTCTCTATTTACAAACGTTTTCTCAGAAGTATAAGGCTAAAATAGTGGTCACCCCATTCACATCTGACTTGGACTTATGGACGTAGATGTCCCCTTCCTGCCAATTTCTATGAACAACTGCATCTAAAATCTCAAATGATGGCTTTCCTGACAAAACGCTGTTTCTCATTTCCCTGCTTTTGTTACATTTTTGTCCCTGCACAAAATAATTAATGCTTTCTGTTCTGCTGTGTCTTATCTTCCACTCATCTTTGTTTAATTTTTGACTTTGTAAATTTGCTTTGGAATAGAAAAGTCTTTGTCTTAGCTCTTTCCAACAACCTTGTGTACTAAATTTTATGAATGGTTGTGACTTTTACAGACTAGAGCTTATTTGTGTGTGTGATTTTGCAGTGCTAAGGTTTTCAATAAAATTCCTCTTATCATAGAAATTTAGTTAATTAAAAGATTGACCTTTTTTTTCCCAGTTTTGCTTGGGGTTACTTTTATGTGTTGTTCAGCACATCTAATTAACATTGGGACATGATTTTATCATAAAAGTGGAGACAATACAAGCTAAGTAAACCTTTATTAAGATCTCAAAATATAGAGAATGTTGGGTTTTTTTGTGGTTATACTGTAATTTTAACAGGGAACAATTTATTCCACCAAATTATTTTGGGCATTCATGACCTGTAAGGTTTGTTTCCTTGCTTATGAATGCGAATAAGTAGGGGATTTTTTTTTTTTTTTTTTTTTTTTTTTTTTTTTTTTTTTTTTGTGGTTGGGGCAGTCCTGAGCAGCCCTGAGCAAGATGCAGGGGTTATTGTGCCTGGCTTCCCGAACATCCCAGGTGTCAACGAACCCTTTCCAAGCAAAGCTCTGGATACAGAGCTGGTAACTGGGAGTTAAGCAGGGCTCTGACTTTCAGGGCCAAAATCTGAAGTAATGTAAAGACTGTAATGACATTCCATAACTGGAATGATGTTTTTTACACACTGAGGAATAAGATATAAGCACCAGACAAAAAGCCTCCAAGAAATGAATTAAAAGGTGGGGAAGGTATAAAGCATTATGAAAAAGCTGTGTTTAGTTTATAATTTCTGGAACAATATTATCTTACAAAAACTTGCTAAAAGATGTAGTATCAGTTTCACCTTAGTAAAGAAGCCGAGTACATGCTGAAAAAAGAGAGTTTAGCAGATGAACATTTTGTTTGCTGCAGTATACCTTTTCCTTCCTGTTTTTTCAGCAACTGTATGCATTACAGTACACACCATATTTTAATTTAATCGGTAATGTAGCAGGCACCAGCAGTTACACAAAATCACATACAGGTTCTTATCATCTCTCAAGGTGTGTTTGTAGATAGTGTGTAATGTAAATGTGAGTGAAGTCTCCATCATTACATAAGTTTCACATACCAGTTATTGTTATCTACAAAAATTATTTATTAACAGAATAAGGGAGGAGAAAGGCTGGTGCAGTTTCTAACTAGGGTTTCTTTTGCTTAACCTTAGGTTATATGACTCACAAACTGAGGAGTACGAATGTGTATCTAAAGCTGTGCTTTATTGCCTCAAATATCAGGAAGCTCAAGAGCATTTTAATTTGTCTCTGTTCTCTGTTGCTAAAAGTTTACTGTGTAGCACAGTTCGTGTATAGTCCTCATGTCTCTTGTTTTCCCTTGCCCTAAGTAGCCCGAGTATTCTTCCTTCCCCTGAATTCCCTGTATTTCCCCATCATTGATTCTCTGCCTTTTTCTCTCCCCCACTCCTGATGCTGAAGCTGAGCAATTGGTTTGGAGAAGTGTCAGGGTTGCAAAAGCCTGCTTCCATCGCAGCAGTCAGGGTTGGTATTTCTTGGCCATGCCCCGGAAGACTTTCTATAGCCAGAGCCGGTGCCAAAGAAGTTATACCAATTTGGCAAATGTGAAAGGTTCCTCTGTGCACCAAGTACACTTGGTTTGCTCTTTAACTACCTTTAAGTTTTCTCATAAAATCTGCAGTGATGCCGAAACAAGCCTCGTGTGGTTAAGAATTCAGCCCAATGATCTCACATCCTCCAATGCATAATTGAAGACTCATAAACACATTTTGTCTGTATTGGTATGTTCTCATAATTTGGGAGACACACTGCCTGGAAACGCAATAGCTGGTTATGAAAGTCTAGTTTGCTGCTGAGAGATCACAGACAGATATTACATTCCAGCAATCAAAAACAAGTTATTGCATGAAATAATAGAAAGTAGTGAAAGGCTAATTTTATACATATTTTTCTTTTTCTTAAAAATATAATTTATTTTTGTCTTTAAAAGCAGAGACTATTCAGAGAAGACAATGGTGAGTAGGAGACTACTAGGAGAAGAAATCCAAAGAACTGTAGAATCAGTAGAACCAGTCAGGGGACGCACTTCATATTATTCATTAATTTAGAATGTATACCTGATTAGAGCTGCACGTGCATTAAGTATAACAGAGCTACAAGAAAAGATCAATAAACTTAGCATCAACTGGTGCAGGAGCACAGATGCATATTAGACAGAAATATGGTGCAGAAAAGGTTTCACAGAAAATTCAGAATTTGCAGATGCCTACTGCACAAGGCAATCTCAAGGCTGTTCTTCTAGAGAAGTTGCAGAATAGATGCAGAAATGGAAGAGCTCTCTTCCGTTCTATCTCTCTCATTCCCATCTGATGAGATGCCACATAGGGGAATATCCATTAAACCAGTGAAGATGGAGATCAACAGAAGCATTCTATGATGGGTGAGGAGATATCATCAGGTAGTGTTGAAAGGGAAGATTCTGCCATCGAAGGAAGTTAGTTTATAAAGGAGCACAGCAGGAGCATCAAAGCAGCAGAGTCAGGACCTTTATTTTTTTAGCATTTTTCCTGTAGTGTGGAGAATGGGAGAGCCTGATGGGAAATGCTAGTGACACAAAGGTTTGAGAGATGATCAAGATGTGAACAATCAAGATATGCATGAAAACTGAATGGTCGGAGGTCTGGAGGATTAGAGCGGGATGAATTTCTGCAAAATATAATGTGAAGTATTTAGCTTGGACAGGGATAAGAAAAAACCCTTGTGTTATAAACCAGAAACTAATCAGGTAAAATCTGAGGATGGGAATTTGGGTATCTTGTTTACCAGCATGTATAGTAAGTATGCACTAGCACTGTGATACAGACAAGAAAGACAACTATGGTCATGAGAGCAATCACCTGTGGACAGAGGGATGGCTATTGCTATTTTTCAGACCTTGTCTGGAATTCCGTATCCTTTGTGCAGCTCTCTTATTCAGAAAAGATGAACTCAAATGGAAGAGGCGCAGAGCCGTGGTTAGGTTCAACATCTTGCAAGGAGAAACTAGAAGAATGTGTCACCTTTTGAACAAAGCAGTCTTTCAGGTTTTAAAGGTGTTAGAGAAAGAAAATAACTATTTAAACTAAAAGATGTGGTTGTAAGAAAAGACAGAAATAAAGTATATGAATGTAAACTGGCCATGTGCACGTTCAGAATGAAAATTAGAAGAACATTCCTAACCAATATAGCAATGGGAGCTGAGGAAGGGAAGAAAACAAATTGCTAAAATGGGAGTTGATAAAAAAGGATATAATATGATGTCTGCAATAACAAGAGACTGCTTTATGTGACTCGGGAGTACTCACTGAGCTCAAAGGCCAGTTTTTTAAATTAGAAATTGTATTTTTATAGCTCATGAAATCAACGTAGCTATGGCAGCGAAGTACTGTCTAGCTAAACGAGACTGGACTCATATGTTCAGGTGAGGAGAGAGCATTAAGATCATCTATTCTTAACTCTGATGTAATACAGCCGATAGAAACCTACTCATTCATTTTTACTCCGTGCTCAATGCATCCCTTTGATCTGTAGCATATCTTTTCAGAAAGATATTCAGATTTAATTTAAATGCTTCAAGTGAAGTAGAGTCCACCACATTTAGCAGCAACTTCTATTGAAACTGCAATGCAGATGGGGTTTGAGAGAATAGCTTTTGACCTCTGTGACTTTTTTTCTTTTTTTGCCATCGTTGACAGGCTTTATGAAGAAATACATCAGACGGATCATTGTGGAAGATATTAAACTTCCTACATCTATTCTGATCTGATGAATTCCTTTTCAATAGTCTCAGATGGAGTTAATGGCCTGTGATATTTTCCTTCTGCTATTAAGCCCAATTTTAAAATCAGTGAAGTTATTCCCATTTATACCAGATATGATCCTTTATGCATATGATTAACAGACTTCTTGGGATGAGTAAATATTTCCTAAGTAATCCAACAGGATGGAAAATATCTATATATCTTGTCTCTGAGTAAATCCAGGAGACTTTGTTTTATGGTAAAATGTGTGCAATGCACAACATTTAATTTCTTGCACAGATAGAAAGCTTTTAGGGTAATACCTATTTTCTTTAATACTAGCTTCCTAAATCTGTCATATAATCTGAGCTAATCCTTTAAATTCAGTCTAAATAATTTGTCTGTAAAAAAAATATCCTTGCCAACAGTAAGCCATCTCACTTGCTTTATATACTTGTGATGGATCTCCTGCAGGTTAGAAAACTAACTTGAATTTCAGTCTTACTTTTTAAGTGGTTGAAATTAAGTGAAGGGGATCATATTGATAAAGTCTGGAAAAGAAATATCCTCATGTCAGGGTATTCTGGTTGGCTGTCATAGAATAAATTTGGAGTAGTGCAGTGGTAAGACTAAAATAGCAGTACTCAAAAGCAGAGATTTGATTTCTCTGTGACTGGGTGATAGAACAGGAGAGAAAGCCTTTCAGATCTGTGAATAGATTTGACTCCTCATGAAGAGCTGTACATCTCAAAAACCAGAATGGACTAAATCCAAGCATAGCTAAATAGTGATTAGAATCATGGTTATTCTTGTCTTTCAACATTTCTGTTTGATTGGAGTATTTCATTGACACCCATTCTAAAGGTCTCAGGCACTCTGGAGAAAAACAATCATATGTAACTGACAGTGTGGCCCCTGGAGGATGGTCCCTCTACATCTGACATTTCTGGCACCAAGCTTATTGTGTGCAGCACTGTGGCTATGCTTTATTTTTGGCACCCAGAGACTCTTTCAAAAGCAAAATGCACTGATGCCAAATTTTAAACTAAATCTCAGAGAATCAAAATCCTTGCCCAAATGATCCTTTTTTATGTATATTCAGCACACTGTTAAAGCATGTCTTTTGTAAGGATTGTTTGAACATGTTTAATTTGTACTACAGTGCTATGAAAAGAAAGACAATGTGTCCAAAAACTGCTCTTAGATAGAGCAGTCAGCATAGACATCTGGAGGTCAAGTATTTTTAGAGGTCTGACTTGGATTAGAGCATGACCCCCATGTGCATGAATCATCACAAGGATTAATGAAGTGTATAAAGTGTGTGTGCTTGTTAGTCTCATCTATGGACATGACAAAGGAAGAAATTCTTCATTTTGGGAGAGTAAGTGGTTTAGCAAAGAGAAGACACAAAGCCTAACCTTATGCTGATGGGAAGCCTACAGCTTAATGGAAAAGTGACTTTTATTATCTTAACTACAGCAATTGTGTTCCAAGGCACCACGAAAATGATCCTGTTTCACTTTTAGCCATGAAGTTTTGTCTGTTCTTCCTTTTGGCATTCTCATCTGTTTTAACTGTTATCTATTATATAGATTCTATTTTAAATTTAAACTAGGATTTAATAATTTGCATTGATTTTAGTTCACACTTCCTGTAAATTCCTCTGGGGCATGCCATAGATATAAACATGGTTGCTCAAGAGTTGGCTTTGGCCAAATACCTTCGAGGGGCAAGTATGGCTCAGAGCAACCCGAACAAGATAAAATAAGAAGTGTACTAACTTAATTTTGGCTTGAGTTGTTGCATTAGTTCTCTATCCGTAAGGTTAACAGAGGTCTCTGCCATTCCAGCTATTCACCCAGGACAGATACTCTGAGGCAGAGTAGGTCCATAAAGATGATCTGTCCTGGCCCTGCAGAGGAGGATTTTAAAGTTTCAGAGTCAGTTCTAAGACCAGCTATGTGTAGAGCTTTAAAATCTCTCACGGATGGCATCAATCAGAGTCTCATTTTCAGAAGCTCATCCCTTCTGGTATCATAGCGTTTGTCACAGAACGAGTCTGGGGGATCAGAGAGCAAGTGAGGAAGCACACCATGACCTCCAAAAGGCTGAGGTGGTCTCTAAGAACTTCTGTGGCTACAAAACCCCCAGGATTATTCTAGTATGAGTCTTTTTTCTTTCTGTATCAGCAAAGGAAGGTTCTGGATGCTTCTTGTAGCATTGAAGAGACTCATCTTTATGCAACAGCCAGGAGTATCCCAGCTATATATATGTTTGTCTGATCAGAGGGAGGTAATCCCACACAATTTGTGAAAGATGAAGAAAGAGGAACTATTTTTTACAGTAGTGGTTGGAGATTAGCACTGAGTGGTACTGAGATTCTCTGAAAGCAGCTCAGCACTCTTAGCTCTGATTACAGGCTTGGGAGTCTGACAGTCCCTCAGCATGGGTTTCTTAGCTTTCCTGAGGACTGGGCTCTTCACAGCATCTTTCTTCAATGACTTCAGTAGGAAATTAGTTTTTAGTATAAATGTAAATTGCACACATGCAAGTTATAAATCTGGATCATTGCCAGTAGGTAAAGTCTCTAACTCTGCTATTTGATAGTTACTATAAAGTTTTCAGTAATACTCTTCAGTTCTCTTCCTGTCCTTTCAGCCAAAGAAAAAAACATTTGGAAAGAAAAGAATCTTTTTATTTATAGAGGGGATAAATGAATAGCACTTACGGGACAAAGATGAATGGAAATTAAAATAAGAGTTTTTTCAGCAAGTGTTTATAATCTGCAAATGACAGAATTTTCATATTGAAGTTTTGTAAAAAACAGCACTCAGGGATAGAAATGAGAGTTTTGTGTGTGAGGGGATTAAACTGAAAAAGCAATACAACTATCTGAATCAGAAAAGACCCCAGTGCCCACAGAGTAATGCAGAGCAGCAGAGTTTAATGTGAGTGAGATTGTGAAGGTCAGTGAGCAGATGAGAGTTGATGGAAACTTGTCTCTGACTGTGAAGAGACTATACACATCTGGTAGAATATTCCCAGAGGATCTCTGAGTTTCAGGGGGTTGTGAAGCCTGTAGCTCACTTGCTGAGTAGTGTTCTTTTGACAGCATCACTTTGTCTAGAGCAACCATAGAAAAATAAAGAAGTTTCCATTCAACTTTCAGAGCATGGATGTTTTATCTCAAATGTGACTTAAGGAATTAATAATGTCAAAAGCTAGAGCTTGCTTACTTCTATTTGGTTTTTAATTTTTTTGTGTTTAGCGTTTACTTTGCCAAACAGAGGTATGCCTCAGCGAAAGCAGGAATTGAGCATTACATTAGCCTGAAATAGAAGAATTACACTTGTCAAAATAAACATCAAATCTGCATTATTCGAGCAAAACTTTATAACAGATGTTATGTACTTCCTGTGTTCTAATTCTAAACATAACTGTGGTGACCATATTGTCTGCCTACCTGTGTTATGTAGAGTTTTCATGTAAGGCATTAAGAAAACATAATATAATTATTGTTGCATAACTGATGCATATAAAATAACATCAGAATGACCCAGTTGTCATTTTCTAACCTGTAAGTATCTGGCTTTGGATCACAAAATAACTGTATACTTCTGGGCCTTGTATCATTGGGATACTTCCCACCCACGGCTGGAGGGCAGCAGAGAAAATGCCGAAAGAAAGTGTCACATTTATCTGACAGGTTTATTCTTTTTCCTTGTCAAAAATAGGACAGGGTGAAAGGTTAGCTATGTTATTTCTAATTTGCATTGTCTGTGACTTGCCTTCTAAACTTCTTTTGATTTCCATAGGCATAAACAAAATCATAATTAAGTTCCTGGTGTTTAGACCTGAATATAAAAATATACATGTCCTTCTCCAGCAGAAACACTCTTAGAACAGCTCCCACTGCTTGAAAAAGAAGGCCATATTCTAAAGATGCATGTGAAGCCTTTTGATTCTTTGACACAGGCTGTTCTCTGCATATTTAAGGCATCTTTCACAGCGATCTGTATTTTATGACACAGACAATTTGAAAATATGCTGAAAATGCCAAGGGTCAGAAATACAATCCCTTATGTTAGTCACAGCTCCTGTACATGGAGCCCTGCCTACATAATACAAACCTACAAGAAACTTTTTCAGTATGAGTTCTTTAGCAAGCATTTTTTTTAAAACAAATATAGGCTTAATAACATACTTACAGACTAGATAGTGAAGCCCTTACTGACACTGATTAGCATGTTAATCCATGATGAATTAATTTTGAAACCACCAAAAGATCTTAAACCTGGAGACCTATAGCTTAAATGAATCCTGACCAGGCACTGGTGAATAAGAAATCCCTGACATAAGCCCTGACATAAAAGAAGAGCTTAGTTCATGAAGTGCATAAATGAACAAAAATTATGCAAAGCAGCCAAAAAAGCTGGCAGAAAAAAAGGTCTGGAGAGGCAGGGAAGGTGCAAAGAGAAATATGTGGATTAAGTGTGTGAATTTATCCATACTTAAGGACTTCTTTTATTTTAATACTAGCCAAGTATCACAGAAAGCTTGAAAATATGTATTTCAAAGATTTTTTCAGATGAAGGGCTCTGAAGAAAACTGGTGGTGTATTGGAAGAGGAGGCCGCATCCTTTGGGAGGGGAGCAGATCACAGGCAGACATGCTGCTTGAGGTTTGTTTTCTGGTTTTCTGGAAGAGTTGTTGCTTTAGGGAAAATGAGAGTGTTTGAGACACTAGATCTTGCTAAAGCGGGAATATATGAGTGATGTTGGAGCCAGGCCATGGAGCACTTGGGTAGGAGTTCAGCACAGAGCTGGATGGGGAATTTCTGATGAAACTTTTGTCAGAATAGGAACTTTTTGTTCCCCATTTAAACTCCCTCCCTGGGGACAAGGTTTCCAGTGCTGATGTGAAAAATGTGGTCAGAGGGAGGGCATGACACACCTCTGACCAGCACCCCGATGGCCAACACACTCACCTGGACCACAGAAGCACCGGTGCCCTCCAAGTGCCTGTTCTGGTATGAGGTATGTTATATAACCATGCTGCCTTTCTTTAGGCCTCTGAGTAGAGGAGAGCACCAGGATAAGCCAGCTGTACATTTTTCAGCCTGGAGCTAGGACTGGCATGGCATACGGCAAGATTTACCTGCTCCTGTGTGTATGGACATGTCCTGGACATCTAGGTTTGTTCTGATGATCAGGCTACTGCCTCTTGTGAGCTGGGTTGTTCAACAACTCATGTTAGGCTGTATCTTTTATATAAAGAGTTTGCAATTCTCTTGGCTGAAGTGCAAAAGAACATAGTCACCATGAGAGAAGGGTTTACATTGCTAATGGCTACAAAAATTACTTCAAAGCAAAAGTAAAAGCCATAAGAGGCCAGAAATCAGTTCCCAGTATGACACTAATGAGAACCCAGTTCACTCCTACAGCTCATAGGAAACGGAGAAGCTCCAGATCCTGAGCATCTGAGACACAACTTGGCTCATCCTTGTAACAATTCAGGGTGAGGTAGAATGGAGGAATAGAAAGGAGGGAAGTCAGTAGCAGTATTTGGCCCAGAGGGGTCACACCAGACTGCTTCCTGAGTGGATTCTCACTTGTTCTGAGCTGTATCTGGGGTGGTGCTGAGGTCAGAGCACTGCTGAGGAGTGATCAATCAGTGCCTCTGAGAGACTGGGCTAGCGGCTTTGGGCTACACACCTTGCTAAGGCAGCTACAGAGCTTTGGGTGAGAGCAAAGAAATCTCATGGCAAAACCTCTGCAGACATGCCCACAGTGTAACATACTAAGTCGAGATCTTCATTTCCTGTTGGTTTTTTTCCCCACTTTTTCTGTCACTATAATAAAGAAGTTCTGAAAGTGAAAGACAGATAGTCTTCCTTTAGAGTACTTTAAAAGCAAATAGGATCTGCTGAGAAACAGAGATCTTGTCCCATTGAGGAGACTCTTGGGTGGAATCCATCTCATATGGCTTTTGGTCAGTGTTAAGAAGCAGGCAGTTTAAGGGCACAGTTCACCTGGCCTGTTTTTATGCCTATTTTAGGATAAGCTAAATCACTCCCTAGCAGCCCCACTCCTTGGTAGAAGCTGTGAAGGCACCCTAGATAGCTGACTCAGCCAGCCATACACATGCCTAACATTGGTTGAAAACACTCTCAAAGCTTTTCATGTGGTCAGTTGCAGTATAAGTCTTGGACTCAACTATACCTATCTAAACCATGTGAGGCATGGAGGTTTTCAGAAAGTGCGCTTATTGTTGATCATAAGTCAGCTACCCAAAATCATGAAAAATGCTGTCAAAGCTGATGACACACAACATTTGCTTCACCTGTCATTATGGGTGAGTAACTTATTGTCAAAGCATGAAAAAGCTCTTATACTTTGCATTACTGTTTAAACAGGATTTTAACTAGGAAATGCAGAAACTTGTATTGAGTAGAGACCTCAGAGCAACAGGTGAGATTGCAAGAGGCGAATTACTCCTTGGGCTGAAAGACAGATGCTGTGACAGCCTAAAATCCTTATATATACCTTATATACACTGACTGCTGATTCAGCAGATCCCAAGATGTAGTGATCTCTTTGAGGCTTCAAGCTCCTCTCTGAATATAGTTCTTACCTGTTTTCTCTGTTGTGGATTTGTCACCACACTGAGCAGAAATTCTGATGGCAAAAAGCCTTTTATTATTTACTTTCCACATACCACTCAAAGGTTCAAAGACCTCACCACTACCCAGGACAAACCAGTTTTTCAAGTCAGGACCTCAATGTATGACTGGCTGTACAGTGAATCATCTGATATGGGACTTTGGTCATAGTCTGATCTTGTAGAGGCACCTCAAAAGAGGAAATGAAGGCTGTAAAATGAGAAGAAAAAGACTCAAAGTGAGAAAGGCTTGGCAGTGAAGGAAGAAAAAAAGCATTGTAAAACCAACTGTAGCTGCTTGGTATGTGTCAAAGGGGAGATGCTTTACTCCAGGTTCATTGCAGACACACTGACATTTTTTTTTCTGCCAAAATATGCCTCTCCCTTTCCGGTTTCTTGTGTGAGACAGTGGGCAAAGTCAGCATGTTGTCATAGCTCCCCTGTTGTGTTGGGAAGCTGTGTGTGTTGCGTCAGAGGGTCCCACCCTGTGCTGCACCCAGGCTGTGCACTGATAACCCTGCTTTTCTAATCTGTAAGGAGGAGCAGTAAGTGAATGGGTTGTTGCAACTTCTTTACTGGGAAAAGCTTTTGAGCAGTTGAGAGTAGGGTATAAGCCGATCATCTAAACAGTTAGTGGAGGGGTAATGGGAGCAATTTTACATGCAGACAAATACCAGCAAAATTTCTCATGCTATTAGTGTCATTCATAAGCCTCTGCAATTATCTGCATGACCTTTGTACTTATAGGTACAACTGCTAACATAATCTGTGCCATAACTGTGGCTTTTCCCTTCTGCAAGACATATAAAGAAGAACTATGTAGCCAGGAAATAAGAAATAGGCAACCCATACAGAAGATTAAGCTGAAAATTTGTCACTTAGTGGAAACTGCTTGTTTGCTTTTAATTTTAGATGACATATTTTTGCTTTGGATACCATTAAATATAGACATGAAACATGCAGGAACTGTAGCAAATTCAGATAGATACTGAGTTTCTATTCATCAGCTGATTTAGCATCTTGAAATCTGGGATCTTACCAGAACTTGCTTGTGGTTATGTTCAACAGACATACTAAAGAAAAAGAAAGAAAAATCTCAGAAGTTCTGGGTATTCACACGTGAAAGGTCCTTGCCCACTGGCCTTTTTTGAAGAGCCAGTGTGAATGCTCATCTTGCTTCCTATATTATTTCTGCCTTTGCACAGTTTTCCTCAGACATCTCTGACTGAATGCCTGGGCTAAGCATCTGATAGGCAGCAGTGCTACAGCTCAGACTTTCCTTAATGAATATCTACTCAGTGCAAAGATTTATAGCTGTGTAGATTTTGTACATAATGCTGCTTCCAAACTGCACTTATAATAAACTTAGTTTGCATGGTCTGATTGCAGACTTATCTTTTCAAATCCTATGTCATCTGTGATTCCCTTACTACCCTTTATGGTCCTTTTCATACAATTTTATATGGCCCTTTAAACTTTTCTCATGATTCATCTGTGGCTGTGGCATCCCTCCATAAAGCCAGCCACATTTCTCAACTTACTTATTTATTGAGTGTGTTAGATCTAAACCATACCACACAGATTTTTCTTCCAATCCTTATAAAATCTTTATTTCATGAGCGCAATTATATTTAGGAACATTCTCAGATTTAGGGTGAATATTGCAAAATAAGCCATTCAGACAGCCGATATCTAGAGTTATAATGAAGTATTATTCCAGAAAGGAGCTCAGAAAGTCAAAGGCAGATATAAAGCCACTCCTGAAAATGGGAATGGTTGTGTCTGTTAAAATATAATTAGTGAAAGGGAAGAGAGATATTACATCACACCTTCATTTAAAAGCTATTTTAGAGAGCAGCTAGAGGAAGTTGTTTTAAATGTGGAGTAGATGGATTTTTTGTGGATCCTACACAAGCCAGATTCTAAGTTACATCTTTTTGTCACCATCTACAGGTGTGTTATACACTAACACTTTCTATTTTTTTCAAATTCAGACAGCAGATTTGAGGAATGGGGACTGACACTGAAGATTGAAAAATGGGTTTGAGCTAAGAGGGCTTCATAAATCAGTTCAGACCAGTGTGTCCTTAATCTCTTACATTGTGTTCACCTCCAAAATAAAGCTTCTTTTTTATGACAAACTCAGAGAAAACTGTGTCTGACCTTCATTCCTACAAGGATTGCTGTATGGGGCTTCTTCAGAAAATTGTCTGATAGAAAAAACAGAGCAATGATACCTTTATTTTTCCCTCAAGATTCCTAGTTGGAGGGACACAGAAGAAAATAGACAAGATATAAATCAAAACTAATGAAATAAGCTTATTGCCTTGACTTCTGGAATGAATTTAGCTCCTGTTGCTGAGAGGTATCCTGCATCTGATGCCAGAACTGGGATTGATGCACTTGGGTTCACAACACTTCTGAAAACCTACACAGCAGGATGCTTTGTGCACCACAGCGCTCAGGTTCCTGGGATCCTGACTTGGTAAGGAAGAGAAAAAGGATCTGAAGTAGATACTCAGAGGGAGAAAATGTTGGCAGATTCCTTACCCCTCCTCTGCCAGTATAAAGCAGACCCATCCCTTTATGCCGGTTGAACATTTGAAGTGGCAGTTGTGAACATGACTGAACAAATGCTGGCAACGATCCCCAGGCAGTGAAAGAGTAAACCCTGCAATGTAAAGCATTAAGAAGTTCAATAATTTCCACCTCTTAAAAGCAGGTCTGTAAAATGCTTTTATGCTCACTTCTCTTTCTCCTTAAACTATGACTTTTGCTGCATTATTTACTTTTGAGGTGTAGGACAAGTAGTGGGATTACGAAGAAGTACAAATCACCATGACACATACGGGTCTGGAGACTCAGTGATAACATCTGGTAGTGCTTCCCCAATGCTCTGGTTAATATTTACCCATGGCAAAGGAACTATTTAATTGCCGATAACTTGGTCATAATTTTTGCTTTCAGTAGCAGAGCATGGTGTATTTGACATGGTTTGAGAGGTTTTCTGAAGACACAAACCCAACTTCTATATCAAGGTCAAACTCTTAGGAAACCTTCTTCTGCAGTGCTCGTTTTTGTCTCAGCTTGTTGAAAATGGCGGGTGTAAGCAGCTGCATGAAGTATTCCATGTTCATCTTCAACTTTTTATTTTGGGTAAGTTGATGTTTAAACTGTTATTAGTGATGTATGAAATGTGTTCACCATTATTTGAATGCTGTAGTTATAGGAATTGTAAAGAAAATAGAACATAAGTGGAACCAGAGTATGATTCTAAATCAGAGAGGGGAGAATGGAGAATAAGTTTTGCCTTTCCCTTTGTCTTTTTCCTTCTAAATACCTTTCCTTACACATTCAAAAGCAGACAAGCCACAAGTCTGTCTCCCTGTTCATATTGTGCCCCTCATGTCAATAGACATTACTCTTCTCAGAAGATAACAGACTTTCCACTTAGAGTTCTCTTTCTTTTATTGTCTGCTTCTTGCATCCAAATGGTATGATCTTGAAAATGTAGTTGCAACAGAAGATGTGGAAAATTCACTTGATTTTTTTAGCCTCCTAATTGATAAATGGTTTTCATATCTTTCTTTGTGGTTCTTTGCTTTACATTCAGTACATAATTCGTTTCTGGTGGTGGACAGTAAATGTTTGTAAGATGGTATGAGCTGGCAATATTAACAAATAGCTGTATCAAGGCTGATACAGCACAGGGCAGCAGGCAGATTTCTAGTGTTATTTGAACCATATTTGTGTATGTATGACATCTCAGCTGGTTTGCAAGAATTTCAAGTCCTGGAAGCTCTGGAAGGGTTCGAATTAAAGAACATTTCTCTCATGGTTCAACCTCACTCAGATTTTCTGACAGAGATTTGTCAGGTTCACCAGAGGTTCACTGAAACCATGGTCTCAAGTTGTGCCAGGGGAGGTTTAGGTTAGATATTAGAAAGAATTTCTTTGCAGAGAGGGTGGTCAGACATTGGAATGGGCTGCCCAGGGAAGTGGTGGATTCTCCGTCCCTGGAGATTTTTAAAAAGAGACTGGATGTGGCACTTAGTGCTATGGTCTAGCAACCGCACCGGTAGTGGATCGAGGGTTGGACTTGATCTCGAAGGTCCTTTCCAACCCAGCTGATTCTATGATTCTATGAAACCAGAAGTAGAACTACTAGCCACATTATGGGCTTCGCCTCAAGAGATTTTATACAAGTTGAAAGGTGATACCATTCAAAAGGGACCACAAAGAGTAGCCCTGGAAAATTTGTGGCTAGCCAAAATTAGAAGAATTAACAAAATTCTTTTATAGTTTGTGGACCTTACAAAGAAATTCCTGACAGGGCAGCAATGGTTTGGACTGTCTCCCCCATTTTCTCCCTCCACCTCTATAAAGGCAGATTGAAGATATCTGACATTTGTGTTGAAGTTTTTCTGCAACAGTACTTACAAAAATCCGTACATTTCTAAATTGGAATTCCTGCCCCTCAGGAAGTTTTTCCTGTTGTTGTGGTTTGACCCTAGCCAGCAACCAAGTACCACACAGCCACTCACTTACTCTCTGACCAATGGGAATGGGGAGAGAATCAGAAGAGTAAAAGATAGAAAACTCGTGAATTAAGACAGTTTAGTAGGGAAAGCAGAAGCCGTGCACGCAAGCAAAGAAAAAAATAAGGAATTAATTCACTGCTTCCCATGGGCAAGCAGGTGTTCAGCCACCTCCAGGAGAGCAGGGCCCCATCACATGTGACGGCTACTTGGGAAGACAAACACCATCACTCCAAGCATCCCCCCTTTCTCCTTCTTCCCCCCATTTTATATGCTCAGCATGATGTCATATGGTACGGAATATCCCTTTGGTCAGATGGGGTCACCTGTCCTGACCGTGTCTCACATCTCCATGTTATCAACCCTGTGTTCAGCACAAATCCAAAACACAGCCCAATATTAGCCATTGTGAAGAAAATTAACTTTACCCCACCCAAACTCAGCATACCTGTTCACATTCATCTGTATTTACTGTAAGCTAAAACAAGGGCAAATGTCTCAGACTAGCATTAGAAAAGTTCCGAACTACTTCTGAAATGAACATTTGAATAATGCCCCATGCCTCCAGCATTGGTTTCCTAGGGAAAAAAAGAAGGGGGCACGATCCTGGGGAGTCTTAAAAGTAGCATGTGTGAAACAAACTTCCTATCTTTATGCCAAAGTTGGAAAATCCACACTGTATTCTGAGGAAGAATATGCTGAGAGCATTTGCTGTGTATGTGACTGCCTGGATGGAACAGACAAGGACAGGAATGCAGCTGTAGTTAATTATTTTAAGGGAAGGTGTTTAGCACTATCGAGATAAGGAAGAACGGAAGAGAGGAGGACAGGCATGCAGCCATATTTAGATTTTTTAAAGGATGGTGTTTAGCACTATCAAGATTGGAAAGAACAGATGTGGTGCAAACAGGAAAATGGGCTTAAGGAGTACAATGGTTCACATTCCTGTCTCTAATTCCTGGAAATCATTAAATTGCTGTAGCAAGGTAGAGGGAACAGTGATTACTCTACATCCACTGGTGTCACAGCTGCTCTCTCTACTGCACAAAGCAGTTGACAAGTGGAAAATTATAGATAGTGGGAAATGAGGTTACTTTAACCTTAACTAGATAAAAATGACAGTTGCATATTTACCTGGTGTCCTTCCAGTTTACACCCTTTGCAATCTCTCTGGGAGTGTCCCCTCTTAGAAGGCTCAGGAACGGGCTTCCTAGCCTTCTGATGCCTTTTTCTAAGCAGCTCTTACAGCATCACACTAAGTGTGTAAGTCCTGGAACAGTCCAAAATAGCTCTGCAAAGTGGCTATGGCTTCACTACATGACATGTGTCCCCTGGGAACCTACAGCCCCATGAGCCCATGCTGGGCTCTAGCATATCAATAGAGTTTTGCATCTTCCCAGTTTGATGAAACATAGCTGACCATGGGTTTTTTAAGATCTGTACTTCGGAGGTGAGTGCCTATATGGAGTTTCTAATAGTCCTTAAATTAATCCTTGTCACTTTTGTGCATTAAACCTCACACATATGTCAGATGTTTCCTATTTTGCTTCTTCAGAGTTTGCAGGATATCCAGTCTCACCTGCTGCCTCTACTGTGTCAGCTTCTGCTATGCCACATCACAAAAAATTGTAGAATTACCTTGGTTTTTTCACTAAATATTGATATGTAATGCCAATTTGAGGCAACATGATTTTTAACAGAGTTACTTTGATCAGTTGTTTGTACTGGACTTGCAGTTCCACCTACAAAGTGGCCCCTTTCCCTAACCTTACATCTGAACATCTCGATTCCTGGAAGTAGAAGCTTAGTAGAAGCTTAGCAGGTATGTTGAGCCATAGATTGCATTCTCTGTAAAACCTTCCTAGTACTGTTAATTTCAGGTATCTCAAGGAAGTGTTCCAGTCAAATGTTTTCCTGAACAGAAGCAACCTTGTAGAAAGCTTCTCCTGATACCCTTGAACTGCCTGAAAAGTGTGTGCCAATGGAGGGAATTCCCTATAGGTTTGGTATTTTTGTGTTTGAGAAGTGCAGAGTCTTGATATACTGGTGATCCAGAATCACAGCAGGCTCATCTGAGGTGATATTAATTTAACTAGGCTGTATTTCTTTGTCAGGCCAAGACTGAAGGGCTTGAGAAGAGAAGGATCAATCAAATTTGATAGACAGCAGTCTTGTTCCTGTTCAGTTCATGAGACTGAGATAAGATCACTGATTCTTTATGAGTTGAGGCGAAACTACAATAGCCATCTAGTTTTGGGAAAATGGGTGAGGACCTTTGCAAAGACACTAATTTTATTCCGTCGGAAAATACTGGTTTCATTAAAAATGAAATTTCTTGATATGAAAGTTTCTTTAGTTAAAACTTTATTTTAAGAAAACTTAAAAATTAAGATAGATATTCCAGCAAACTTGAAATGTTCAACTTGGACTCTTTGGGAACAGACCATTTTTATTTGTAATTTTAAAACTTTTCTCCGCATATTCTTATACACTTTGTATATTATGAAAATAAACAGAAACAAAACGTTAAGATTTTACTGGAATGGAACATTTTTTATCAGACTAAACCATCTCTATTTATAAAATTAAAATATATACACTGCTTACTAAAATTTTGATTTATAAGTGATGTTTCTTCTTTTGCGTGGAGGAAATAGATACTGTAGTATTCCCATCTGACTGGTAAGTTCCTAAGTACATTTAGCTATATTTACTTCTACTACTGTGCTGTATTTTTATGGGAGCTCCTACGTAACAAGAAAGGCGGTGTGCCAAATTCTGTTCGGATTTGTAGCAAAAGATGCATCAGTGGAAATTTTCACATTTAGCGAGCCCATGTTGTCTGACGGATAGCCACATAGTGCTGCTGAACAAGACCCAAAAGTAGAGTCATATGATACAATCAGTTTCTAGGCAGATTCAGTGGGATTCACAAGGTTTCATTGAGAGCTCTAGTTAAATTTGATAATGTTTTATAGCTGTCATTGATTGTACAGCTTTCCTTTTTGTGTTTAAAAGGTACTTACAGGAGCTTTACTTAGAGTAGGAAAATATGTGGTACTCATGTCTAACTGCTGGCTCTGTTCCATATTAAATAATCTGCTAAAGTCATTATAGTCTTTGATGCTGAATATTATATGAAAACTTTTGAGGGGAAAATATTTTTAAAGAAAAATGATCTAAAAGACATAAAAATAATTATTTTAATTCTAAAAGGTTAAGAATAGTCCCAGCCTTCATGGGAAACTCATAACAACATTTCAGGGCAATTTATGACTTCAGTATTAATGGTATACAGGAAGATAATTCTAAATATGACTAGTCTCTGATCCTCAGTGATCTCTCTTTCCTACCAATCGTCTCAGTAGGCACAATTCTTACTCCTCATTAGCCTCTTAAAAACCTGTCTCCAACGTCTAATAAAGAGAAATTCTGTGTTAGAATCATGATGAACAAGGTTAGGAATAGGGTGACTGTTGTACAGTGGAGTAGTACCTCAACAAATAATGAAACAGGAGCTCAATTAGTGATGAGGTAATGTATCTGGACCTGGGATTCATCTTCCCTGACTTCAACATCTTTAAGCAAGTCATTCTGGTCTAACATTCACATGTACATGACCAAGTATGGTTGTTTTCTGTAAAAATGTAATGGAAATAATTACTACTGGCATTTTATGAGGACTATTCTAAGGACTGGAGATGGCCAGATACTGCTGCATTGGAAACTGCAGAAAAACTTTACTTAGAACTTTTCCTGGTAGTTTTACCATAGAGAATATGTCTCTAGATATGTGTCCTGAATAAATCTAGAAATATCATTTATGCAAACATCCCTTGTCAAATCTCACATTTCCATTATACAAGAAATGTTGTTTACAGACATGTTATATACATACAATAGCAATTTATATTCCTCTCGGATCTGACAGAATTTCTGTGTGCTTCCCAACCACGTGTATAAATCACCAAGGAAATGTTTAGTCCTCTGAGGTAGAAACGTCAGGGATTTGGTGCATACCGGAAGATCCAAATTTTCCTGCATATGAATCAATATTCTATGCTCCAGCAATTCATGTTTCTTTCACTTCGCCAAACAAATGATTTCAGAAGTTTGGACAGCATCTGGTGCAATTTGGATATTGAACGTTAGTAAAAATTGTTGACTTTTCTAACTTGTCTTTGTTTTCTCCTGCAGTTGTGTGGTTCCATTATTTTGGGAGTCTCCATATGGATACGTGTTAGTAAAGATGTTCAGCAGGTAAATGCATGCAGTCATACCAGGACCATGTAAAATGTGGAAGCTACTACATACATTTCAATTTACCATCTTCATTTCCAAAAATTTTCTATGTTTTTGTTGAGGTGGTTTGTGTGGGTAAAGATTAATGTATTTTATGATGTTAAGATTAAACAACATGGTGCAGGCAGTCAGATAAAATGATTGATGCAAGCAGAGATATGTAACTACAAGAAGTGTCTGCTAGTGTTATTAATGTAGTTTCATGCAGATGCACACAGATTTCTCATGACTGGCAGAGGACAGATCAAGAGAACTTGGTTCATGATGACATTGTGTCACTGGGTAAATTAAGTCATGGTGGAGAGCTCTGCCATTCTGTCCTGTGGAGGAGGAAGAATAACAACTTTCACTCCTCAATCAGTATTTTGCTAGAAGCTAAAATTGCCATACTTGCTAGTTGACAGTCTCTAGAATGATGGCTCAGATGGTACAATGGAGCTTGGAAAACCACAACCACTATTATCGTTTCTTATTTTTTGAGAGATTTCCTATTCAGAAAAACATACTTAAATGTGTGACAAACTACTTTCCTGAAGTGCCACTTAGTATTCCCCAAAAATCTGTGAATTAAAAGTAGGGACCAAAATTGAAAGAATTTTCTCACATTTTTGCTTCCAGGCAGGCAAAGTTCCCATTCAAAACCAATGTATATTTCTCCTGAGTAATAATTGAGCAGAGCATAAGGATTTGGCTGTAGATGAATAGAGCTTTCTAAGAATAAATAACTTGGAAGGGGAAAGAACAACACATTCCTCAAATTATACTTGTCGATATACCTTTGCAATTATCAGAAGACAAATGTGACAATTTCCAGACATTTTTGCTAATCTTGGCACCAGTCACACTGGAAAACATTCTTTGAATGTTTTCCTCTGTTTTGGCCTTTGGCCTTAGTCAGTCCTGTGGGAACTGAATAATTTGATATTTTTTAATATTGAGGTATATGAATTGTTTAGTGAACATCCCACACATCAAAATAGAGTCCTCATCTCTGAGGGTAGTATTAGAGATCATACCTGAGAAAAAAAAAAAGGAAAAAAAAAGCTCCTTTGGAAAATACATCTATTTCTGTAATATATCCAGCATTGCTCTGAGAAGTGTTCTCTCAGGAACAGCCACAGACTATGTTCCTGGCCTTCTAATGACAAACAGAGGTTTCGTTTCTTTAACATTTGGTTAATATAGGAGAAGTTTTGAGATAATCAAGTTTGCTACTTCCACTAAAAAGCAAAGATTCATCAACTGAAAGCCAACTGAAAACCACTTTAAAGAAAAGACATTTTTATTTACTCGGTAAGTTGACTTTCATCTTGTGTAGAAACAAAGATTGTGAATAGCCAGGTTCTACTGAGCTCCCCACTAAAACATTTAAGAAGGTAGCATTAGACCTTTGTTTATTTATGAATTTCTCTGTGGTTGCCAGACTGTTCACTTATCAATTATGAAGTGATTATCTTGTTTTGGGGGATATAGATATTTTTAGGAGGACCTTCTCGTAGTTGAAGGACTTTTTTCCTCTCATTTCAGGAGCTGGAGATAAACAGCAGCGCGTTTGCAGCGGTTGATCTGCTGATTGCCGTGGGCTCCATCATTATGATCCTTGGGTTTCTGGGGTGCTGTGGTGCTGTAAGGGAGAGCCGGTGCATGCTGCTTTTGGTAGGAAAGAAAAATATTTGTCTACCTTTAACAGGCCACAGCTACATTTGATGGATAAAGTCCTTGAGAGTAGTATCAAATGAGGATGGGAGCCTTTTAGTTTAACCAAAAGCACTTTTATGATCATATGTTATCATTGCTTACCTTAAGCTTGAGTCTCTTCTGAATTCTAGTGTGGTAAAAATGATGGGTGGTCTCATCAACAAGACGAGAGGGTCCAGAGAGACTTGAGCTTTTTTTCCATCCAGCCATCACCAAAGTTCCCTCCATTAATCCTCCCCCACTACCTATCCCATTTAATTTCATAAATTCCCAGTTGCTTCCTTTGCTGGTCCACCTAGAATGTCCTCCGTGTCCTCCTGCCCAACAACTTTCATATACACATTGCCCATCTTGGCACCGCTCTGGTGTGCACCTTGTTATGATCATCAGCTGCGCACACTCTGTCTCGAGCACCTAATTTTTTTTATCACCAAAGAAGAAATAACTGGAGCAGCTCTGACTGGAATTGCATTCTACCTACATGGTTTTTCAAGCACATGAAAGATTAATGGTAATTTAGAAGAAATTATGTAATCTTGGTTGAAAGTACTATAGTTTCCTCCCCTTTTTGTTTTTTTTTTTTCTAGTTTTTTATTGGACTGCTTCTTATCCTGATTCTTCAGGTCACAGGAGGTATTTTAGGAGCAGTGTACAGATCTCGGGTACAGTATTATTCTATATTTTCATTGATGTCTTCACAGAGTTTTATTTGTACCCCAAAAATAATAATATATTTTAACCTACAGGTTGAGGCATCCGTTAACCTGACTCTAATGGCTAGTGTGGATGCACTGCAAAGCTCCTCACAAGATTCTAAAGTGTTTCAGGAGAAGTTCCAAAAAATCGAGAGAAAGGTAATTAAAAAGCAATAAAGGGCAGGGGTTGTTGCTGTCCGTTCCATCTCTGCTTCATTTTATGACTACTCTGCTGTAGATTTGAATTGCATTTCCTGGAAATGGGGAAAGGTCTGACTTAAAGGCAAGTTAAAACACTACGGAAGATGCTTCTGTTCTCTTGATATGACATGGTCTTTCTGTAATGATTTCTTTGTACAATAGTGTTTATAAGAGCAATGAAGTAAGGACACACAACATGCGAGTGAGACTGACAGTTAGCTAAAATCTTTCATGAGAAGGCTGCCTGCTCCTTCGTTATAGCTTTCCCTTCTGAAGGAATATTGATCTTTCACCATGTCCCAAATAAGAACTATCCAGTACTCTTGAGGAAAGACTACTCCAGGGATGAGGAAAACTTCAGGAGTGTAGTTAATTTTGGAATATCCTATTGTCATTAAATGACACACCTTACTGTCTGAGAAGGGGGAAGAAAATATGATGAGAGGTTTGTTTTTATTGTACTTATACTCTTCCTGGCTTCCCCCAGCTGCAAGACTCCAGCAGATGGACACTCAGTGCTAGCTTGTTCCTAGGCATCACACAGAGAATACCCTCAAATCTCACTAATATCACCGACAATGTAAACCCTTTCCCCTTCCACCAGTACAAGGATCTGTACTGCCACGGTCCGAGGGGGGATGGGGCCGTGACACAGCACAGATGGTTTCGGGAGACAAGGTAGGGTGCAAGTAGAATGCTTTATTGAGGCGTGCACAGGATTTTTTATCTGGGGAAAGGGCCAGAACATGGGGTGGAGCATGAGACAGACAAACAGAGGAACAAATCGGGATAGGGGCACAGGCAAAAGGGGGAGGAACGTGGAAGGGGCGAATAGTAGCTGTCTCCTCTCTGCAGCTTCTTCAGCCATTCAGAGAAAGGAGCGGGGAAGCAGGGAGCAGGCAAACTCGTGGCAAGACCAGGCAAGTCCAGGCTGTGCACTGTGTAATATGACTACAATGAAACCACATAATAACAGTAAAGTCCATATAATAAAGTCCTGTCAATTGCTGTATGTCTTTCTCCATGCCTGGAATCTCTCCCATCCTGAATCTTGCTCCTTCACACTGTACATTGACAGAATGCTTGCTGTTTGATTTATTTTTTAGTTCCTAATGGGTGATGACTTTGATGAATAGCCTTACAGTTAATTCCTATGTTTTTAAATACTGCTGCACGAAAGAAAAAGAAGAAAGAAACAATATTTAGGTGTCTTATGTTACTTCTACTTCTTCTTCCTCATTCCACCCACAGTTTTGTCCTCTGCTGACACAGCTTGTTTCTTCTGATATAATAGGGAACTCCCTGGAGAGATGATTGAAGGGTGAGCAAAATAAAAAATCCCATAACGACTGTATTAATTTTTAAATAGACCAGGACTGGTTTATTGTGTCCCACAGCCTTTGCTTTTATACAAAATTATGTGAACATTTCCAGCTGCTTTTTAAAAAAGGGAGGACCTCAAACCCAGGTCTACACCCCCGAGCTTTAGTGGCTTGAATAAAGTGGAACATGAAACTGCACCTGGTTTAGGTTTCACAAACCCCAAATGGAGCCCTGGTCTCCTCAGATCATTTCTAATTTAAAGGGATAACGATCGTTCGAAGATCACTATTGTTTTTCTAGATTTTAGAGTTTTATGTGTCTGAATTTTACATTTCCAGCCTGGTTTTCAAGATGTGAAATGTGGATGTTACTGGAGCTGTTACTTACGTTCTGCAAGTATAAACTACAAAAAGAAGACTTGATTCTCAAAAAATAGTATACCCAGTGTTGTTCTGTGTTCCAATTCCATTCTAGCATTGACAATTACTGGCTTTATAGTATGTTAATGTTTTTTGAGCACTTTATCATGAAAACCAGGTCTTTTCCCCCTATTTCTTTCTTTTCTTTTCTTTTCTTTTCTTTTCTTTTCTTTTCTTTTCTTTTCTTTTCTTTTCTTTTCTTTTCTTTTCTTTCCTTTCCTTTCCTTTCCTTTCCTTTCCTTTCCTTTCCTTTCCTTTCCTTTCCTTTCCTTTCCTTTCCTTTCCTTTCCT
>NW_016690386.1:1262692-1579271 GCF_001604755.1 Lepidothrix coronata
CTTTTCTTTTCTTTTCTTTTCTTTTCTTTTCTTTTCTTTTCTTTTCTTTTTTTAAAACTTGTGCACTTTCATTCTTATAACTGGTATGGAAATCACAGAATCACAGAACACGCAGTTAGAAGGGACCCACAAGGATCATCGAACCCAACCCTTAGCCTTGGAGAGGACCATCCCCAAGAGTCACACTAAATGTACAGGGTGTTTGCGACATACCAATTTGGGCCAATTTCCACATGGTAAAAGATCAAAGAAAATTTGTCCTTCGTTGTTCCTCTCAGCTCACTCACCTACTCTCCTCAAACTGAATATCACTACTTTTTTCCTCATCTCCCCATTTCCTCCTTTCCGGCAGTATCAATGCTGTGGATTGCTGAATGGACCTGAAGACTGGGGAAACAATTTTAAAAATCCTTCTGGTAGCTATCAAATCTGTCAGTGTGAAGTAGAGAAGTCAGTGCAAGACCTCTGCTTCAACTTTCAAGGCAGATACGTCTATAAAACGGTAAGAAAAATGTAATGTTCCATCTTCTTTCCACAAAACCAAGTTTTAACCCAAGGTTGTCTTTGGTGACTGGCATAGTCAGCAGTTCTGTATCTTTCCAAAAAAGCAAAGTTTTGTTTTCTTTTCTTTACCCAGATGCCATTTGTCAAAAAATTACTGTAAATACATGAAATACTCTCCTCCTCCCTCTTCCTGGGATGCCTCAGCAGTCTACAATGGTTACTATTGGTGAAAAAATATTGTGGGTGTGAGGCCAGGATGTACCTCTGGGGCAGAGTAGCATGTCAGCTACCCTTTGGCTCTCATTCCTACCTCAGAAGGTTATGTTCCCACCTAGGCTCATTCTGGTAGTAGATATGTTGACTCAGAGACTTTCAACTTGCTAAGGGATATTGAAAAATGAGCACATTAAATGCAAGACCTTTGGAGTTCTATAATCCTTTAATAAAAAAATCCACATTCATTTAGCAGGATCTGCTGGGAAGAAACTTTACATGTTATAGGCTTCATGGCAACATACTTAAAATGTGATTTCCTACAACTATAGCCTTTTGAAAACTTTGTAACAATTAATAAGACATAAATATCTGATGACAGACAACAAGAAAGAATACTCTAAAATTGGTAGGTGGACAGTAAAGATCTCACCTAGTTGATTTCAAGGTTTACCTGTCTCCTTACAAGGAAATACGGGCTCTATGCATATGTAAAAAAAAAAAAAAAAAGAAAAAAAAGTCCACAGAATAATTTAATTTTTAGGATGCTAGTGGTGCAAAGTTTGCCAGTGTGCACCTACCATAAAGCAGATATTAGCTGATGTCCATTCTGGTTGTACACTTCTGTAAATGCACAGCTCTGTAGTCAAGTTCTGCCCAAACAGTAAATTCCTCCCTTTGTAGTCCCACAGAAGGAAACACTCTTTCAAAGCAAAGGAACAGTCTGGTTAAGTAGAGGATGCCAGAACCCAATCTAGAAACAAGATATATACAGAGAGGCTGTTTTGGCCACATTTTGCCTTGGGCAAAGGACACCCGAGAAGCCATCAGTGAAATTCGGCAGGTGCAAGATGTTGCTCACGTGAACTCAAAGATTTCATAGTTTTGTGAGATGCTAGTAGAGACATCCAACTCTTGTGATCTGGGAAAAAAAGATTTGAAGATCAGTGCAGTTCTGAGTCAGCTTAAATGAGAGTGTTTTTCAGATGAACTAAAAGACATTAGTCTTCTCCTTCTATTGTGAGGGAGGAAATAAAGTGAAAGAATATAACTATATTCAAGGGGAAGGTAGTTGTAGTGTTGTAGCAGTAATGTAATTTTGATGAATTTAAGCTGTACTTTGGTTTTGCTACAGTGTGCAGAAGTATTGTCAATGCCTGGAGAAAATGTAGTTATTGTAACAACAAATGTATGCATATATTCAAAAGGAGAGTAGTTCTGCATAGAACTTCAGTTATGGTCAGCTACTAAATTTATCTTTGTATTTGGGAAGGCAATGACTAGATATCTTTCTCAGAGCATAAGGTACTGTGGCAGGTTGAGCCACATCAGAAATCCAGAATCCAATTTCCAGGCTTCCCCCCACCCCTTCCCACAACTTATCCCAACACTGGAGAGAAACCTTCAGGCCAGAGGCTTCTATAGGGGGAAGGGGAAGTATATACATTTATTTACACAAATAAATACTATACCAACTAAAGGCAACTATATATATAGTATTACACTTCTATCAGTCCTTTAAGTCCCTCCCTTCAACTTTAGTCTAGGAGAAGCCTTTCAAGGCTGATATGTAATGCAGTCTCTCTCTCGTGGGAGTGTTCGGGAACCTGAAACACTCCCTCACCAACCTCCAGTTGGTTGCTGAAGTCCTTTCTCCTCACGAAGTCCAAGAAGGTAGCTTTGAGTCCTTTCTCCTCGGTCCCCTGTCAGTCTCTGCTGTGTCATTCTCTCTCTCTCAGTCTCATACCTTGGTTCGCTGTTGCTGTAGTGTAGCTTATCACAGTAGGCGTTTGGAATCTTCATTCCTCCAAGTCAGTTTTTGGCTGCCCCCGGTCAGCTTCGGCAGGGCAACTCCCGAGGTCTTTTGGCCTGTCTCCAATTTCGCCTGGGATTCTTCTCTGTAGCGCCGAGCAGCTTCATTATCAGCCCATCCACTTGGCTCTGCTTCAAAAGCTGAGCCTCTCCTCCACTTTACATTGGAGGGAAAGAAAAGGCCCCCCTCCACAGCTTAACTGCAGAAAGGGGGGGGAAGAGGGCTTAGTTGCAAGGCCTGCCTCTCTCCTCTTACCTCAGGTGCTGTGAGTCGCATCCCTCATAAACACTCACTCTAAATGTTGTTTCTAACTCTGGCCTAGGTAGAGTTGGGGGGCTGCAGGGCTCCCCTCCCCCCGGAGGGGGAAGAAGGAGCCCAGCCACCCCCCTGGCCTTCTACACCTACACGCAGCAGACATCAACAGAAAAAAAACCTGCCAGCAGCTTCCGGTGCTGTGTATATATGATTTTTAGCAGAAGCGAACAAGACAAGTGGTGATTGGCTCTCCAGGGAACACTGCCCTGGCACCCAATCACCTCTGAGCCCCCGATTCCCGAGGGGACCATCTCAAACCATGACAGGTACACATAGCTGTGATTTTGTGTTTATTAGCAACAAGCCAAAGTAAATTCAAATAACCTTTCTTTAACACAGAGTTAAAGAGAGAAAGCATGGGAGAGTTATTTTAGCAGATGCACTCCTAGTATTAGGATAATATTAGGATAATATTGCTTATCTGTAATTAATCATTTTGTCTTATTTTCAGCCTTGTGGAGAAGTGATTATCAAATACCTTAAAGACCATCTGGTCATAATTATGGGGATCGCCTTTGGACTGGCTGCTATTGAGGTATGAGAGTACACCATTAAAGTATTTAGTAGCTGACAAGCAATATGTTCTACTTAGAAATACATTGGGAATGGGATTAAAACACCTGGCTTCCTCAATTAATAGTCAAGGGAAAACCGGCTCTCATCTTTGCTATAATCTTACTGTTATTTCATATAAAGAGTATATGGCTGCCGTGCTGTGAACTTCAGGTGAGATCAGACCACCCTGCTGCCTGTGCAAGCTTATCACAAGGGAATATTTCTGCAAAAAAATTGACAGTCCTGCAGCCAGGCTGTGCCTTGATAGTGAGACTGGTGGACAGACGGGCATGTGCATATACAGCGCCAGAAGACATAAAGCAGAATAGCCAGACTTCTCCTCCTCTTTCTCTTATTTGTGTGAGGAAAAACTCCTCTCCTAAGAAAATTTAGCCCCTAAACTACATATTTGTATCATGGAGAAATTGTAGAACTAAATTATAATTCTGAGGCATACTTTAGCCATCAAGATGGTGCACGAATGTGTCTGAGTGCACACTTGTGACACTCCATGCATGTGTGTAAAAAAATTCAGAGTATGTGAACTGTTTATTTTAATTGCCTCATCATACACTGAAGAATAACATGCACAATTTTCTCTGAAGAGAGGAGGAAAATAGGTGAGGTTATCCAGTCAGCTACTTGATTTGGATTTGATTAGGAGAAAATAACAAAGAAATGGGATTTCATCATGTTGCTTTCTTTGGTCATTTTTTTCCTTTTCACTCTTCCTCCTTGGTTTCCCTCCTCCCCCACTCCCCATCAGTGGATGTTTGAGAGAAAAGCACAAATGACAAAGATTGCTGTGCGGTGTTCATTCTGTTATTCTAAGTAAAAACTTCTTAACATTATTGGCAGAGGATTGCTCCTTGTGGTAGAAGAGTGGGCAAGAGCCCCAACTCAAAAATACACTTCCAGGAAAATAATAGTAAGCAGGGAAGAGTTACGTAGCTGCAGGACTGGGAGCAGACAGGCCACCAACTTCTTACTTGGCACAGACTTCATGGCATCTAAAAAGCTATATGTGGCAGGTCAGATCTCTCACTCATATACTGGCTTTGGGGGAAAAATAGGTGAAATACACCAATGTTAAAAGGCCTTAAAAATATAATAAAAGTGTAAAATTACATCTGTATCCCTAAGGCAAGTTATAAGTCACTTTGCTCTAGTTACTGCAGTTATGTGAGTTGTAGCCTTTAGTTCATTGGCCATCATTCTTTCTTGTTCTCCAGTTGGCGTTTTCTGTGGTGGCTGCCTCTCCCAATCATAAAAGGATTAGAAAACAACTTGAATAAACAACATGAGCCTCAGCTGGTACAAATTGTCAGCTGGCAATTTATACTTGAAAAACATTTAGCCTTTCCAAAAATATTAACTTATTATGTCTTCTCAAGCAATTGCAAATCAAAGGCCACATGCATAAAAACCTCTCTTCTCTGGAAAAACCCAGATAAAAAGAAGGGCCCTTCCCCTCTCTGCCTGCTCCATTATGCCACTTGTGGGCTGTTACTGGTTTCAGCTCACCCTATTAGTGGAAATGATACTGAAAAGAAGGGCCTAGTTTCACCTGGGCACAAGTGAAAATACGAGCATGCCCTGTCAGTTTATTCCAGCTGTGAGTCCATCCCCTTGTCTTAGCTGCACCCCTGTGTTACATATCCTCTTCTCTACCTCTTCCTTAAGTAAATTAAGTACGCTGGTGTTCATGTCGCATTGGCTGTCCCCAGCTTTAACAGCGACAGGAAATGACCCTTAGAATACCCAGTGAAAATTCCTCTAACTTTATTAGAAAAGAAAATACTGAATTTTTGTCTGAATTTCTTGAACTTCTTAGTAATTGCTGCTCTTTTACAGCTACCAACTGCATTTTAAACACCCAGAACTACAGGATTTCCGAACCACAGAGGCAATCTATCTTTTAAACAAATGAAACTTCTCCACCATGTCTGCAGTCTTACCTATGGTACATACTGCCTTCATTAAAGTGGTTCTATTCTGTAGTTGTGTTCTTTAAGAGTTACAGTGGAAAAGATCATCTTCTGCATAGCAGATTTAGCCTACATGTAAATCCAAGATATTTGCAAACAAAATATTCCTGCTGTGTATCAGTTGTATCCTGGGATTTCCAGAACAGCCAAGTAATACCAGAAATGTCTTTGTTTTCCAGATTCTTGGTTTGGTGTTTTCTATGAGCCTCTACTGCCAGATCCAGAGAAAATGAAACTGTGGAAGCGTCAGAATGACATCACCAGCCAAATAGAAACAGTTCTAGATAGAAGGATATTTGGCTTGTCACATTCAGATAATTATATGTGTGATCCAGGCAGCTGTTCTGATGAAAACAGCAGCCCTTGCATATGTGGATGCTTCACAATTTTCAAAATGACCTCTTTATACTTCATAAGGCTTAATTATGTTAATATGATTTTGTATTTGCAATAAACATCTTTGTTTATGTTTCTGAGGTGTTTATTTTGTCCGAAGACAGTATTTAATTCACGTTGAGATGCCGAGTTCACCATGCAGTGTGCCCACACAGGTGTTACACCACCCATAGCAGTCACTGTAAACAGCTGCAAACCATTATGCAGTGGCTGACTGCTCTGGGGAACTCAGGCCCCCAGGCAACTTTGCTTGTGGGGCAAGGTGTTTTCATTAAGAGAGTCATGGGTCTGTTTGACATTCGATATGGTCAGTGTTTTGTTACTTGTGAGAAGTGCAGGGACTAACTTGTCTCCAAATAGGAAAGCTGTGTTTCCTTTCAAGGGTGTTTAAATCAGTGTCTAGAGATGAGATGGTTACCCTCAAACCCAAATGATGTTTAAGTTGCATGAATGAGCTGGATTTGGTGGCACCTGTTTTGCAAATAAACATCAAAAGGTGAAACTCAAGCTCACGGGGAGACAAGGTGTACACGGGAGTCATGTGGGTAAGGCTTCACCTGGAGGAGCTCAGGGGAGCTGTGGGCTTCGTAGCAGTGAGTGGACTAACACAGGGCACATAGCAGCAGCCATATAAAGCCTGCCTGCCTTTGAACTGGCCAGTGTGTGCAGGTGTTGAGGCCCTGAGGTGCTTACAGCCCTGACTGTCCCTGCCCAGCACCCTGAGGTTCCCCCAACACCGCCCACGGCCCAGGACCGCATGTCAACCTCCTGGGCTGGTTGATCCCTGCCCCACTGATGTCATGGCAGGGCTGGTCTCCAGCTCTCTTGCCCAGCCATGGGTCCCACTGAGCTGGCCCCACTCCTGGGCCTGTGTCCTAGTCTGGCCTCAGCCCATCCCCAGGAAGTGCCTGGTGCCAGGGACTGGGGCCTCCACAGTACACCCCCTGCTCCATTTCTGACTGGAATGGAGAGATGGGCCCTGCCGCCAGTCTCTGCCCTGCCTCTCCAGGGGAACCCATGTCGTCCTGACCCCAGAGGAATTGCTGGCCTAGGTTGCTTCCTGACAGAAAGTAAATGGCATCAGGGAGAAGATTTTTTAAGATACAAAGATATCTAATTATGCCCACTGGGACCTGCTGAGGTTTTCCACAGCATGCTGATGGCCTGCCTGCTGTGTATTGGGTTGGGTGATTTCATCAGCCCCATTAGACCACCATCTTCTTCTGTAGGAACAGCTTTCACAGAATCACAGAATATGCTGAATTGGAAAGGACCCTCAAGTATCACTGAGTCCAACCCTTAGCCCTGCACTCATTCCCAAGAGTCACACCCATTCCCAAAAGTAACACCATGTGCCCAAGATTATTAGACCAATGCTTCTTGAACTCTGCCAGGCTCTTGGTGCTCTGACCACTTCCCTGGGGAGCCTGTTCCAGGACCCAACCACCCTGTGGGTGAAGAACATTGTTCTAATATCTAACCCAAACCTTCCCTGACACAGCTTCAGGCCATTCCCTTGGGTCCTCTCATTGGTCACCACAGAGAAGAGATCAGTGGCTGCCCTTTCTCTTCCCCTCACAAGGAAGTTGTAGATAGCAATGAGGTCTCCCCTCAGTCTCCTCTTCTCCAGGCTGAACAGACCAAGTGACCTCAGCTGCTCCTCATATGACTTCCCCTCAAGGCCCTTCACTATCTTTGTTGCCCTCCTTTGAATGCTCTATAACAGCTTAATATCTCTCACACAGCACAGCCCAAAAAACCACACAGTGTTCAAGGTGAGGCTCCACCAATGCAGAGCAGAGCGGGACAATCCCCTCCCTCGACTGCCTGGCGATGCTTTGCCTGATGCCTCCCAGGACACAGTTGGCCCTCCTGGCTGCCAGGGCACTGCTGACTCATATTCAACTTGCCACTGACCAGGACCCTCAGAACCCTTTCCGTGGCACTGCTTTCCAGCATCTCATTCCCCAGTCTGGGAGACAAACATCCAGGGTTGCCCCATTCCAGGTGTAGAATCCAGCACTTCCCCTTGTTGAACTTCCTATGGTTGGTGATTGCCCCCCAATCCTCTAATTTGTTGAGGTCTCTCTGCAGGGCCTCCCTGCCTTCGAGGGAATCAGCAGCTCCTCCCAGTTTTGTGTCATCTGCAAACTTGCTTAGTATCCCTTCTAGTCCTGCATCCAAGTCTTTTATGAAGATGTTGAAGAGCAAAAGGCCCAAAATGGAGCCCTGTGGAACCCCACTAAATGACTTTAAACACCTCCAGACAGCTGCTCTTAAGAGAAAACCACATACCATGCTCTTCTAGTTTAAGACCCCTCAGGTGCCTACAACTGTCTTGAAGGACACCCAGATTGCTCCCATCTTGATAGAGCCATGCAACTGTTGCTTATAAATACCTTAAAAGCTTTCCTTGAGCAGAGACCTTTGTCCATTCCTTATTCTGACAGAACTGGGTTCAGGTAAAATTCATCTTCAACAATTACTTTCTTTTAAAACACAACCAGAGGAAGTTTCTGTCCCATCCCCCACTCTTTCCCTAGCACTCAGACCATTAGGTCAAGCAGTGATTGCTGCTTTGAGTAAATCATGTCTCCCAGGAAAGTCATCTAGCTACCAGACAGTTGTGGCACTTGCCCTTCTCTCTGCTGAACTTCAGAAACTGTGCCAGAATAATTCAAACTTTGTTGGATCAGATAAAAAGCACGACTCCATAACCTAGCTGTACTAACTAGAAAAGGAAATACTGACTTCCAGTTGCTCCTCCTCCCTAGATTGTTTTTTTCTTATCTTGCATATCTTATCCATGATCTGAAATCCTGAGAGCTGAGCCCAAATCCACTGAGTGGCAGTTGGAGTCCTGGATGTCACTATAGAAAAAAATTGGCAATATAAAGGCAACACACAGAGACAATTGCATCTTCGTCTTCTTCCTCCTCCTTCCCATGAAGAAGGAATGTTCTCCTATTTGAATAAAGGATCAGGGGGTCTCCCATAGAGAGAGGTCTTAGAGCTGTGGATGCCTAATGGATGGATATAAAGGGGAAATTACAGCTCATCCTTGCTGCCAGAAGGAATCAACTTCAGGCTGCTGTAAACTTGAGTATTACTGCTATGGATTTGTAATTAGCATTGACATGAGATTGACAATGTACTCTGCCTTAGACACCAGTCTGGTCCTGTATGCTGTGCTAGGGGATCCAGATGTATAAAAGCAAGGTGTTAATATGTCTAAATTTTGGTTGTCTACTACCTGGCTTTGGATATAGTCTTCAAAATATTCTTTGCTTGCATCAAAATAATGATGTATGATACATTAGACTTTGTGTTAAGACACTTAAAACTGTTGATTTTAGAGTATTACAATCAGAAGCAAAACATGAGAACACAAGAATTTTATCTGTCACTGAGGTCAACAGTTCCTCTGTTTACGTAGACAATTTGTCTTTATTCCCTAAAGCTCTAAGGAATAAAACTAAAGTACTATGATTATATAACACTGTGACTGTTTAAATGGGATCAAACCAATGAAGAAATTCGGAATTTCACCAACTTGCTGCTGAAGTGAGTTTGCCTCTAAAACATGCCCATTGCCTTTGATGTCGCAAAACTTATTTACTTGTAAACTTCAGTAGGCTCCTGAAGTTTTCTCCCTAATTTTTTCAATGGAAAAAGCAAAATGCTAAGCGTAAAACAAAGAGAAATCTGTCTGGATAAGATTCATTTGGCCACATGCAAAACTATGGAGTAGAAACTTGCATCATAGAATTATGGAATGTTTTGGATTGGAAGGGACCTTTAAAAATCATTTAGTTCACCCCTACTGCCACATATAAGCTACCTGTTTGGACTCTCCCTATAATCAATGAAGAGAAATAAACAAACCTAGAATTTGAGCCATCTCATTCTAAAACAGGTATCCAAAGAGATTAGATGAGTAATTTGCATTGCAAATAGGTGAAGTTGGAGTAAATTAATCCCACTCTACAATGCTGAATTTGTTAGCATTAGAAATAGTGATCATCAGGAAAGAGCATTAGTATAATATTCCATGAAGGTGCATTGATTATTCGTTGATTCATTGATCTTTTTGCTCAGTCATAATCCAGCCTGATACAAAATGAGGTCTGCTTACTCTCTGGACTGGTAGGATAAGACTCATCTGCTGTGCGCAATGCTGTAACAGAAATCCCAGCACCACTCCTTCATGGAGTCCTCTCGGTATTCTTATCAGAGAACATTTATAGTTAGCAATTGACTCATAGCAATGGGGCATTTTTCTGAGCCCACAACCACTTTTTAATCATGATGTCTGGGATTGCTGAAATGGAATTTGACGGTAAATCCTTGCCAGAATAATAAAACCATAAGGGTTTTACTTTGTGGGTTGTTGGGGAAGATTGGTTGTGTTTTTTCATAACAATCTCATCCAAGGTTATGTTCCCCTCAGTGTTACCCAATAAAATCAAGCATACAGAGGAAAGACACATGTCCGAGACCTTAGTGTTTTAAAACAGCAAAGGGAGAAAAAGCGTTTATCATTATAGTCTTAAATTGTAGAAAAAAAAAAAGAGTGGTAGGAAGAATGACAACGTGTCCCTGCCTTTGCCAGGGGAGCTGAATCCCACCTTAAAACCAAGTCCATTTAACACACATCGGTGATTTATCTTGTTAAAGCCAAAAAACTATTTAATGGCTACACATAAGTCAACACACCAGATCAAACTATCTCCACAGAAGGATTCGTTACATCATTTAAGGGTTTTGGGGGGGCGTGTTGTTCTCAGGATTGCATTTGTGGGGAAAATGCAGCATGGATAGAAAAAGAAATAAGTTATAGTTAATAGTAAAATATGAGTCAGTAAAGCAATGTCAGAAACAATGAAGGATATATTAATAAGCCTGTTACTGGAAACAAAAAACAAGGACGAAAAAGACAGAGGCAGATAGACAAACGAAAAGAAATATGGTTTTGAAAAAAATGAAAGAAGAATGAAGTAAAACAGGACAGGTCAATTTGAAAGAAAAAAAATAAAATATATTGAGCTTATCAAGATCCAAGGGTTTGCTGCACTCAACTCAGCATGAGGGGATTTGGCCCCAATCCACCTTTGTGTCCTGAATGTCATGTTGAAAGCCAACTCAACCTGTTCTCAACACAATGCCAAATCTGCCCCAAATCTGGCTGGCTAACAGAGCCTCTGAGAATCTCGGGCTCATCAGAGCATAGCTGGTAGACAAAGGGTAGGCCAAGTGACACCTGTGCTAACTGTACAACCCCAGCGGATGCCTGAAGAATGAACCTGAGGAGGTGAAACTGCTGGCTTTCCCTCTGGAAAGGACACCAGGACACTGTGGATCTGGCCCAAGTTTTTTTAGACATGATAAAGTGAGGCAGCAGGGCTTATTTTTAAATTAAGATGGAGGATTATCAGTTCAAATTCTGAAATAGGATTGAAACCACAAAATTAAAAGCCAGTTCTTTGGCTCTGCTGCAGGACCTGTCCTAACTGCTTATCCCAAGGTTTTCTGGCATGGGAGAAACTCAGCTGATTTTGGTTGGATTTAGCCCTTCTCATTTGAGGGGATATTTGACTTTGGGTTGTTTTGGTCAGTCAGTTATAGGGCAAACACCTAATGTCGTTCCAGGCCAGAACCAAAACTTTCCCCTCCAAACATTCAGGCTGGTGAAGCTACCTGGACATTGCTCCTCCAAGAGGGACCTGGGATGTGCTGATCTGGGCAAATGTTACATTAGGACTTCATCTGGGGACAAAAGGGAGGTTTGGATCTCTTCTGGCATCATCCATGGCAATTTGATTATTCTTTATATAAAAAAATCTGTCAGGTTTTCTCCCCACCCCTGTCAACAGTAATATTCTCATCCTTTCACTGAAGGGCTCTGTTTTTGTGCAGTGGTTTGGATTAAATTCCTTTTTGTTCTTTTCAAGTATTTATTTTTTGAACTGAAAGCTGACCTTCAATGTGTTTTGCAAAATGTTCAACATGCTTGGTTTTTTCGGGGAGGTAGAGGGGTGATGTCATTCACTACTCGATAAAGTTGAATCCTTTATCTATCTGAACTTGGACACTGGGGAGGAGTGGGAAAATCATTCCTCTCCCTTTCTGTCTCATATCCACTTACATTTTTTTTTCTCTTTGTAGAGAGTAACAAGTCTCCACAGCAATATCCACTTACTCCTACGTTATGAGGAGATTTGCTTGAGCAGTCCAGAATTATTTAAGAGACGGGAATCAGGAACATGGAAAAGGCACGGAGGAGTAAGAGGCAAGAGAAGTCCTTGGGCAATAAGATGGATAAGAGACACATAATACTCTTCCTTCTGAATCTGTGAGGAATTCAAATTCAACTAATATAAGTCATCAGAGAGACTCCAGTTTCTTGATTTGCATTAACCTGTGAAAGACTGGAAAAGGCTGTTAAACTAAACTGCGCTAATGGACTTGCACATACAAGGCTATGGAAGAAACTGGTTAAAAAACCCAGACATCAAATATGAACAAACACAAGGACGTTCTCAGAGAGCTTCTTAAAACAGTCTCAAAGCACTTTAGCACATCAGCTCTTTACACTGAAATTCTGTGAGCTTGCTAACATAAGAAGGTTAATTACTGATTTCCAGGGGCTGTTTTAAAAGGCCCAAAGTGTCAGTAGTTTCACATCTGCTATTAAGCGAACATAATTTGTTTCTAAACCATTTCATACTGTGGTTTTGTGCTGTTTGTTATCTAAAAGATTTGTCAGATCATCATTTATCAGGCTGATATGTGAATACTGACTATTTTGTTGCTGTAAAGCATTTTCTTGCAGAAGTTTCAGCTGAATATAGTACTTCACTGTAATACAAATGTTTTCTAAATTCTATTTCATTATATTCATGAATTAAAGTAGCAGCAACTCTCTGAAATATTGTCTATCACTATTCAACTTGACAGTGAGTTCTTTACTATTAAAATTAATTCAGAACAGGAAAGATCTTTTGTAGATTTGATTTGTTGAGGATGAGAAAGAAATAGAATTCACTTACTACTGCTCTGTTAAAAAATTATCTTCTAGAATGTATTGAGTTTTTTCCAAAAATGTTTCTCAAAACTATAGATAAAGAGATAAGCTTAGTAAAGCTTATTATCTCTATCATTGATTAGGAGTCTATTAAGAATAACAAATATTAGGAACTAGAGCCATGGAAATGAATATTGCCTGTTCATCGGGGCCTCCATTATTTATTTCTGTTTCCTGCCTGCACAAGTGTCTACTTCTGTAAATACTGTTGAGATCCCCTGGCACAGGATTATAATAGATTCTTTCAAGAAAAGCAGTGACTGAGGAAATTGTTTATTAGAAAGTATATAGTAACAGTGTGAATAGAAGAAGGAATGAATATACCAAAGCAATATACCAGCACTGCATTACTACGTAGGAAGCAAATTGCAATCACTTCTCCCATTGCTGTAGCAAAGGAGTTGGGAGCAGGCTGCCTTGATATCCTGGCTATTGCACTTCTGTATATGTTTATAGACAGTCAAACAGATACAGATGGGGTGAGGAGTAAGGATCGTGTGGCAACAAGGCTTAGAACATCAGAAAAGAAAGTGAATGACAGTAGTTGCTGAAGGGGACAGGTGAGACGCAAAGCTGAGATACTTTGGAACAAGAGGAAATGGCCTCAAGTTGTGCCAGGGGAGGTTTAGATTAGATATTAAGAAAATTCATTCACTTTGGGTGAATAAAGCATTGAAAGGGTTGTAAAGCAACAAGTCTTTCCAGGGAAGTGTCTGAGTCATCACCCCTGTAGGTATTTAAAAGACATGTAGTCTTAGGGACAATGTTTAGTGGTGGACTTTGCAGTGCTGGATTTATCGTGGGACTCAGTGATCTTAAAGGTATTTTCCAGCCTAAATGATTCTATGAATCGATTATTCTATGAGTCTATGACATATTTCATTGCAACTGGGAGAGGAATTCAGGGAGCCAGAATGTGTATTACATGAACTGGAGTGCTATTAGAGCGACAAAACAGAAGTCTACAACCCAATCTGATTGGAAGCACGATGGATCCCCGTAGCCTTTTGCAAACTGATCAGGGACTGGACTGTTTGTCAGCACAAATGAGAAATTACAGACTGAGCACAACAGAATGTGTTGAAAGGGGTAGGAAGTGAGGGCTTGTTTTATAGTGGTTGGATTTCAAAAATGTCCTCTGCTCTAAGAGATGTTCCAAACTCTGAAAGGTTTCATCACATCAATCACAGGAAATTGTCAGATATGGGTTTGGGTACTGTGGTTGTGGTACAAAATATCCAGATGTGCTATCTCTGATATGCTTAATATTCTGTAGCACAAACAATTCTGATTAATTACCTTCTCCATGTGATTTAAGATTCTGCTCTCATTCTGCGCATGGACTCTTACAATGACATGGGGAACTTCCTGCTGTTACCTTTCTCATATTCCTCCTATTCTCATTCCTCATTATTTTGGCCAGTGGAAAAAGAATTTGAATCAACACAGTAGAGAGGCCATTCTAAAGTACATTGTAGTGAAACTGTTTAAACATAATTTTTAAAATATATGCACAAAGAAATACACAAACCATCTGAGAAAAAGAATTGCCTGTGGCTTTAGCACAGGAGATGTGCTACAGGTGAGAAAATTTGTGGACAAAAGACTTCAAGAGCAATTTCAGCAGAGTGAAATTGGCTCTGCTTCAAATATTTTCAAAAGGCTAATTTTTTTTGGATAGCAGTGACCATAAGCTGATGTTAGTAATGCAAGTCAATTCTAATAACATGCGGCTTTAACTGCAATAACCACAAAAATATTAAGTAAAAGCAAAAAGTTCCATGGATTTCTTGCTGGTGTGGAGAATTCTGTGAGCAGGTGGAGCAGGTTTTATATCTTCCAAGAGGGATACTTGAGGTATTTCTGGTCATATGGCAGTCATTCCTGAAGCTTAAAATGATAGGTGAGATAGTTAATTCAAACTTCCTGTGCTTGCAGATTCGTGCTGTTAATTTATGCCTATTGTCTGATGGCTATTGCTTTCAGTCATATTGGAATAAAAATATATTAGAGAGATTGGAACTATGTAGGCAGAAAAAAATGTATAAAAAGAGACAAAAAAAGAAATGAATATTGACACTTTCTCATGAAATGCAAGCCATAAGACTGAATATTTAGAGAATATTTCACAGGGTAACACAGTTCATTTACTACTGCCTATTACAGACCCTGACCATCACATCGTAAACATGCTAAAGTCTTCAAAGAGAGAAAATATAGAGGTTCTCTGATCTGTTCTGGACTTCAGTGGATCTATTTATCAAATTAAGATTGGAAAATTAAGTGGGATTCAGTATCATAGCAAAGCATTTTGTGCCTTTTAAACTTCTACAGTCTTCTGCTTGGGCTCCCACTGCTGCTTGATGATACCATATATATTCTCTGTCCTGTGTTATATCTGGCAGCCCTGCATGGACTTCTTACCCACCTTAGCAGAACTAAACTGAGACAATTTAAAGCTCTTGATGCGATCTCTTTTTCCTAAGAAAATGATTTGCTATCACTTGACTGCCAGTTACCTGGGTTATTGCAACAGGCTGCTCATGCGGAAAAATTAGAAGTCTAGAGAACTTTGATTTATGCTGGAAAGAGAATGACTGTGTCAAAACACTGCTATGAGTTAGATACCTAGGTCATGTACTGCTAGGAATGCTAATGGGGTTACAGTGATTTCACACTGTGCTGTAAATAGGAACACAGTATAAAGTCTGTGTTCTGAACCAGCTGACATGACTGCAAGATGGACAAGGAAACACAAATGCTCTTGTGGATCTTGTGGACTTAGTGTCTTGTTCACATGATGGTGTGATGGGGAATCAGCAAAGCCAAACTAAACTAATGACTAAACTAATTTCATAGGCAGCAGAAAGGAAAAGAAGTCTGTAAGGAAGGGAATAACTAAAATATTGTAAGGCTGCAATGTGCAGTTCAGCTACGCTTTCTATTTTGAGACTTTATCATGCATCTGGGAGCAAAGTTAAAATGGTTCAGAATGGGCAGTTTGAAATAGAGGGGATAGAAGAAAGCAAGGTGGCAAGGGCTACCTCAGTTAATGTTCATGGGTTGTCCTGAAGCTTGTCCATACGCTGAGGAAAGTTTTCTCTAGCATTAGTGCTGTAGAACACAGTTAAAATTTGTGGCCCAAGGATTGTACTTTCCAGTGATTCTCTGGGGAGTATGTCTTGCATATATTTTGTATGTGATATGTGTCTTAATACTGTAATCAATGTAATGGTGTGGTCACACATTTTGCAGAGCTCAGAGAGTCATGTGTAGCCTGGAATGTGGCAAATTCTAGCAAGGGTATACAGTTATTAGGGCCCAGACGCCCTAAAAACTGCACAAGTCACTACTAGAGGTTACAGTGGCATCCATGCCAGCAGCCTACTGTCAGGCACAAGATACAGCTCAGGACCTGAGCCACACTTCGAAGCTTAGCATTTGCCTGCAGCCAAGAAATGCCAACTCCACTGGAGTATGGATTAGTGCTGTGCATGGAAAATACGCTTTCGCAATCACCTTATAATTTATCATTTTGACTTTTCTGTATCATTTTGCAAATGTTACAGTAGAACTAAGAGTTAGGGACTCTGGGGGGCAGGTGAGGTGGTAGAAGACGAGATGGATTAGCAAAACAGTGAACTAACAAGATAACAGCATCCTTTCACAGATTTTTAAGCCATATTGTTATTTTAAACCACCATGTTGTTATTCTTTTCTGAAACTGCAGAATTCTGCAGAGGATGGTATTTGTTAATTGTAAACACTTAAACTGCTAAACCAGCAAGTTTCTTAGAAATATATATATCTTTCCTAACAAAAATTGAAGACTATCAGGCTGGTGGCCAGACAACATTCACAGACAGGAGTCCGTGTTCAGGCAGATACAGTGAATTTGTGCAAGCTCAGAGTAGCAACAAAGAACATCACATCACGATCTTAGAAAACAGAAAACTGTTTTGTCCTATTTATACTGATTTAGACTAAGGAATCTTTGGGAATCAACAGTTTACAAAAGCAAGTTGGTGTTTAGGGTAACAGTGCTGTGCCATTTGTGGAATAATAATGTTCTCTTTAACACAGAAAATCTCACTCACTCAGGAGACAAAATGGGGCCAAATCCTCATCTGATGTCAATCAGCATGATTCCTTTGCCATTAGCACAGCTCCAATGTGTTCGGTGGAGCAATAGCAATTTATTTCTGCTGAGGGCTTTGGCCTCATAGCTCAAAGAAATTAAGCTGCCTTCCAAGTTTTCTGACTGAAGCTATGTGCTGTGTAAATCTTATTGCAAAAAGCCTACTCAGATATGTTTTTCCTTTCTCTTTCAAATGATTTTGCTTATTCATCATATGAGTACAATAGAATATGTCTAATTTTCATCAAAGCATGGAAAACCAAGAAATGTTCACAGGTTTACGCCAATGACCCACTTTGCTGAAAAAAAATGCACTTAAGCTAAATTTACTCTGCAGAAATGGTTTCTCTTTTTTATCTTGTTTTTAAATTTGTAGTGAAAGGTGAAGAAAGTTAACATATGAGACACTTTACATCTTATTAATAAAATTTTGACAGTTCTGCTTTGAAGGTCTATTCAAAATAATGCAAAAATCCAAGAAAATTATGTCAATATTATTTTAAGTTAGAAAGGCACCCTTTTTTAATTTTTGGTTTTTTACCTTGGTCATGTTTAAAGTGGCCTGTCTTAAATTTGCAAACCACTCTAAATTCACAGTTATACTTTTGTCTTTATTGCAACTAACAGTCATCACTAAAGATAACTTTTTTATTAAGTGAGGTATTGGGTAGGTTTATGTATTCATTTCATTTTATGTTTGTTATGGTGGCCCTAAAAATCTCACAGTCTTTCACATGTGTGTATCTCACCTGCAACAGGCTGCTTCCTTGGAGGCGAATTCACCCACGAGGTGAATATTGCTGAAGACCAATAAGTAACATCTGTGCTGAGCCTGTGAGAGAAGGAAAGGGTCTGAGAGGAGTTGGTCAGCACCCGTGGTAATGAGGACTTGCCCATGAAGAGCCTGAAAGCCCCAGTAGCAGGAGGCTTTGAGATGACTCAGTATCACTAACAGGGAGTCAGGTTGGTGGCACTGAACTGGAATTTTGAATGCCAGAGGTCTCCCTAGGAGGAAGGAAGGAAGAAATGGTGCCAGTAGTTTGGAAATACTGACATAACGCTGCATGAAGTGTTGTGCTGGCTTATTTGAGAGCGAGGAACATGAGAAATGATCAAACCCCTTGGAGCAGCTCTACCTAAAGAGGAAGCTCTTAGTTTTAAATTTCCCTGCATCTTTCTCACCTCTTTTTATCAACCCTGTGTTCATGGCAGGAAACCTCCTTACAGCTTGGGATCAGTGTGGCCCTGCGATTAGAAGACGTGACTTCCTTGCATTCTACCATGCCACTTGTGATTGCCACCATGAATGTGAAGGGCGGAAAAGTCATACTAGGTGAGGACATAGTGAGCCATGGTGCTGGCTGGGCCTGGAAGGATCTGATTGCATGTCTAAAGAAATAAGCCCTTGTAAGTAGAAAAGCAGACAGCGTTCCTCAAAGGAACTACACAAGATGACCGAAAGAAGCTGTTTCCCAGCAGATCCCATCTATGCTAGGGCTCTGCTGGCATGACTGTGTCAGCAAGTCTGGAAACTCCTAATTGAAGTACAGCTTCAGCAGCCAGACTTTAGTGCAGATCAGGCTTCAGAAAGGGCCAGGACGCTCTGATGTCTTATTTCCAACGCAGGTCCCACTAGATTAGGATGTGGTTTTCATTTGAAGTTGAGCTACTCTAACCCAATTCCCTCCAAACAAACAAACAACTGAACAAGCAAGCAAACAACCCCATGGGAGGGGTGGCTTATTCAAGTGCAACGAGGAGCAGAGTGGGGTGGGAACCAGCTGGCTCCAAGCACCGGCGCTGGGCTTGTTTTCCCCTGTAACTTTCATCCTGTTTGTCACTGTTACCAGAGGTTTACAAACTCAGAGCAAACATCTGGTCTGGTTTAATACCAACAAGAAAGAAAGCTGGATATTAATTTTGATATGACAGTAAAGCAGTTTGATAGTGCTCACGCTGGCAGAGCCGCCACACCATTTACAATCTCTAAAACTAAATTGCTTTTCATAAAACCCTCCCAAGATCATATTAGGGCTGACAATTAAAATTATAATGCAGCCTAGCCTGCTAAGGAGCAGTAAATTTTCCTTGAATTTGGTCAGTTGGTTACACTGATTTTATATTAAGCTAGAGAAAATTTTGGTCATGTAAAGGCAAAAGAAGTTTAAATCTGTTTCATACATTGCAGCACGGCCTCACTGATTAAAAATACCTGGGCCTCTTCCAAGATTGTCGTCATATTGGCTACATGACTGTTATAAGCAAACCCCCGCAAACAGAAAGATCTGAAAGTTCAAAGCTTATTTAGCTCAAGAGTGCTTGTAAAAGGGGAAAAATGCCATTTCTGCATGGAATAATGGCTCATAACTTTTCCAGCATTATTTTTTCATTAATATCACCTGAATCTGATATGCATGTTTCACAGCAGACTCTAAATAAGAAATCTGGTACCTTTTGGCCTGTTATTCGTGTACCATCTGGCTAACAGGTACCGTACTGTTCTTAGAGTGTGACGCACCAAATAAAAAAGTCAGATCTTTTTAAAGTCACAATAAATTTTCCAAATGAGTTTGTGTGAAATGTTAAAAAGCAGAAGATAGAGGTTTTGGGTTACATTGCCTCTAATTTGAAAGGGGGATAAGTGGAGCCAGGTGGGCTATTTAGCCAATACCTGCCTATTCCAGCTTTTTGAATCTGTGAACATTACACCAGGAGAGAGATGGAAATTGGAAACAATAAACGATTATTACAGAGACTTGATCAGCCTGTAACTTGTGCACAAAAGATGAGCCACTCTCAAGGACACTTTGAAAGTGTGCTCCTTAGGCATGTGTCCAGACAGATATGTGGGAGTAGGAATGTGCCATATATCAAGTGAGAGGAATAAGGTTTCTTAATTCCACTGTGACAACCACAAGCAGCTTTTAAAAACTGAACATCCCCTTCTCAGCATTAATCAAGTTTCTTTCTCATGTGTCTTTTTTGGTTAGGATGAGCACCTGCCCATTTTCAGAAATTTGCTAGCCCACAGCTGGATTTGGGGGATGGTGTAAGCAGACTAATAGAAAAAAAAAAGAGGCTCATGATACCTTATTAGAGTTACAGCTACAAGTCATAAAGGCAAGCTCAGACAGCTAAGTTCTTCACTCCCGCTGGCCACGTCTGACTTACAAGTCTGTATTCTCATTAATTTTCAAAAAGCTACATTTCAGGACAACAACTGCAAATAAAGCCAAATCAGAACTTACTCAATAACTTATGTCTTTGTTAACTATTCACAGTCAAATCTTTCCACACGGATGGCTTGACTTTGCTGGGGAAAGTTGGGAAGCAGAAAAATTTCCATCACAAAATCTCTAGCTTTCTTCCAAGTCACTTGGCAGAGGCCAATTACCCCATAGCCTGCAATCCCTGCTGTCTGTCCACTGCCAGCTGCTGGGGTCAAAGGCTGAAGGAAAACCATGGCTCTGGGAGCCTTGGCAACAGCCCAGCTCAGATCCATCTTAACCTCAGGTGAGCGAAATTCCTCTGCAGACATGTGGGTCTTTTCCCATTAATGAGGAAGGCAGCCTTGACAGGCACTGTGCAGAGCTGGGCAGCTGGGCTGCTGTGGAGTTCATGATTTTCCTTCGAAAGTCTTGAGCTAGTGACAAAATGAATGCTGAGAGATGAAAAACCTCAGCAGGATAGGATGACCTTCTCTGCACATATCTGTTACTAGCTCACAGACTCTCCCTTTGGGATGGGAGACCACCACAGTCAGTGCATGTCCTGATAGAGCTTGTAAGCACTGGGCAGATCTTCCTACCCTTGCCTCTGAATCTCATCTGTGTGAAGAGTTTTTCTACCTCTGATTAAGACAAGTACACCAAGGATTTGAGCATTAGGATGACATGTTAGGGGTTGGGTTGAAGAGTAATACATAAACCCAAGGCAGGGGTCCCAGTCCGCTGTAGCCTGAATGGAGCATAAGGGCTGTAAGGGCATGGATGGCCATAGCCCATGCCCTGATGGGACAGGGGTGGGTGCAGCTTCCACCTCACCCCTGCACAGGGATCCTGCTTGCACAGCTGCAGTTTGCAGTCCAAGAGCTCTCCACAGGAGCCTAAGGGACAGGTTTTACTCTCTCACAGTATTGCAAGGCATTCTTAAAGTTCACTGAGCAAAGTGCATACACTTCGGGTTGAACAGGAAAGGACAGAGGACCCACCAAGCTGGATATTGATGACTGAATTTTCTCCAATGGCTCTTTTTCTGCCTCTCACTCTCATGCCTTAATCACTTTCACACTGTCTACTGTTGTCAGCCTTTTTTCCTTCACAATGGTCAGCTCACTTCAGCTTCTTTTCAAGCACCACCAACCTCTGCAGCATGTTAATTAATTAAAAGGCAGATAAGGAAAAAAAAACATGCACTGAAACAGTAGGATTGCATTTAAAACAAAAACAAAAGTGTCTTCCAAAATACCTCCATGGATAAGAATCGGAAATTATTCCTTGAAATTGGATGAAATTAGGGTATTCAACAATATGTAAGACTTTGCTCAGGAGGAACCACTGGAATGAAGTGCGATGGTGAGCTTAATACCATCTCTATTTAGAAGGGAAAAAAAGAAGCTTTACTGATCTGATCACCATTTTATGAGAAATAAGATAATGTTTTCAACATATATATTAATTCTGAATTAGTGGAAATGCCATAAGGCCTAGCATGGAAAATGCCAGTTTCATAACATCTGTATGTGTTAACATACTTGTTCCCTTTGGGGTGGTTGTACATCTTACCAACTTAAATAGTTCCACTACTTATAAACTAGAACACAAATGCCTAACAGATGTACAAGTTCACACAAGAAGAAATAAAAAATGCACAAACCCCCCCACTTTCACAACTAATCTGCTTGAATGTAGCAAACACAGCCCACTTGCACTTCCTTCAGTGTGAATGCTTTCTTACTCTGTGAGATCCCTGAATCCCAGTCTACCCTTTGTTCTTTCATATTTGAAATAGTTGTTGGACATTTAGAAGTGCTCTGTCAGACTTTTTTAATTGTCTCATGAGACCTAGCATTCTGAACAAGCATAAATAAATGCCTTTCAAAACTCTGAGAAGATTTTACTGGGAGAGCTGAGGTGGATCCATGGCCGCTTACATAACAGCAGAGGAGATGTGATCCTTAGGGCTTCTTTCCTCCCCTTATCCACAACCATGAGGCATCCATCTCTGAACAGTCTGAATTTCATTTAATTGGCACATTAACCTTCATCTAAATAGTTTTGAGCTCCTGGTTCTCCTTCTTCCTGGTTCCCTTCCTTTTGTGCCTGTGTGGATTTGATGCTTCCTTCTTTCTTCTATTTTCTGTTTGCTGTGTCCTTTCTCCGGGACAGCATGCGCATTTAGGATATTTCTGTGTCCCACAGTGTGGCCTGAGCAAACTGCCAAGCACAGGCAACGTAGCACAGAGGTCTTTGCAAAATAAATCAGCCTGCAGTTTTTCCTGAAGACAAATTTATCCTCAGAAGTACAAAAAAATAGTCTCCCTGGACTGCCATATTAATTGGGCTTTACTGCTTCTACTGTCCAAGCTAGCTTGCTTATGGTTGAGGTGGATTGTCTGTATGGCAGTAGTTTGTGTGGCATCATGTACATAACTCAAATTCAGTTCAGCAGTGGAGGATGCTTGGACTGATTAGTCACTCCAGTGAGTTTCTCCAACTGCTGCACAGAGCATATGGTCTTGTGTGCAGTATGACACCAAAATAATTCTTATACTATTAAGCAATAGCATATCTAAAGAAAGAATAGCATATCTACTCTGAAAGAAAAGAGAGAAAAATACTTCTAGACTAAATATTAGTCCGTACTTGCAGGGCAAATAAAGAATACAATCACCATCTCTTCAGGAGCACTCAGTGCTCTTCTGAGTATCTATTACCTTTCTAATCATTAAGTTTAACTAGATGACAGTTAAAAGATTGCAGATACTGTATCCTTAACAGTGCTGTGGACCTTGCTGGTTTACTGTCACCAGTGAGACCTAGATCATCTGGCATTTCTCCCCATGTTCTTTGCTGTAGAGCCTATGGCTCTTGGGTTAGCTCTTCTCCTTTGTCAAGAGAAGCAGTAAATAAGCTGGTAAAAAGCTAGTAAATCTGTCCTCTGATTGTCAAATCATAAAGTTACATCGCATCTGTGCTTTCTTCTTAGTTTTGTTTTATAATAATCTATTGTGTTTGTTTGCTCAAGTTAATGAAAATAGTACGTTATTGTTATGTAGTTATGCCAAAACACTTCACTAGAAACTTCATAAATGTTTTCTGGTGCATTGCCTGGTTTCATGTGGTTTCACTTTTTCTCTCTATATAGAAGAAAAACACATGGAAGATAAAGATCTTAGGGTTAATAAGAGTATAAAAAGCCCTGGGAAGATTCCCTTAAACAGCAAAAAAGGAGTTAATGAAAAATCAAGTACGAATGAATTATTGTCTGGCTGGCTAAAAGTAAAGCTTTAATGTCTCCATCACAGCTTTTATTTGCAACAGTAAGCATTTATTCTCATCATGAGTCGAGCCAAATTTTGGAGGAACCATTTGTGTGAGAAAGCACACCACCACAGGGAAAGGTCTTGCCACCTAACATTTGCAGCTTCACAAAGTTTCAGAATTGTCCTTTGCTCATAGTAGCATTCCTCTTGGGCTAAAGAGTTTCCATACAGAGGGTCTTTTCCTCCAGAGAGTTCACAGTTGAAGGTCAAAAAAACCAAAGGGAATCAACCAAGGGTTTTTTTGTTCAAATCAGCAGGATGCTACAAAACAGCATTTCACTAGCCTGTCTCTTATGATTTCTCTGACTTGTTCTGTCAGTACAAAGAGGCTCTTTTCCCAGAACATCTCCATTATCTGCGCAAAATTTCTTCTTTCGGAGATGGCATCTGAGAAGTTCTAGAACTGTGAGAAAGTGAATTATAAGAAGACAAAATATTACAGGTTGTAGTTTGTTCATATAGATAGTGCAAAATCTGAGTGCAATGGACTTCCAAGGAGGAATATGCGTGTAAGGTTAGAAGAGCTGGTCCCTTTGCAAACATCACCTCCTAAGGGCACAGGAGCAGGCAATTCCCACATGTTGGGAGTCAAGCAGGCAAGGCAGAAGGCTGGGTTGGCTGAACAGGAATCTTCTCTTGGAGGTAAGGCAAAAAAGAGAGTGCATGCCTCACCTTGAATATTGTGTGCAGTTTTGGGCACTGCAATATAAGAAAGATATTAAGCTGTTAGAGAGCGTCCAAAGGAGGGGAACAAAGATGGTGAAGGGTCTTGAGGGGAAGCCATATGAGAAGCGGCTGAGGTCACTTGGTCTGTTAAGCCTGGAGAAGACTGAGGGAGGACCTCATTGCAGTTTACGACTTCCTTGTGAGGGGAAGAGGAGGGGCAGCCACTGATCTCTTCTCTAGGGTGACCAGCGACAGAACTTGAGGGAATGGCCTGAAGTTGTTTCAGAAGAGGTTTGGGTTGGATATTAGCAAGACTTTCTTCACCCAGAGGGTGGTTGGGTCCTGGAACACGGCTCCCCAGAGAAATGGTCACTGCACCAAGCCCGACAGAGTTCAAGAAGCATTGGTCTGATACTCTTGGGCACATGGTGTGACTCTTGGGGATGGTCCTGTGCAGGGTTAAGGGTTGGACTTGATGACCCTTGAGGGTCTCTTCCAACTCAGCGTATCCTATGATTCTGTAATTTGTCCCTCTCATGGTAAATATATCTACTAATTTAATTTTAAAGCCTAGATTCTGATAAATCAGCCTTATATCCCATCTTTGCCTCCTGGCTATATACATCTACTGCAGTTCAGAGCTCTGAAGCTTCCTGGATATTTTTAAGCGGCAAAATATTCCTCATTTCTGATTTTTCTGTTCATGTTAAATTTAATGGAAAGCGCTCTTTGATTTTATTCAAGTGGAATCAAGCTCTCAAATATAATTTAAGACCTCAGCCAGTTCCAATTGCAGCAACCAGGTCCAAAAACTAACAGCTAGAGTTGCATACGCAGATTACCAAATGGAAAGAAAACAGTCTGAAAGAAGCATAAATAAAGGGCCACTGAAAATAAATTTATTGGAAATGAACACTGAATTTGAATGAAAACCTGAACTGCTTCCAAATCAGTTTCAAAGAACTGATACAGAGGAAAAAGGTCTTCTTAGCCAGTATTATGTCCCTTACCTTAGATAAACTAACCTACTACTGATGTATAGTGGAGTTGCATATTTTTCTCTAAAGCATCTGCCAAACTTCTATATGTGCAAGTGAATTCACAGATCTTGGATTGCTTTCAGAGCCAGGGATGTAGACATTGAAGTTCCCAAGTCAAAGTAATGTGACCCTCTTTGTAGCTAGATGCTTTTTTCCCTCTACTTTCGTATACACTAGCGCAAATTTCCTGAAGACCAGCCACATCTGCATGGAATTACATGATGAGGCACATATGCCTTGACAAGCCACATTGTGAGGGGCACAAATTCTGCATACGGGCCCAGGTTACAGTACTGGGCCACAGCCTCTCCCCTGCTCTAGGACAACTCAGGCCTGAGCAGAAAATTTGGCAGATTTAAGATAAAGCAGATCAGCTGGATTTGACATTTAATTAAGCACAAAAGGAATGAAGTAAAGTGAGGTGAAGTGAAGTAAAGTAAAAGGAATGAAGAGTCTCATGCGGTGAGATGGTGGGTGTTGATAAAGTGCTCCATATTATTTTTCAATCCTGCCCACCACAAGCTCCCTTCCTCTTCCCACCCAATGTTCTTCTGCTCACCTTTTCAACCTCACTCTTCCAGCACTTTTCAGTCTGCAGGTCTCCAGACTCCTTGCACCAACCCCCTTAACACGTCCCCATTTGCAAATGTTCCTGATCTGTATTTCCAGACCTGCTTGTGCATGGTCTCTCACTGCCCAAGCATGTCGCCTGGGTAAAGCCTGGCTTGGTTTTAGGATGAAACTCCATCCCTCCCCCAGCCTTGCTCCATACCCATCTCTGTCCACATCCACTACTGCTCTCTCATCCTGGCCATGTCAGCTCCATAACCTCATTGTCACAGAAGAAACAGCAATGTTCTAAGAACCTGGTCACAGGTTGCAGCCACGAAAAGCCTTCCAGAGCTGCACCATGAGGATGCAAGGTGTGGCAAAAAGACATGACTTTGCCTTGAATCAACTGGGAAGATGTCATGGCATTGCTCTCCCAACATGCAAGGTACCAGTTTCATGGGGGAGGAACATAAGGTAGGAGCAGGGTGTGCAGTATTTGAGACTTGAGTCCACTGTCAAAGAGCTAGTAGTTGTTCACCAAACTTACAATAAATATAACAATGTCTAGGACATTTGGGGTTGGAAGAACCAAATATGGAGCTATAAGTCCTTTGGGGAGCTGCAGAATAAATTCAGTTATGTGAACTTCCTCTCACACACAGACACATTATTTTTATGAACACATGTCTGTCTTGTCCTCTTCCTCCCACATTTCCCCCCTCTTCCTCCACCAGTAGAGGTACAACAATAAAGCAGATTTTCTTTTTCTGTCCTTGGAAAGCTGGGTTGCACATTAGTAACTTCCCTTTTGAAATCTAAACTGAAAAATTATGTGCACTAGCATGCTGTATTGTGTTATTATTCTTGAAACCAAGCTCCCCTTGGGTACCTATACAGCTTAAAAATGCAGTGACAGTATATACAGCTAGACAGAGAATTTTCAGTAGAGCCACTGTCCAACAGACAGTGACATTTTGGTGGGATGTGTTGATTCTCTCAGAATTTTTTGCTGTGAGCCAGTCTGGTAAGCAGGTGGGTGGCCAGAACCACAATATATATTCCATTATAAATTTCTTTTGTCTTTCTGACTTTTCCTTCCAATTTGAAATAAAAAATAAATCAATCTGGAAATGGTAATTCTTTGTTGGAGCAGGAATTCCTAAGCCTTAACCAAAAAAGAAACTATTTGTTTATTTTTCCATTTGGCTCTTCCTCTCTGTTTCTCTGGCTTCTCTCACTCAGCTACCCTTACCACTCCCCCTTTTTGTTCCTTCTGCTCATTTTTCCCCTTTCACCTCTCAATTTCTCAGCTGAATTGTTCTCTCCCTCCCAGCTTTGCAATCTATTTCACAGCTAATCCTTTGCCGAGTGTGAACTTAGTAACACTGGAGGTGAACTTTCACGCTCATGTCAGTTCAGAGGATTAGGGTAGACAGGTTTGCCCCTCTCTATACAGTAAGTAAAGGTTAATGTATAAACTTCCTCTCTCTCTGCTTTATATTCTCCTCGGTTTTATTATCTTAACTTACCGTTTTGTTTTAAAACCTTGATCCATATCTAAACACAACCTCATGTGAACTACAGCCACCACCACCACCACTTCACCCTAGCCTAGCTCTGCTCTTTGAGTATTAGAGCTTTTGTTTGAAACAAGACGTTAAATTGGAAATTACTTCAGTGTTCAGTGCAGTACCTTCAGTAATGGAGTTTGTTAATGGAGTTCCTGCTATAGGCACCTTCTTCCTCTCAGGCTGACAAAAGTTTTACCTCCCTTATTAGTTTCACTAGCAGTAGCACAGGTTGTTTTAATATTCTATGCTGCCTGTAACATATTGCAGATGTACCTGTGTGAAATGGTCTCTTTTTATTGGAATGCAATAAAAAGAAAACAAGCTTCTCGAGACGAAAGAAGGTAAAAGAAAAAAGTTAACCCAGTTTGAGCCTGAAATTCCCCAGATTTTTATACTCATATTAACATTTATAATACAGCTATTAAGTGCATTTAAAAGGGCTCTGGGCTAAATTCCGTATTCTTTCCTTTACTCAGTCCCTACATCTGTTGCCAAAGCAGTAATAAAGCTTGCCTGATTAAGGCAGAAAAGTAACATTTTTAAAAGCGTAGCAGTGATTCTAGGACCTCTTCCCTGAAATTTTGAAGCCTAAGGTTACACTTCTGTCATGCCACAGAGAACGATGAGCGGACACCTGACACAGCGGAGAGCATGCCATTTCAGCAGCAGGAGTATGGGCATCTCCTCTGTGCTGTACCTTAGCTCAGGGCAGAGCATTTCAGCTCAGCTGCAACTTGTTGACCTGGCTGCAGTGTGCTGGAAACTGGGGCTGGTGCTCACACACATTTCCGCCGCACAGCTTGAGAGCACTGGTTCTGCCATCTGTGCACTGTGTTTCCTCGAACAATGTAGATCTACTGTGAGTCAGTTTTCAAATGGGACTCAGGTCCTAAAGTAAGTGGAGATTGCAAAATGTCCAAGGAAAACATGAGGGCCCAGTGTTTTCCCCTGAAGGAAAGCCCTTATCTGGTATGGTTCTGACATACCACGCCTCTTCTAATTAAGCACTTGATGTCTTAGGATATTTCAAATGAGGCAAGCTATATCACATATATATATGACATAAGCTGTATTAAGCATAGATTCTCTATCAACCGGCACCTCAGGAAGTCTTCCATCATCCCCATATTACCATTGGCAAATCAGAGCTCAAATCAGTCCAGCAGTTTAATTACCTAGGTAGCCTCATCTCCTCGGATGGTAAGATTGACGGAGAGATAGGCAACAGGTTAGCAAAGGCATATAGTGCTTTTGGAAAACTCCATAAAAGAGTTTGGCGAAATAAACACTTGAAGAAAAGTACCAAGATCAGTGTTTACAGAGCCATAGTGCTGTCTACTCTCTTATATGGTTCTGAATCATGGGTCATCTACCGCCACCACCTGCGTCTCCTAGAACGCTTCCATCAACGCTGCCTCCATACAATCTTAAACATCCACTGTTATCAGATTATGTGACCAATACATCTGTTCTAGAACAAGCAGCAATCACAAGTATTGAGGCCATGTTGCTGAGAACACAGCTGCCCTGGGCAGGGCACATCTCCAGGATGAAGGACCACCGCCTCCCTAAGATGTTGCTTTATGGTGAACTTGCCACTGGCTGCAGCAAGAGAGGAGCCCCAAAGAGAAGATACAAGGACTCCCTGAAACAACATCTCAGCCTTGGCCATATTGAGCAACATAACTGGTCTACTCTGGCCTCCAATCGGGAGGTCTGGAGACACACCATCTATAACGCTGCTGATGCTTTTGAGAAAGCACGCAGGATCACTCTTGAGGAGAAAAGACAACGCAGAAAGATTCGTGCCTTGCAGAATATATCTCCTAAGGAGTCTTTCTGTTGTGCCTTTTGCAACCGGACATGTCTATCTCGTGTTGGCCTTTTTAGCCACCAACGCGCTTGTAACAAACGTGGGTAGAGACCTTTCCCAAATCTTCGTTTGCGAAGCCTAGCCATGATATCAAGCATATATTGACTGTCCCTAAAGGCCAAGTAATCCAAAAGAATAGCATCCATGCTGATCTGAAGTATATTCAATGCAGCACAGAAGTGGCAGGAGGATCCTGCCACACAAACACAATTATGTGTTTGTGCACTTGTTCTGTGCACCCATTGCCATCTCTGAAGGTCTTTTGTTCATCTGAGCTGGAAGATTAATTCATTCTCTGATTCTAAAAGCATCTTCAAATTGGTTGCATGAACATGTAGATATCTCCAGCATGTAACTCGAAGCCTGTACAAGCACTTTAATTTGTTTCAGTTCACTGCATCTGTAATGAGACCAAGGTAGAATGTCCCTCTCTCTCTCAGAAGAGCACAGGACTGTGTCAGTGCATTTCTCACGACAAACTGCATTATTTCACACCAGTTTACTCCAAGTTCTGAAACAGTTTCTTGCAAATACTGGTTTTCACTCACGGTTTGTGTTTTCAAGTGTAGTGTTCATAATGGATCTCTTAAAGTTTGAGTGCTTTATTACACATTGATGGTGGAGCTAGAAATAGGAATGGTTTCTGGCATGAGAACATCATCTATAATTTGAATGGACTTTGTGCACTAAAATGTAAGGGTTGATTACAAATGTGTGGTTGTTGGTCCCATGCTAAAACAGTTCACTAAAAAATGAGTCCATGTCAACATGTCTGGGGATTCTGAATAGGGTGTGTGTAAATCCATGAGTTTAGTGATCTAAAACTAGAGGGAAAATCTGTGTTTGGCCCTCTATACCTTGAGAGTTAAACAGCAAGAAAGAAATGGTGTTATTGTAGTGGAAAGGAAACCATTGTGCACACCTGTTTGCAATGGGCTAGATCATTGACAAGGTTAATTTGGCAAAACTCTGCTGCCTTGAGTGAAAATGCCCCATTTTATACCACTGGAAGGCCTGGTTTGGCATAATTTGTCATTACTGTCAGCAGTCCCTATAATTTTAATCTTACAGCACCTATCAAGACCAGTGTGTTATGCATAGATTCTCTTCTGGAATCATAAGGAAATCATAAGCCTTTCAGTAATCTTGGATAATCCCTGAAGCTATGAGTCACTAGAAGCAGAGGCCCTTCATGCATCATTTGAACCCCTAATTACCCAACACATGTGGGTGAAAAGTGAGAGGCAAGAGCAGGGCCAGCGGCAGACAGCACTGGATGAGCAATTTTGAAAGGGGTTTCCTTCCCATTAATATAAACAATATTCTTTCCTTCCTAATAATGCACCTGTCAGCAAATATATTCCTGTAGAGCTGCTCTTGTGCGTCTGCTTACAGCTTTGCAGAGGAAGTAGCTAATTGACATTAGGGGACTCTGAGGTGTTTCCTGTCTATAACTGTGCAGTATTTAACACTGCTTTATAGAGCACAATGCTCAAAACGCTGCCAAAAACTTTGGAGCCCTGCTGAAAATGCGGAAGAAGCAAAAGGTTTCCATGTCCAGAATGGTGACCTAGGATTTAATCTGTTTCCAGATAGAATTAATGCCTGGCATGCAGCCCAGTCTCCTCCTCTGCACAGAATGAGTCCCGATGAGAGTTTTTTCCTCTCTGAGTGACTAATCACATCTCTTTTCAAAGAAATACTATTTCCTTGATCATTCTCTGTTCCTTAGGGTGGAAAAATTGGAGCTTTCGAAGAGAAATCTGAGAAATTTTAGAAACAGGGTGCAGGCAGCAGCGGCAGCAGGTCTCATGTTGTGCCAAGCTCAGTACATGCTGCACAGGAGGAAGGGTCTTTCAGCCCTTTGGCTGTGTACCACTCGAAATCACTTGTGATAGCCTATGGGGTACACTACTCAGATTGGGTTTGTGCTCTAATCTGCAGCCTACTGGCAATATAAATGAGCAAAGGGTCGCAATAAGAATGAAATTCCTTGGGTGTACTTCTTAATTCATCCAAAGGGAATATTTTTAAGCCAAGTTTCTGGAAGGAACAAAGTTAGTAAGATTGTTCAGTGTGCATTCCCTATTTGTTGAAGATTTTGGTTGATTTCAATGCTATTGATGGCATTGAAGAGAGAGAGACAGAGATTTACGACTGCCCAAAGTGTGTAAAAAGCTGCAGTAGGACCCACATCTTCATAAACACAAGAGACAACTGAGCTTAAGACAGAAGCAAAAGGAGACTCCATTAGTTCAGCTGCTCTTCTAATTTAAATATTGCTTCTGCTGCATTTCCAGTCAACTGCATAACAGAACTGAAGGAATTTCTCATGGGATGTGTGGGGCCTTAGATGGTAACAATGGGTAGGGCCTTTTTCAATCAGTGGTGTTACTTCTGGTCATTGCTCTAGGCAAAACTGGGTATTTGTACTTCGAGCGTGGAACTCCAGAGTGGAATGGGCTGCTGAAAGTTCAGCCAGCAAGAAGGTAGAGAGGATTGAGACTGCATTCATGTGCTACAAAGCTATTGTTGGTTTTAAGACATCTGTAAATCAGGCCTGTTTATTTGGTGTCTTAGATTAGCTGGAATGATTTTGGCTGAAGAACTGTCTCTTTAAATCTTCAGCAGTTCAGTACTGGTTAATGGGATGGACTGTCTGAGTATGCTTCTGGGGGAAAAGTGGGATATAGGAACTACTCCATCTCCCAAAGGTATGTTTAAATTTGCCCCAGTGGTTGCAAAGCACAGCTGGATGGTGAAAATCTTAAGGATTTGGCTAAGGGCTTCTAATAGAAATTATTGCAGCAGAGTACTCTCAAGCAACAACCTATTATATTTCCGGGAATATTTTTTTCTTCTCACAATGGCTAGAGGTTTTGCTCTTTTTTTACTTCAAGTTTTGCTTGCCTAATCTGTTCCTTTCTCTCTTCTTTTCTCCTTTTAGGAAATTAATTTATGAGCAACTTCAAAAATGGAAAATATTTTTAAAACTATAAACCATTTTTTTTTTTTTATTTCTTCTGGGGGTCTGTTAGCTGGCACTGGTCTAAAGAAGAAGTCCCATAGCTCTTGCAGCCAATTTGCTTTGATTTTCTCCTTTGGTTTATTTTATAATTACACAGGCTGGATGGGTGGAGATCAGATCGGTATCATTACAATCCCTGTTATATCTGTCATCCCATAAGTCTGTCTGCTTTCCAGAAATGACTGGTGTTGATTTCAGCAGTTCTATCAGCTAGTATATTGTGCTATTCAGTGCTTCTCTCACCAAAACATACTACAGCATCTAAATGCAGGAAGAAGGTTACTTATCCACAGCCTGCATGTACATCAAGAAAGCTCTAGCATATTTCTGAACATTGTGAAACAGTCTCTCCTTTGCTGTGCATAATTTTTCCATTTGCTAAACAGCTCCGACTTCCTTCTCACCTGCTGGTATGACTGTCTCTGTGCAGAAGAGGCAGCCAAAACTCCACTTGTATTATTTGAAAAAAGTCTCCCAAGCCCTAAATCCTTTGTTCTGTTGAAGACACTGGAGGCAGCTCTGGGCTGACGGAAATCCTCAGCAATGTTGACATGTACTTCACAGGGTCTAAGCTTTTATTTAGTAATATTATGCCAGAGCATAGATCTTCAAAGAATTTTCTCACTAGAGAATTTCTCAACATCTACTTTCTTACAGAGTCAAGTTGGGAATAGATGCTTCCTTGTTAATTTAGAATGGTACTTGTCTAGATGCCATATCCTTAAATCAAGATAGTATTACTTTTGTTACTGGATGATTTTGCATATGGGAAACCCCAGAAGATGCAGACACTGTCACCATACAGTATAGGTAACTGAGAAGATAAAGATACTTTATATGCTTGGCGGACAAGAAACCAGGCCAGTTGTCTTGATCCCTGTCAGATGGGATTAATGAATCAGAGTGAAAAGAAACCTCAAAACCCAGCAATTTTCATTTACTCATTCTGGTACTCAGTTCTTAAGCAGAGGTAGTTAGAACACTTCTGGGCATATTTAAACTATTCTAATTTTCAAAGACTTAATTTATACCCAGTTTTCATGAGAGAGAGACATCAGCAATATGCAATAGCTCAGGACAGGGAGCAAAAGATATATGCAGTGGGAATCTGCATTAGGACAGTGATGGAGCTCATGACTAAGAAAGCCAGAGGCCAACCACAGAAGAGTCAGGGCCAAATCTAATGTTAATTTAAATAGCATATCAGTTCTAGGCAGGTATGAATCTGAAACTCTGCAGAAATATGTATTATAGAAAACTCATATAGTTTTGCTCTTCAGAAACTATGAATAAAAATAAAAAAAGAAGAGAATGGAAGAAAGGGTGCTATGACAACCAATAAAGATGATAAAATGTAATATGAACAAGAAATATCACCTAATACATCACTAGCATTGCAGGTTCATTCTGCCATGCACTGTAGCACATCTGAGAGTGGCATTTGAAAACAAGAAATGATTCTTACAGAGGAATAAGAATGATGTTAAGGCTATTTGCATATGCTTATGTCTTTGGCAAAAGCTGAATTCATCCCATACTAAATTCAAAACTGTTGGTTAAATCAAACTGTAGCTACAAAATAAAAGTTATTTTTAACCTAAAATAGTTGTTTCAGTATTTGACAAGAGGAAATAAAGTTGTTGATCATCCATTTTTCTTCTCTTCCACTGCATTAAATTGTGTTCAAAAGGCTTGATAAAGTGTTTTTCATAGAACCATTGTTGTGTGGCTAATTTATGTGGCTACTTTGATGGTAAGGAAGTTTAATTAGTAATAGTAGCAGTTCTTGAATAAAATTTTAACAAGGTGCCTCACATATGAAAAGCACAGAAGTCTCTTTGTTTTGAACAACTTCTAACAGGGTATATAAGGAGACTTTTGCTCACTCTACTTATTCTGATAAATTAGTGGGTTGCTTTGAGCAAGTAAGCAGAACAAGATCACAATAGCATTGAGCATCAAGTCTTGGCCCACTGAGTGAACAACTGCGCCATTGCTAAATTGCTGCAGAAGATTTATACCAACATCAACGCTTGGATTTACCTCCTTGCTTCATCAAAAGAGAACTTCAAATTCCAGAGGTCCTTTTCTAGCTGTGTCTAGCCAAGTGTCGAAAACCAAGTTATTTCCCCTGTGCATGGAGACAAATTGGTACAGCTAGGGAGTGAGTCACCTCACCTAAACACAAGAGTTTAGGATAAGTCAATTTGATTGCTGTAATCAAATCTGCTGAAAACAACCTTCCATGCTTTCTGTTATGAAAAAAATTAGGTGAGGCTGGTATTTCAATGTGCAGCCAATTCAGGCTGTGTATCCATCTGAAGAACATAATGTGTTCTCATACTTACTGCTGTTAGGTTTTAGAAAAAAAACAGATAAAAAAGTTGTTTGAATCCATCAATCTGATATAACTTCTAATAAATACTTTGGTGTTGTCTGAAAGGCAGTGCCTACACAACTAAAGCAAGCCAGGGATCTGGCCAGCTGGCATGGCAGTCTCCATACTCTCTCAAAACAGAGATGCCAGGCAGCTTTACAGGACAGGTCCCTGGCAGGCACTGGGCTGGACCACAGTCTGGGGCAGCACTAATAGGCACTGGCCAGAAGCAGACAAGAGTGTGCTTGTTGTTTCATCATAGTTGTGAACCAGGGTGTGAGTTGTGCCCTGCCTGTTTCTCATGTATTAGAATAGACCTAGTCAAGAGGCTTTATCCTGAAAAAATATGGTTACTACTCAAAGTACTTCTTTTAGCAGCCAAAGACCAGTGGCTCAAAAGTGACAGTGTTCCTTGTCAGGGCAAGGTTATATTTTCATACTGGGAGGACTTCTAGATCATTTTGTATGTTTATGGACATAATGATGGGTATATTTTCATATGTTCTTTAAGAAAGGCCCCCAAAGGGAAAGCTGCAGTGCCTGTATGGTCTCTAAGTGGAGCCTAATCAAATGAATTTTGATTACTTCAGCTCTATCCGATAGACTATCTGATAGTGTCTTAAATCTTTCTCTGGGTGTAGAGATGGTGCCTCCCATGGTTTTTGTAAAGCTTCTGAAAATCTGGCAAGAGAGAAGTGGAACAGAACAATAATTTATTTCTTGAGCTTTAGATGTATGACACATAAAAGAAAAAAGTAGGCTGAGCATTCACCAAACATCAGGATTTATGATAAGACCAGGAGAGGTCAAGAATACTATTTTCAATTCCTTCTTTTTGATGAAGTGCTTTAAAATTCTGAGGTCTCAGACAGGTCTGAGGATCTCAGTTTTGAGGGGATAAGGAACTACAGTGAACAAAACCTCTCTCTACAGCATTGTGAATGAACTATCTCTCTAGCTCTGAGGGATCTAAGGGAGTTAACTCAGTCTCATAAGAATTGAAAAGGAGATGGGTGGATGCAAGAGAGGAACTAAAACCAGAAAACATAAATCACTTCCCTGGTGTCTAGAGCTAAACTGAATTTCCAAATAACAGTGAGATGGTTTAGTAGTTAGCTTTTGTGAATAAGTCTCCTACTTGTCATAGGAACCCACTGTGATGCATGTACATAGAATTTATAAGGTATTTTGTGACTTTTTGTCTTCACCATGTGAAGACCTGTGACTCCTTACAACTCTTGCATTTGACTCAAAGCAATGAGTTATTAATAATGATGATTGTCAACAATGGGGACAAAAGGGTGAGTTCCTAGATTTACTTAGATTAGATTGCCATGTACAACCAAATCTCTGAACAATGGCCAATAGGTTAAGAAATACATAAAAAATTGGTTACAGAATAGACTACCCATTCCTAAACACGCAGACCCAGTCATTTTACAAGCACAGGCAAAGAGGTATTTCTGACTGTGGGCATCTGTGCACTTTGAAAAATGTCATTACATAGACTCTAACAGATTTTTTTTTGGTCTTGGATATATATTTTACTGAAAAGACAGTGGGATTCAGGTGTGTTATTAAAAAAGCAAAATAAAAACAAAGCACATGTATTTCTTAGGTGGCTTGAGGTAAAGACCTGATCATGGCCTCTCAAAACCAGATGCGGGGCTTTTTAGTACCACAGTGCTACTAATGTCTAACAAGAGTAAGGAAGCAGACAGTGTCTCTTGTTCTTCAGCTGTGCTATTGCAATATCAGTGAAGGTGCTGGTTGAGATTAAGGTTTCTCGTAATGTAAACAGTTATTGCCTCTTCCACTGAAAAGCCCTGCACCAGGTCTCTGGCACACCACAGGGCTGAGCTCCTGTGTTTCTACTTCTCTTCCCAAGCTCACAGGTGCACAGCTACACCCTGCCGCGATCGCCCTCGCCTTGGCCGGTACCTGGCCCTGGGGACCCCTGCCAGCTGGATGCAATGCTGTGCTTGGTGCTGAGTCTGCTCCAGCAGCTCCCTTGCACCTACAGTCAATAGAAAGCTGGAGAATGTCAATGGTGAAGGAGGAAGGATTAGAAAAATAAATAGAACATGTAGGACATCTCCATTGCAGTGGACAATGCTGTAGCCTGGGTCTGTAATGAGCAATGCGGACCTCTTGTGGTGGTCAAACCTCAGTATCTTTCTGCTAGTTAACTAGCGTTTTTTAGAAATAAAAAGATCTATGTAGCTCCTTATTCTTTCCCAAATATCTCTGTGAGTTTTTTTTTAAAACAGTCTCGTGCACAGATTTTTATTTACATGCTTTATAAAGCCTGTAATTTGTGGCCTCCTAAAAATTTTTCCTTCAAAATGTACCAAATGAATCAGAGACTTGAAATTCTATTAATACAGGTCTTTTTAGGGCATTTCCTGTCATGTGCACTTTCAAGTGTCCCAGGGAAATCTACTATCTGGGAGAAGTCAATAGCAGATCAGAACAGTTACAAGACAAATTGGGCAAACCAACAATAATTACACAACAAATAACAGATATATTAGAGTTAATTGAATTCTTTTCTCTTGCAGAAAATATAGACATAATGAAGAGTACTGACCAATTAGTGCTCTTCTGTGTGACAAGGAGAAATCTTAAGATAAAAGGTAGATGGAACAATTAGATTATGTAGGCAAATCATTCACAAAAGCTTGAAAAAAGTGAATAATTACCTGAAAGCCGTGTTCTAACCCACCAAATGACTGTATGAGGATTAAATAGCAGCATGTGCACTATTGCCGGCAAAAATATCTGCCATTACTTGAATTTCTCAAAAAGAGTGATGTTTTACGGTCACATGGATATAGATATATAGATATATAGATACATTTTACACCTTCTGTTGTGCAAAGAATCTTACAGACTTGGCATTGTTTCAAAGAACAGTGATTTTTAGCTACATCAGCATGTTATTAAGAAGTATTCTCTTAGTTAACTCCCAAAGACTTCCCCAGTGAGGATCATCCATGGGAATTGCACTTCAGATCTTGGTGATAGCTTCAGAGCCTCTCAGGTGGATTCAGCCTGAACACAGTAATTTGTATGACAAGCATCCCATGGAATTCGCAGTGTTGTGAAATGGTCTTTTTAGTACTTTCCTCAGCTATTTGAAAAATGCTGCCTATACTGTCTGCCCACTGTGCCCAGCAGCTAGACATTAGCTGTGAACAGCCTTTGTCATCCACCCCTATGGTCTATCTGGACCTGTACCTATTAGCCTGCACTGTATCCCTGCAGTACAGTAGACGTAGCTCTGTACTCTTCTCTGCAGGTAGCTTTTCCTCAATGAGGTCCTGGTATGAGACCCTCTTGTGAGGCAGGTGCTCTTGATAGCAGTGGTTTTGGCCTCAAAAGCACAGTGGCTCCATGCTTCACATGTATTACCAAGTCTTTGAAATAAAAATCTCAACAAATGTCTTGGGCTCCGGGGGGAACACAGCCATATTCAAGTCGTCCTTGGGGAAAGCTGCTAATAGTGGAGTCACACGGACAGTGTAAGGGAGTACACCCTTTGTATTGAGGTATTGAGCCAGAGGTTTTCCCTCCCAGCAACCCCATTTTATTATGAACTCCACAGGGTACTGTCCAAGACTAAGGGCCTCACAGGCCTTGGAGTAGCAAGAGCATATGGAAACCACCAACACCTTTAGAGCAGCATATCTTCTTTATATATTTGTTTTATATACTTTATATATATTTTTTTTCTCATTTTTATTCTGAAGTATGCATTGGGAGAGAATATATAACACTTTCCCAAATCTGCACCTGCATCACTGGACACCTTCTGCAGTTTTGAGCAGTTACCAGATGTTCAATGAATTCACTGGAGCCTGAACTAGCACTTACAAGCTTTTTTCCTATAATGTGAATGCCTTTTGGCAAATATGAAGGCAACAAACTCTTATGGCATAGGTCATCAAAGTAGACTAAGAAGAACAAGTTTTAAACTGGTGACAGGGAGATGTATTATCTATTTTCTACTGCTGATATTTGGAGATCTCCAGTGTCCCAGGTTAGATTTTACTGAGACATAGAAAGGGAAGCCAGTGACAAAGACAAAAGTTTTAGTTATGTAAAATCCATTGGTACATTTGAATTTCCTGGTGGATTTTTTCTTTTCATTCAGTCTTACTGTGATTTTTACCTGATTTTCACCACTTTTGTCGAAAGTTGTTCAGCTTTTGATTGCTGAGAGCTGACAAGTGGTTAGTTTTACAATGAGTAGTCAATAGCTTTTACAGAAGAAAGTGAACATTTTAAAATTAGCTTTCTTTAATAAGAATATAAGTCTGTTAGAATCAGATAGGGTCATCAAATGGTCCTTAGACTAGTGCTGATGAGGTTATTGCTGCTGCTTCAAGTTTCATACTGATTCTTCCTTTATTGCAAGGGCAAAGATTGTGCCATGCTTCCCCTGCAGCAAGAAGGTACTCAGATGGCTCATGCACGTCCATCTTCTCTAACTTTCTGAGAACATAACTGAGTTTGACACTCAAAATCTGGGCTTAAATTGCATTATAATACTGTTTTCGAAAACAGTCAGACACATCCTTTGATGTCTTCTTTCAGATAAAAAAACAAATGGGCCTGAAGCCCAGACATTACTTTTGAACAACCGTAACACAAAAGGGAAAGTATGTGGAAGAAAAGGGAACTCTACACAAAAGAAAATCTCTTCACAGAGAAATAGGAGATGTTGTGTAATATTATTCCATTTTTTCCTAACAAAGAGAGTACACTAAGATGAAGAGCTACATTTTATAGGAAGATAGTATCGGTAGGTTAAGGTAAGTAGACTACTCTTTTCAAGCTGAACTTAGGATGTAAACTAGACAATTGCACTGGGTTATCTGCAGGCCTGTAATTATTCTAACTCTCCACTGGATGTCAATACTGTGTAATACAAATGTTGGCTCCAAATTCACTGCTTAGAGCAAAGCAAGCCCTCCTTTTAGGGGTAATTATTGTTTAAGAACCTAATTAGGTAAGGAACATAATTATAAAAAATTAACCTCATCTATTTGGGGGTAGGCAGAGGAGAGCCTTTAATAGCAAAGGCACTGCTTAATCCCTTCCCTGAAAAGTTAAACTTGCAATTGTGTTTCTGTTACATAGATGATGCTTTCCGTCCTGAACAGTTTGTCAGAATTGGGAACCTGATGACTAAAATTTCTACTAGAGGAAGTATTCTAAATAAAACCATTTCAAGTTTATCTTCAACTTTTTAGAGAGAGGGGAGACTTACAGCATTCAGGCACTTGAAACCTGGTGCACAATAGTTTTAATTAAAAAAAGTTGCTAAAAACCCCATGGCTGGTATTAAAGTAAAAATTACAGACTGGCTTGAACAAGCCTTAGTTAAGCTCTGAACTTCCAGGAGCTTCTATCCCTTTTGCTCCTGCCTAAAACTGATAACCTGGTGTACTTTCCCTCTGCAGAGAAGAGACATGGTAGAAGGGCTGAAGGAAGAGCAAACAGTAGCAGGACTGCAAAAGCAGGAGAGGCCAGCGTTAGGGTAAGGAGAGAGTAGGAATAAAAATTCCCTGTCCTGCAGATATAGGTGTTTGGAGGATCACAGGATCACAGAATATTCTGAGTTAGAAGGGAACCACAAGGATCAAGTCCAGCTCTTAAGTGAATGGCCCATGTAGGGATCAAACCTATGACCCTGGTGTTATTACCACCACGCTCTAACCAACTGAGCTAATTTTAGGGATATCCTATATTTCCTCTGAAATCCCAGTGAACAATCCCTGGTAAAAATTCCATGAAATCAGTATTTCTGTGGTGCAACTGCAATAGAGTTAGTGGTCTCTATGATGCTCCTGCTGCTGTCAGCACAGATGAGAACACAATGCCCCTTTAAGATGAGAGGGAAACCTGCTGATCACAAAATCTGAGTTAGCATAGTACAATTTTAAAATGAACAACCTTTTTTTTTTTTTACAGTGACTGAAAGACAAGCAGTTTGATATGGTACTTTCAGCAAAGGAGGGGTGTTTGTATGGGGTCTTTTTGCTCTTTTTTACTTCAATATGTAGCAAATTGCCACAAACAAAATATAGAGACAATGAACAGAAATTAGGTTTCTGTGATTGAGCTCCCAAAGCTGAGCCGATGCCAGTGGCACCCCATGCTTCCATGATTTTGCCTAACGATGCCTGTGGTATTTAACTTTCATAAGGATTTAATATATGACACTGTGACAAGATTTTTTCCAAGCATGCATGGAGTGTTTTTTATACTCTTTATTTGGCATATTTATTCAAATGTACTATATTTAAGATTGCTGTAATCACATACATACATTGGCTACTGGCCACAATGTTCAAGCTATTAATCATACCCTAGAATCCATGGCAGATGTAAAAATTAAGTTTTATTTATCAAAGTTACTTATTGGAAATGGCAGCCCAAGAAATTTACTCCTTAGGATTTTAACTTTTCTTACATACTTCTGGCACTAGGTTCAAGGTTTTAAAAGGTGTAAATCACATTTTTTCTCAGTCCAGACAGTCTTGGCACAAAACTAAAATTATATTTCCAGAAATGCAAACCCTTTTGTTTGGATGGCCTTTATTTTTCTGCCAAATTATACCACCAGAGCTATTTCTTTAGTCTAACACTATTTTCCATTATAATCCTGTCTTTCAAGAAGTAAACCAAAGCCTTGCAGAAGTTTTAGTCACACAGATATAACTACCTTTCAGCTCAGTTGGGAAAGTGGTCTCCAGTGACAGGTTTGGAAGATTCTGATTACTTTTTCCATAATTATCTGGATGAAAAGCCAATAACCTGACAGAGAAAAACAGGTTCAGGAGAAAGATTGTTCCTGTGGCATGACCCACAAAAGCTCAGGCTCTGAAAACCTTAGTAGTATTTGAGTTTATTTACAAAAGACAGTATCTTTGAAAATAACTAGCATGAGCTTAAGCTGACAGGTCCCAAATGATTGTGATAGTGTTTCTGTTCTTTGTTACCATAGGAAAATCTCCTACAATCCAAACTTTCCTGAGTTTTCTGTTAAAAAGAACAAATTAGGTACAATAATACAGAAAATAGGAGAAAAAAAACCAACCACCAACTAACAAAGCTAGCAATATACACCCACCATGTGAGTGTACAGAGTGCTGCAGATTTGTTCTTGGCTTTTTTTCCTTGCAAATTGTTTTTGTTTTACAAGCAATCCTTTTATATACACATATGATATATTAAAGTGTAAGAACTAAATTAATTCCAATTGTATTCTGCTTGGACTAAATTTATGTTAATGTTTGGGCTTTATTTTATTTACCTTCATTTTCTAAACATTGTAGTAATACACTTTTTTGTATTAATACCACAGATCTATTATAGCACATTTTTAATTCAAAAATCAGTCACTTCCTTGAGCAGCTTATAAACCAGCCCTTATGAAGAAGGTACCTGAAGGACAGTATGTAAAAGAGTATATGGACGCCAGTAGAGGGTATGTCAGCATAAAAGGGACTCCTCTGCTAAGATACAGAGAAGGAGGTGTTTGGGCTTTGTTCACCCAGACCTACCTGCTGCCTAGCTGGTGCTTCCATGTTAGAAGTGTGGTCATGTTGGTCTTTCCTTATAAACTTTGCAAAGGGGGTGATTCAGACATTAGGTCAGCTAACTTATTAGGTGTCTAGCGCTAAAACGAGTGAATACTTTGTGTCCAGGGAACAGAATACTGTCCCAAGTACAGCAGACTGAAAAGGAAGTCAGTTTGCAGGAAAAGCTGTTTAAAAATACAGAATCATAGAACCACAGAACCATAGAATTGGACAGGAGTTGGAAGAGACCATAAAGATCATCTGGTTCCAACCCCTCCACCATGGGCAGGGACACCTTCACTAGACCAGGTTGCTCAGAGCCCCATCGAACCCGGCCTTGAACACTTCCAGAGATGGGGCATTTGAAGATTCTCTGAGCAACAAACATGTGTCTTACCACTCTCACAGGAAAAGGTGTCTTCCTAATACCTAATCTAAATCTGCCCTCTTTCAATTTAAAACCGTTACTCTTGTCCTATCACTATATGCCATTGTAAATATATATAATTGTCTAATCCAGACTTTTCTGGCTGGTGACATCAGTGCTCCTCACGTGGGCAATATCCCCATCACCAAAACAAGCATTTCCCCCTCCCAGGTGAAAGTGCAATGACCAGCCTGCACAGCTTTCACCCTAAACCTGGCAGAGCTATCCTGGCACAGCACGCTAGTGAGAGGCGGGTTTATGGGAGAGATGTGGGGCAAGGAGGGGAGATGTCAAGCAGGAGAGTTAAGGCTCTGCCACGTGCCCTGTGTGCTCAGTGGGAGGGAAGGTCTTCCCCCCACCCTGAGAACCACAGTCAGTTGGACAGGCTGGCTGCGAATGGAAAAGTTGGAAGTTCGTCCTGCAGCATCAGGGGACTCACCCTTCATTTTATTTGCCTGTTTTATTTTATGTAAAGCAAACATTTTCTGGTTTCTCGCTTTAGTGAGGAAAGCAAACACAAAGAAAATCCAAACTAATTTCAGTCTGAACTGAATAGGTGTATACCTTGGCCTCCAAACTGAAATATGGACTATCTACAAAACCCTGAAGGAAACCATCATGCTGATCTGAGGCATACTGGTATAAATCCAACAGTTTCAATAGGCTATGTCAGGCATTACTGTTAATATCCCTGCAGCTGGTATGAGGGAAAATATAAGCAGTAGCTACCAGGTTCTTTCTGTGACTTGAAAGGTGGTGATACAAATTCATTAGCCATCGCACTGCTCAACACACTTACTGATGTATTCCTAAATAGTCATCTCAGGTTTTCTTTTGTATGTTTTCCTACATTCTTCCTACTTCAATGTCTTGTTTGCCAGCATCCTACTCATACTCAAAATGGGTAAGGTTTGTTTTTCAAAATGTCAGCATTTTCAGGTGTCAATTTTCTTCCATTTTCAGATGCAGAAGTGCCAACAGGAAGTTGGCTCTTTTTTTCTGGCTCCACTGTGCATTAATTTCAACATTTCATTAAAAAGGTTTGCGTTTCAGAACAATTAATTTTAAAAAAGAAAAAAGCAACAAAACCCAAAAAACTCACCCAAGCCCCAAAACAAGACAGTTAAAGGAAGAAAAAGCTCTCAACTGCAGTTTGAAAGTTCTTCAAGAGGAGGAAGTCAAAGGGCCTAGCAAACACACAGTTCTCATCCGTGCCCCTTCTCCATGCCAACATATTTCTTCCTTCCAACTTCTGATCACAAATTAGTAGTTTAGTAACTCACCCTGTGGTGTTTTGGACTATTATTCTGAGTCTGCTTTCACCTAAATAACAACCATCTGGTGGTGTCTCAAATCAGATTCTTGTGATGAACTGTATATAATAGCTAGTTCGAGGATTGTCAGGGGAAGGGTTAACATTCCTGCCCTGAGCAGAAGGGCTGCAGCTGCATGCCATAAACTCTGCACAAAGTCTGTCAAGAGTGGAAGGGCTGGGTCAGCTGTAAAGAATTAAGCAAATCCTCTTACTACAAGAAGAGGGAAGAAGGGTGGAATTAAGAAATCCTTTTCTGTTCTTGTGTTTGGTTTGTAGTAGAATAGATAACTGGGAACATTTGAGGCATACCTTGACCCTTAACCTCTACACAATTTTTCCTCATGGGGACCTTGCTCTTTGGTCTCACAGAACCTGAGTAATTCATCTTCCATTCCAGTACTGTCCAAGGTTTGCACAAGGTGTGTGGAAAGCAGATCACGTGAACATGCAAATTCACTTGCTATTTGTCTGGAAATCTGTATCTCTGCTCTCAATCCAATGTCATATTCCTAAGGAAAGGTGGAGGGTTTACTCTACACTGAAATGTTCCCTGCACAAATCCTTCTTCAAGGGCAAGATTGAATTAAAGTAGCATGAAGCTGTCTTGTTTTCCTGAAAGTGTTAAAATCCTACTTCAGCACAAATAGAATGTACAAAATGCAGTTCCCTGAAAGGTTTATCATAGGGATATGGGGAAATGGTAGATCTTCCTGCTACAATAAGTCATGGAGTAGCTGCAAACAAAAGTATGTGTCAGAGGATTTTAAGGATGGAAAAAAAAATAACAAGGTCTGGTTGATTTTGTATATCCAAAGCTTCTTTTCTGGAGACAAGGAATGTGAAATGTTGGAGCATGTTGCAGAAAGAAAGCTTTCACAAAAAGATGTGTTTGAGGATGCTATTATAGCGTGGGACCATGGTAACGGTATAGTCTGGATTCCTCATGATGGGTGGGGAAGGCCACATTCTGCTCTCTTGTTTCTTTCAGCTTTCTTTGAGTTTGTCAAGGTGCCAAGGGTTATCAGGCTTTGGGCTTTTTGTTTGTTCTTTTATAGTTGTGGGTTGGGAAATAATTTTTCTCTATGTATCCATGTGAATGTACATTATGTATGTATATACAGAAACTGAGTATGTATGGATCTAAATATATAAATGCATGTACATCTGAAAACTTCTTTAAGAATAAAACTGTTTATATACTGAGTTGTGCAAAAGCACAGTCACACACTTATATCTGTAATCATACAGAATCCTACAGAAATCAATAAACCTTTTTCCAGCAATAGCAGATGTGTGGGGTGCATTTTAACAGCTGAGAGTACAGATTGACTTCTTGTTCTGAGCCCAAATCAAGGCACTCGCTGTTTTTCAGAACGCTGCTGCACTTCTGGTGTCTTTGGAGGAACGGCCTAAGAAAGCAGCAACCTACCTTAACTTTCTCTCCTGATTTTTTTGACTTGTGTTAGCCAATGCTTTGTGAACTTGTTTTCTCTGTAACCATTCCTGTACTGCATGTGACTGAAGCTGCTGATTTATAGCAAGTCTTGACTGTAGCTGCAATGGATTGCAGATTGCATTGACAATGGAAAAAGCAGATTTGTTCTGCACTTTTTTGGGGGGGGATGGGGTAAGACTATATTTCATTTATTAAAACATTTTTCAAAATGATTAGATCTCTCTCTCTGTAATTTGATTTGTTGGGTGGAAGGAGGAGGAGGTGGAGGGAAAAAGCCTATTGTAGAATGTTTTTCAATAAAACTGCAACAACTGAGACTCCAGACTAACAAACACACATGCGCTTAGTTTTAAATCTGAGCTAAACCCATGGGGCCTATATTTGTATTTGATTAATGACAATTATTTGAAGAAAGATGGACTGAGTGGGATCAAGTGGAAAAATATGTACTTATAAAAATGTATGCTTACTGTAAACTATTTTTATACTGTTTCATTTCTGTTATACTCTTTTATCTTGCATATTTGGCACATAGCTGTAGGTTTCTAGCATAAGGAAAAGGTTGCACTGTCAAATTCTGTTTGGTTCTAACAGAAGTGTATAACTAAGTCCCCATTTGCCAACAGGACTGCAATCAGAAACCCTATTGGCACTAGGGAACTTAGTAGCAGAACTGGGACCTCAATTTGAACGAGCTCCAGGAATTGATCTCCCATTCTTACTTCCTCTAGTGAGTTCAGTAGTCCTAGTCCTGCTTGTACAGTTACAAGATTTAGGTTATAGTATAGCAGGAGCACTTTGTTAGCAATCCCCTTAATTCTCAGATGTGTTTCATCTTGTCTGTATACAAGCCTGGCTGTCTTCAACCAGGCATTTGAGAGCAAGTTAGGCAAAAAGGTAGAGAGAGTTCCTAACAGGATAGCATTATCAGATCCCAGCCAAGCTCCCAGGCTCTGGGTACACAGGCTCTACTTATGTGAGTGACTGTCAGGCTCGTTACATTCCTTGCCTGCATGGGTTGTTGCCTTGGTTTGCAGAGCAGATCTGGGAGAGCCAGCTGCCCCAGTACTCCTACCCCAGCCTGTTTGTGTTCTCCTGCCCCAGCATCAGTCATCCTGCCACAGGCTGGACACCTCACTGAGAACAGCTTTAGGAAAAGGAGCTGTCAGGATTGCAAGGGAGGTCATGCAGCCACCTAACCACTCTTTTCTTATTGGAGAGAGGTCATTGCTCCTGCTGCCCAACATTTTCCGCTGTGGAAGAAAGGAGTAGGAATTGAGCACCTAGACTTGGCATGGGACCTGAGTCTCAGCTCATGTTAGCAGCTTATAAAAGACACTGCTTTGAGAACACAGCTCAAATGAGGAGAAAATGACCATGTCCACCTCTGAGTGATTCATGCTTCCTTTGTAGCAAGTAGGAAGAAACAGCTCAAAATTCAAATCAGCCTTAGGGTAGGGATAGGATTCGGCTCCAGACTGACAGCTAAATCCAGGACCTACCTGTAGATTTCTAAATGTGAGCCAGATTTTCAAGTGTCTGGTGTGGTCAGTGGAGATATAGTCTATACAGTGAAGGTAAACCAGAAGCAGAAGGCCCACTGCAGGTAACTGTATTGTAGGGTGAACTGAGTTTCTCTCTGGTCTCCACTGACTGTGTTGACCAAATCTCCACAACTGTACTGAAGTGTTAGACATACTACTCCCACATAGGCATCTTTTTCTGGTAGATGCTTTTCTTAAACTGTATTCTGCCCCAGGTGTCTGTGTTTGGTTAGGAAAATCAAGTCCTGTTTAAAGTCTTGAAAGGTAGGCAGCTGGGCGGCAAAACCCACACAGATTCTCTGCTCTGGAAGAAGAAACAGAGCAGTGACAGCTCCTGGGAAAGGTCCTGCTGTGGGTGATGATGCCAGCTGTGCTTGAATGAGGGTGTAGCAGTCTTCTCTGGAGTGTCTCTGTCTCAGGTTTCTAATTCTTAGAAAATGGCTTCTAGCTCCTCCTGGAAGGACTAATTTTATAAGTGCATGGGTTTTCCTTATGCAATCTGGAAAACCAGATTGGTTTATTTCATTATAGTCCCATCTAGAGTTAGATCTGTAGCTCACTCAAGAGTTCACAGAGAAATATAGACAGGATTGAGATGTCTAAATCCAAACTGTGATTCTGCACATCAAGTCTAAGAGCCTAAGATCTTGAGAAGGCCAGAGAGGATCCCATCATAATGCCTAAACCTGTTGCTTTACACATAGCTGCCTGATAAAATTTGGTAACTGCTGCAGGAGCGTGAATAGTGAGTGCAGGTGAGCATTGCTCTCAGCACCAAGATGACATGCTTGCCCTGTAACTTTCAGAATAGTGAGCTTCCACTTAAAAAACATAGATTAGCAGGACTGAAGGTGACCATCATTGTATTTCCTAGATTACATACTCTGAGTAGAAAGCCTTACTGCATTTCAGAGATAGGACACAGAAACGTCAAATCAGATGATAAAGGTGTCACCACCCAGGTTCCTTTGTGAAGCTGGTACTTGGATATAAATTTGCAATCAAACTTTCTGAAGGCTTCATATATCTTGACTGTAAACTGCAGCTCAAACCTCAGCCTGAAAACTTCTTTCTCTCTGAACTGCTCAGTACTGCTGTGCATTGTTTAAACAGCTGCAGATCTCAACTCCTGAGGGGCCTGCAGACTTGCACCGGGTGAAATCTTGTATACACAAACACAGTTTTGTGTACATCATTGGAATCCGCCTTGATAAAAGGTAGTCTCTAAACAGAAGGTCACCATCGCTGTGCAGTGAAGGTTAGATGTCTAAACCTTATTAGCCCTGTTGTTGAGATAGATTTTACCTTCTCTTTGGTAGTACTACTAAATGGAAACCGCCAAGACTGAGGCAAAACATCTACACAAGATTTAGCCATCTAGACTGCTCCGTTCTGAACAAAGGTTCATATTCTGTGAATGTGTCTATTTTCTTCTGAACTAACTAGGAGAGATGGTTCAACCTACATCAGGTTGGGTAAGGCTCACAGGCAAAACCAAACTAACAGAAATGATGCTGCATCTATCTCTAGTGCATGAAGCTGTTAGACAGGAAAGAAAGTTTATCCACAAATCAATACTCTGCATTCAGTGTATATAACAATAGATGCAATAAAACCCAGCCTTGCAGTAAAAAGCCTTTACAAGCTGCCCCTCGTGACTCCAGGTCAAGAGTTCCCAGTTGCTCTTCCTTTTGCTCCCACTGCAGTACAATTCCTACTGCAGAAGCACAGGGTTGAGGCTACTGCTGGAGTCATGCACCAAGAGAGAGGTTTGCCTTCCTAGACCCTGTAATTCTGGGCTATAATCACACATAAATATCCTCCAGAGACTTTTTGACAAACTGCTGGGAAGGTGCAGGAGACATGGAGTCATTTAGCAGAAATTGCTGTGTTTGACATATTGAAGTACAGTGGGGTTTCAAATTTTATTTTCTATCAAAGTGTGTTTTACAACACTTAAAAGACTCTAAAGTAGATAAACTAAGCAGTGCTTGGGTAGCCCCTAATGTAGTTGTTATTATGCTGGTTATTTAGAAATATTCTCATATTTACCAACACATTCCAGTACCAAACAGGGAAGCATGTTCTAGTACTGTGGCATGGATACTTAATTTTAGTACATAAACTATTAATTCAACTGAACAAAGTGTATGTGTAGCAGTGGTAAATTAAATTTCACGTAAATTAACAATGAAAGTAATTATTTGGCCCTATTGAGTGAAAAATTTCTGGAGCAGCCTATGATGACAAGCTATAGAAAATTAGATATTTGACTTTGAGACATCGTCTCGTACTTTTCTGGCTTTTGGACCTGCAAATCTTTGTGCTTGATGAGTAGAACCTGGGCTGGAGCAAGGGTTTGAGCCCCAGACCTTCCTCATTTTAGGAGACCATTCCAAGAGCTAGGTGTTTGGCTATTTGATAGTGGTCCTCTGTCTGTAGTTTTCAGCAGAAATTTCATTCTTGAGCAGAAAACGCCTTCCCAATCACTGTGTTATCGAATCTGGCACACACGGTGAAATGTTTTATTTTGAGTGAGTGAGCACTTTCCAAGTAAAGTTCCTTTTGTTAGAAAATTGGCTACTAGCTTTCACCCTGTGGTAGCTGCACACATCCCCTGTAAGGAAAAAAACCCCAGCTGACAAGGATGTTCCAGCTGCAGTAGGTGAAGTCTGACAGGTAACATATCTGGTCTTTTGCATTCCCTTCCATGGATCCATCCGACCAAGTACTCTCTCTTTCTTCTGCTTTGTCAGCCAGCAGCCTGATCTCTACTTCATATGGGTTGATTGAGAAAAGAGGCCTCTGACAGCATCAATGCTTTGTTAAAGGCATACATGAAAGTATGCTGAGAATGGTGAAATGGGGGATAATCCTGCACAACAAATTAGGGATAAAATAAATATGAGATTGTGCTGTTGTTAAAGGATTGATTTCTGTACAGCAATGAGTGTAACAAGTGAGATCAGGGGTTTATCAATCTGTAGGACTGATAGACTGTCTTGTTCTCCGGTATAGGTATTCCATTTCTACTCCATTTTGTTGTTGTTTTAAATAAATAAAATAAAATACAAAACAAAGCAAAATAAAAATGTATGTATTTATACATATAACTCAATAAAAATAGGAACAAAAGTGAATGTAAAAAATCATAAAAAGGACAATTGCAAGTGACCAACTGAAACATGTTAATAGATTTTAAAGTACACAGCTTAGGAAAGACATTTGTGGAAAGAAGAGGGAGGAAAAATATTTAAACTTGCGAATAGTGAAGCAATGCTATCAGAGAAGAGTGTATACATCAGCAGGTTGTGAGCGGGAATAATAAAGTGAAAGAGCTGAAAATGATAGAAGATAAAATTCGCACCAAGAAATATCAGAAACATGATAGAACTGAACAACTTGCTTCATATCTGTGAAAATAAGGCAAAATGAGACTAGATAAAATCTGAGAAGCCCAGGTCTTGGTGTTTGTTGTGTTTATTTTGGTTTTTGTCTCTGAAGATGATAAAAAATTCTCCTACTTTCAGTAGGAGCTGGTTTGTGCTGTCCCAAAGGGCTAACCACAGTTCAGCTCTGTGGGTGGAAAGTATGTCCCAACAGTGGGGCTGAAGAAGACAGAGAAAAGGCCTGAGAGGCAGAAAGGTGGTCTGTATAATCTTCCCCCTTTCTCCTCTCCTGTCCCTTCAAAAGGAGGATTAAACACCCCCTCAAAAAAATCCTGTAATTTTAACAATCTTTTCCTTAACTTAAAGACTCTTCATATACAACCTAAAGGTTGGGTTGAAATAGGCTACAGTCTGCAAAGTACTCTTCCTCATTCTGAGTCATATGAAAGATGAGGAGCAGGAGTTGGTATTTACAACCTTCTAATAAATTATTCTGATCAAGAAGAGCCTTGTAGCAATGCATGTATATTCATTCTTTATAATCTGTCTTGAAGACCATTTACATAATCAGTTAACTGAGAAATGCAATGTGGTTATATTATCCTGCTGCCTTCATTCATAAGTATGTTGCCTTAATCAGGGTGGAAAGTTCAACTGACACCACATTTCCAGCAGTAGTCGTACATTCTCCTCATCTCACAAGGCCCCTTTACTTTCACCAGAGAAGAGTACTAAGTACTGAATTTTGAGCTATGAGTGAGGAAAATATTTATATTGTAGATAAATGTGCATTTTCATGGAATCTCATGGCAGGGATATTTCAGCAGAATGCCCCTGCTCTCCACATTCAGGGAACATGAAGTGGGATATAACACAAATGAATGGAAAAAAAGTCATCACATCACTTTGAGAGGGAAATAGTTGCATTTTATTACCCATTTGGGCAGCATGAAGGAACACCATTTCTAGTTTGATTCTTTAGTGTTGCTAACAAGTATCACTTAGTTTAATAAAAATATAATTATCTTTTGCTTGAACTACAACTCTAAGTCATTATTAGAACTGGGCAGAAGAAGGAAATTCCATTTCATGTAGTACTTTGCCATTTCAAATTAGAGTTTACTCTGATTTGGCAATGAAAACAAATTAAATGTGAACTTTCTCCAAGAGAGGAATAGAGGGTTGGCCAGAAAGTCTTGAAGCTATTGTTGGACCCACCTGGTTGCAGGTTGAAGAGCCAAAGCAGAAGGCGGTAGAAAAGATGAAATTTTTCTGTAACTGTTTTTGTTTTGCCAACCCATGCTTAGCTTTCTGTACTTGTTTAAGCATCACGGACTTTACTGGGATTAAGCTCATGTTTAAGTTTGAATGGGGATGAATCCAAAAGAGTTCATAAATCCTCTCCTGTGAACTAGGCGGTTGATGGCTGGCAGCCAACACAGATGTATTGGTGGTGTTCCCCAAGTACACACAAGGACATGCTAGGTCTGCCAACCAAGAAAAACATGGGTTCCTTCTGCTTGAAAAGGCTCAGCTGGAGTTTAGAAATTCCATCTCACCATTGTACATTCCTACAAAACAGGACTGATACACTGATATTGTTCACTAAAGAAGGAAGCTAATTCTAAATGTAGAAGTTTGTACATAACCCGGTCTTAGATAATGAAGTTTGTTTAGGAGGGAGCTAAGAGTCTGTGATGTCCTGTCTCTGTATTTCTCCATATTTGAAGACCTATCAATTGCATAAGAGGTGGTCACATAAAATAAAGGGGAAAAAGACAGAGATAGTATCTCAATATGACCTTTTCCCATTGTTCATCAACACTTGAGCAAGTTACCTCTTTAATCTGCTTAGTCCCTGTTCGCTGGAGGCCTGGGAAACAAAGCGTTCACTGGCAGCTTTCCTCTACTGCAGTCTAGGGTTCTACTGCCATATTATTGCTTAAAAATGTATTGGTCTCTATCTCCTCTTCTGGATGCTTTAATTACCCAAGAACAAATCCCAAACCTTTCTTCATATCCAGTAAGGTCACATCCAGTGTTTTAATTACTATAAAAAGTGTTGGCATGAAAAAAAGATTTTTCTGAAATGTTCCTGTTTCCAATGAGAACTTAAAATAATTTAATTTAATTTAATTTATTGTGAAACAAATGAAAGAAATCAGTATGTGGTGAAAGGCTTAAAGTATAATGAAAAAATTCTAATCCACTTTTTTTTTTTTCTGGTGGAGAAGCAGCCCCCGACCAGTGTTTGCATTCATCTCACCTAATTGCCAATGCATGTGTCAAAGTTCTTTATCTGGACTTGTTTGTAACCAGTGGGAATAAACCAACCCAGCCTAATGCAGAGTAGGATGGAAGCAGAGGATAGCTATCTAGTTCAGGACTGGTAGCAGCACTAGATCAGGTCATCCAGTTTTGTCTTGAAAACATCTCAAGGATGGAAGGCCTGGTTGGATGGGGCTTTGAGCAATCTGGTCTAGTGGAAGGTGTCCCTGCCCATGGCAGGAGATTGGAACTTGATTATCTTTAGGGCCTCTTCCAACCTAAATCATGCTTTTATTCTATGATTCTACAGGCATTTCACAGCCTTTCTGGGAAGCCTGTGCAGTGGTTTCCAGAAAAAGTTACTTGTGTGGAATTATGGAATTAGGCAAATCCTCCAATCTGTTTTTAGTGATCACTGCAGGAATGGCACCTCAGACTGGGAGGCCTCCAGGGATTTTGCCAGGTGTGAGTGGCCAACATCTGAGGTTTGGCAGGACAAAGCCTATCCCAGTTAGGCAAGTAGCACATTGTAAGACTCAGTTCTCCTGATATTAGATATTGAAAAGTTTGAGTGTTGAGCCTAGGTTCATCATGCAGACTCCTTCCTTGATCAGTGAAGAAATATTTCCAAGCAGTAATTCATCTCATCCTAAGGCAGATATCTGTGAGGTGGAATAAGCTGCCTTCAGGAGATCTGCTCTTTTCATCAGAGTAGGTGAACAATTTAGACTAGGAAAAATACCAGAGACATAAACAGTTTTTCACTGTAATTATTTAGGAAGATGCACACATTTCTGAGGGAATTAAATTTCAATGTGTGTAGACTGTATAACTAAAAGAATCCAGCGAAACATAAGCAATGCATGCTGAGATTCATAGTTTTGTCTAAACATATAATTTAGCTTTTTAACATTTAACAATCCAATAAGAGAAAGCAAATGCTTTTCTGGCAGCTTAAGTCATTCAATTGGGAATAATATAGTTAAGGAAAGTATATTAATACAGCTAGTGAAGATTTTTAAAAAGGGTCACCAAGCAAAAATGCAATATATGAGTTTTTGTATGAAAATGTTACCCCAGTTTGAACTGCCCCATGACTGCATGGTGCTACTGGTATTTGCAGCCTCTCTGTTATTTAGTAGAGATAATGCAAAATAGTTTAGTTTAGCTTAAATGAAACAGGACCAATTCATGACTTCAAGGGCAAGAGTGGGGGAGGGAGACTTCCAATATCTTCAAAACAGATGCTGGTAAAACAAGCAACAGCAGCATGGCTGTGAAACCTCTGTGGTAGGCTAGAAATACTGTATACTGTCTAACTGATAATTCTGTTCCAAGGAAGAAGTTCCCAAAATCATATATTTTATATCTGCAGTCCTGCTTACCGTTCCTTTCCTTTTATGCCTGATGTTTGTTCATATAGAATGAAGATGACTAGGTCAAGCAAGCATCATTAAAAGGTTTGAAATTCTTCCTAAATAATTTTTCTGCCAATAGAGAACTACTTTATTTTTTTCTTTTCCAGCTAATATGAACAAACAGACTGTGTGTAACCCAGGTCTTGGCTGGCAGTTTGTAGCTTGGATTAATGACTGTTGATGGAAACAGGACATGCAGTAGCATCCCTATCACAAACAATAAAGATCTGATACTCAGTAGAATGAACAACAGAGTAAAACATCATTCCATGCAGTTATTTTAAATGGATATAGAGTTTTGGATGCTTATTTGTTGTGAGCTGTTTCTTCTATATGGTGTGACAAGCTCAGTCACTGACCACAAGACAGATCTGTGGTATATGCAAAACTACTCTGTAGACAGATGTCAACTGCCTTGGGCCTCTCCTTATGCACAGTGGTAGATCCAAGTCACTGGAGTTTGGGAGATTGAGGGTCTTCAGTGAACTCTTCACCTTTGTTTTAGGCCGCTAATTTATTTGGCCTGTAAATTAGTACTAAAGATTTATCAGCCAGCCCTGCTGACCACACACTGACATAGAAAATCCTCAAAGTATTATATTATTATATCTCTTTATTTACATCATTAAATAAATAGATATCTTCTGTTTTCCTGGTCTGCTTAAATATGCATTTTTTTCTACTTTCTATGATCAGAATAAGCATCATAACTGCAATCTCGATCTTTTAGCTTTGAACGACATATTACAGTAAGGAGAGCATTACTGTCTCTACAGCTACTTTTATCTCTTCCCTGCTAGACTGTCCTGTGGATTTACGGAAAACCTATCAAACAGTACCACAGTGACTACCCTTGGGCATGGTAAAAACCAAAGGTCATGTTATAGGATTGGCTTAAAAGCAGTGATTCCAGCTTATGAAACACTGAGGCTTCAATCCTGTTCTAACAGGAACAAAATGACTACTTCCTCTAAAACCAGGATGAAGAAAAGAAACCCGTTCCAGGAGATGAGCTGGAATATTTTCTATAATCTACAGATTGGTTACTTGCCTTGGACTAAAAGAGAGCTGAACTTGACTCACCACAAGGAACCAGGCAATGACGTAGATGCCTTTGCACCAGCCTTCTTCCAGGTAAATGCTTTTCTCTCCCTGATACACTCCTGAACCTAGGAACCTCACTCATCACATTTTCAGAGAACACTATGTTTTACAAAACACTTTGTTTTTAATAAAATTGCTGTCATGGAAGCAAAGCATTAGTTTAAGCTTTGAAACAAATATAACTGCAGAGAGCAGAATAAGCTGCCCCTGAGAGGTTTGGTCTCCTATTCTGTACACGGTTGTCCATGTCATACAAGATTACTGATTTCAGTCAGACAGACGTCAACATTTCAGGGCACAAATAACAGAATATTTGGGGGGTTTACAAGCATAAGTATTTTGGGATGCCAACTTAGCCCTGTGCTTTTCCTTACTTCAGATTTATGGTCAGCACATCTTGCCAGTAGTAGCAAATGCAGGCTCTTTTCCAGGCAAGTATTTACACCTGGAGTCTCAGCACTAAAATACAGCCATACTTTCAGAATTTAATTTGCTCTAGACCTCAGTGGAATAGGACTTTCCAACACTAAAAATCATTGGACCTTTTGACAAAGGCAGACTTTGTATTTTCATGTCACATATCTCCACATTTTCCTTCCAAAACGTACCAACAAAATGGGATGACAACTGAATATTTTGCAAGGTGAAGAAAATTGTGAGAATATGGGAATCAAATTATTCCACCAGAAAACTCTAACAATCATGCTAATCAAAAATTTACCTATCCTTAGCTGATTTCTTAAGGAGATAAGGTTCATGGGCTCATTCAGTCTTCTTCATTTCCTTTCCTATAGTGTTCAAACCAGTTTTAGCCTAATCTGGTATAAGATAAAGATTTCAAAAGATACAGAATATGTTGCCAGATATGGGAAAAAAGATCATTGTGACAGCTGATAGTCAATGGTGTTTCCTAAATGTGTAATAAAGTATAAACTTTTGTCTCAATAACTCATTAAAAAATTTACTCAGCTCTAGGAGTACAGTGATTGCAAAGTGGGCTTTCACAGCTCTGGCTAAGATGCAGGATGAGAAGGGATACTAAGCAACTTTGCAGATAATACAAAATTTAGAGGAGCTGTTGACTCTTTCTGAGGCAGGGAGGCCCTGCAGAGAGACTTTGACAAATTAGAGAACTGGGCTCAACAAGGGAAAGTGCTGGATTCTACACCTGGAATGGGGCAACCCTGGATGTTTGTACAGACTGGGGAATGAGATGCTGGAAAGCACTGCCATGGAAAGGGACCTGAGGGTCCTGGTTAACAGCAAGTTGAATATGAGTCAGCAGTGCCCTGGCAGCCAGGAGGGCCAACCGTGTCCTGGGGGCATCAGGCAAAGCATCACCAGCCAGTGGAGAGAGGGGATTGTCCCGCTCTACTCTGCACTGATGAAGCCTCACCTTGAATATTGTGTGCAGTTTTGGGAGCCACAATATAAAAAAGATATTAGGCTGCTAGAGAGTGTCCAAAGGAGGGCAACAAAGGTGGTGAATAGCCTTGAGGGGAAGCCGTATGAGGAGCGGCTGAGGTCACTTGGTCTGTTAAGCCTGGAGAAGAGGAGAGGAGACTGAGGGGACATCTCATTGCTGTCTACAACTTCCTTGTGAGGGGAAGAGGAGGGGCAGGTACTGATCTCTTCTCTGTGGTGACCAATGACAGGACTCAAGGAAATGGCCTGAAGTTGTGTCAAGGGAGGTTTAGGTTTGATATTAGTATGACGTTCTTCACCCAGAGGGTGGTTGGGCACTGGAACAGGCTCCCCAGAGAGTGGTCACAACACCAAAACTGACAGAGTTCAAGAAGCATTTGTCTGATACTCTTGGGCACATGGTGTTACTCTTGGGGATGGTCCCTTGCAGGGCTTGTGGATCCCTTCCAACTCAGCATATTCTGTTATTTTGTAATTCTGTGATTCTCTGAACATCCTTGAGAAAATACTTTTCAATTTCTCACTGCAAGCTTTGCAGAAGAGAAGAGATATTTAAAGAATCAGTTACCGAAACATAGCATCTCATGCCCATTTAGATCCCTAAGGACATCCTGTTTAGCCTGCAGGTGAGAAAGGATCTTCTACAGGTACTGACAGCCCAAGGTGACTGTGTTACAGCAACCTAGACAGCACTATGCTTTTTTTGAGTCAACCGAGGCTGCTCATTAAATCTGTATTTGACTTGCTGTGCTATAGCCATAGAGTCCACTAACTCCTGCATAGGACTGGTAGCCATGTCACGATAGCAATGTTTAGAGAGGCCCAAGTGTTTGGGAAGAATGACGAATAGACCATGAATGCTGAACTACATGGACAAACTAGATAATGTAATCATGAATGCTGAATGCTGCCACTTAAATTTGAGTGGGTAAAAATCACATAATTTAGGAAAACAAGAGGTAATATCAAACAAAAAAATTTTGACTTTTTTTCTCCTTTTTTCTTATTGACTTTTTCTGGAAAACATATTAATCCATTCTACTGTGCAGTCCTCCAACTTCCTGAAGGTATCCCTCTCATACTGTTTCATAAACATAACCATTATATATCAATCAACATAACCACAATATATCAAAATCCTGTGGCTCACTGTTTCTGAGGTGGGACACAGAGTCTCTGAAAAGACAAAAATAAGAGACTAAAAGGCATCTTGTGGATCCAAATGAAGGATCCATAACTAACACTCAGCAAACACAAAAATTGACTGTCTTTAATTTGGAAGAAAATCCTATTTGTTTCCAAGTTTACTTTGGACATGCTAGCAAGTACTTGAATAAATGTAGCATTTTACATATAAAAACTGCAACTTGAAGGGAGGCAGCAATAATTTAGCTCAGAAAAACCATAGAACTATTTCTCATTGAGTAGTCAGAGAAGCCTTCCTCAGAAGAAATGAAAACAGATGAAGTCCTACATAGTCCATTCTCTAGTAGGAAGCAGATCATTATCCTTACATCTGTTACCAACATGGCTGATCTGCTCTGTACCCATCAGAGGGATAGTCAGGATATCAATGATTTGAGGTTTTGCCTTTTTAGGAGGTATATTTCTCATCTTGTTATATCCTTTGTTAATTTTACAGCAGTTTGATGTTAGGAAGGAGGTCCTACTTTTCTGTCAACAGTACAAGGTCACTCTATCAGGGTAACATAATACATCACCAGCTTGCATGCTTTAGGCGTTTGAGCAGATTAATTTTGTTCTGATAAAATGTAGTGATGCATCTTTACTTCCTGCTTTTCTGTGGACAGTCCGTCCAACGTTAATGTCAAAAGTAACCTCATATTGTTGTGATATATTGTGCTTAAAAACCTCAGCTATTGTACAGATCTGGAAGTACAATGTCATAATACTTTACTTCTGGGAAAGTATTTTTTTTCTCCTTTTATGAGCTATAAATAAGTTGAATGATGGAAACCACTTAAACTTTTTATCCATTTGCCAACTTGCCAATATGCAGCAGCAAGGAGAGAGTGTACAAACAGGTTGACAGGCTTTCATGTTTGAATACCATAGAGAAAGAAATTTAGGGATAAAATTGATGGACCACAGCACACTTGTAGCTTCCACAAATTATTTTGAACTGTAGAAACTGCAACTTGGTACACTTCTGAAAGGTAAACGTCTTTGCCAAATGCAAAGAGCTAGCTATTTGTAGTGAAAGCTTTGGATGCATTAATTATATTTAGACTCCCATATTTTAGAGAGGGAAATTGCCAGAGTAAGTCCATAAGACTTATGTTCTTGTGAATCTCATATTCTAATAAAATCTCGTTATTTGCTCCTACTTCTTTCAGAGGTTTATAGTGTAGAATAATATTTAAACATAGTATGTAAGGTAGCAATTAGAGAAGATCTTGACAGGTTTGTACAATGAAGTAGCCAATAGTGAAATCTAATCACTTCTAGAAATGACTTCAGAAAAGAAAGAGGTTACATAAAATAGATGCAGGAAAACTGGGACATCATTCTAGACTAGCTACAACCATACTTTGTTGTTTGTATGTTGCACAGGTGTAAGAGTAAGGGAGTTACCAGCAGACAAACACAGAGAAGTAAAGAACAAGCTCAGAATGTTGAAAATCAGCCATAATTTAAATAAATACTGAAATATTTATAGTGTACATCTAAGAGAAGAATATACAGTGATGAAAATTCAGGTGAAAATGGCCTGATGATTTTATACTCACCTGAGAAATTCCAAATTATGAGATGCATCAAACACACAAGAGTTTAAAGAGAAAATCTGCCATTTTCTGCTCTATTTAAACAGTTGCTAAATATTTCAGGGTGAACTGTCAGATAAAAACTAAATTTGCCATAGGATATCTTGGGGACTAAAGATTACAAAGCAGGTTTCTGGTGGATCACTTGAAAAAAATCAGTGTCTGAGAATGGCAGCAGAGTCTATTTCTGCTCCAATAGGAGCCACAGAAATACATGCCATTAAATGATATATATAGAAGGAGGAATTTGGACAGTTGGTAAGAAAATTACATCTCGTATGTGAAAGACAGAGAGACAAACAAAGAAAGTGGGAGCAACTGCCACTGCACAATGATTTTAATTTACTTTATTAAGTTAATATTTATAACTTATTTCTGTTTTTATTGGGAAAAAAAAGCGTGTGTCCACTTCAAGGTAAAGACTTGTTTGGGCCTTTGGTTTTGAATCAGGACATCATGTGAGGGATAAAAAGCTTTATTCTTCCAAGTGATTATAAAGAAAAGCTCAGATCCTTACTTTGTGTTTAAACTTTTGGATGTCAAATGCATTTTTAATTAAGATGTTCTTTCTACTATGATTAGTATTCTTAGTGAATGTTTTTGCTCAAGAATCAAGACTATTAGAAATCAATATGCTTCTTAAACTATCTATGTTTTTTCTCAGAGAGAATTCTGATCTAATTGACATGTATATTAAGAGGATTTCCTGTTCTAAATATACTGATTTCCTCAACTGTTGTGACTATGTGTAACATATGTCTCCAAAAGCAGAGTATCCTCAATTACCAGTGTTCCAAAATTTAAGTTGTGAAAGCTCAAAGATCTCATACAGTTTTAAAATTTAATTCCAAAGTTCTGAGTTCAGTGGGATCTAAGGGCATTTATGACCTTTCATGACATGCTCAATATGTTGCAGAATCAGGCCCTTAAGTAATGCCACAAGGAAGTATTCAGAATATAATTTTCTGGATTTTGTCATTCGGAATGTCATAGAATTGACTGAACAATCGCAAAAAATTGCAAAACATCTGGAAGACATCACATTTCATACTTATGATACCTACTAGATTTAGGTAGAAAGGCCCCAGTGAATCTTTTTTTTTTTTTTTTTTGAATGCTAGCTCTGTTTGAAAGGAGTTCATACACATATAGATAAGTTCTTAAAAATGTTGAAAATCTCACAAGACCTGAATACCGGTTTAACCAGAGGATTTAGAACAGGCTATTATGACAGCTTTGGGCATGTCATAAATGGGCTAGATTTGATATAGCATTAACAGATAGAAGGTGAAAGAGCTAAGATTTGCAGAAGAACTGGAGTTTTAACAAGAAGTATTAAGTGGAATATAAAATATTACATCCATATGCTGGAGAAACCACATGTTGAACAGAAGGAATGGTAGACTATCAAAGCAGTGACTTAAAATTTGTTGGGTTTGGCAAAGCAAGTCATAATCAGTACAATAAACAGAACACTCAAATGCTTAAATAGCCTTGAAGAAATGTTGTAACTGCAAACAATATTTTCCTCTTGATTAAAAATAAAAAGGCAGCACCAATTCTGCTAGGTAGTATTTTGTTTCAAATTTTTTAAATTTTAAGGGTATGCAACATTACTACATTTTGTTTTTTTCAGAAAGTACAACTCTCTTGTGAAAACACTACCACTTGTTAATTATTGCTTTGAAAATTATCTACATTTCATGTGCAGTAAGTAATAACAAGTATAGTATATGCAGCAGCAAACTGCTGATGAATGGAAGTGTTAAGTGTTCTACCTTACAGAATTATTTAATAAAAAATATCACACATTATTTAGAGATTTGCCTCACTCAGTGCAATGCTGGAAGCTTTATCCATTCTTCTAGAAGTCCTGAGGACACCATGCGATCTTGAAAACTCTTTTCTTTCAGCTATTACAGTATGTCACACTAACCAAGATGCTACCTGCAATGAGAAGTTTAAATTGATTCTCTCCTTTTTGCATTAATGTAAACGTTGTTCATAGATTTCAGACAGATGTTACAAAACAATAGAGCTTACTTCAAAAGTCTCCACACTGTCTCATCATTTACACTAACTGCACATGACTCTAGGAATAATTACTATGGTTTACAAGCAGGTATTACCTGAGCCATAGGACAGAAGTCCTGCAGGTTGCAGCATATGGGATGTATCTTTCCTCTCTGAAGCTAACAACTCATTAAGAAATCATATATTGGACATGCTTTTTTTTTTTTGGATGGTCTTTATGTGTGTTTCAGCTACCTTTTTGTGTGCTAAGATAAAAAAATCACACACGAATCCGTCACACGCCTATAAACACGTAACATCCAGGAAACAGCTTCTCATTAATTATTCCAAGTAAATCACTGTGATAGTTTGAAAAAAAGGACATGTTGATGGAATTGTAACATTTCTTCAACTTTCACAGAGTTGAGAGCACTGGGTCTCAACTCCAAAGGTCCAGTACATCTCTTTTCTACTTTGTCAGAGAATAGGGTGTACCAAACAAGAAGGTGTTGATTGTGATCCAGCCTTTGTTTTTAGCTAGAATATACATAGATGCACACTGAATTATTTGATCTGGAATGGCCAGAATACGTGGACTTCCTCACTCATGATGCAGGGGTATGTCCCTCAAGGAAAGGGTATGTGACTTCTACTGTAAAATCCTCACAAGGAGCCTGATTCATCTTTGAACATTAGGGTTCACGATAGACTGAAGATGAAGGGCCTGAAAGGCATTTGTTGTGATTTATAAGAAACTGGGACATTAAAAAATATTTTTTCAGTTTGTCAGACACTATTTCAAGACATTTCATTATGCAGTAGTCCCATTACGCACAGCAACCTTCTGCAGCATGGCAGAAAACCCAAGTGTTCATGCACTTGTTCTTATGCCTGGGTTATCAGTGAAGCAGCAGAATTATCCTTGTGGTTACATTTGAAAGGAGAGGGGGCAAGTACAGAGTGGATTCTCTTGTGAAAACAAGGCTCTGTACAAGTGTTAGCCATTCAGTTGTGATCTGCAGGACTAGCTGTACTTACAGGGAGAGTGGCTACTTATGAGAAACAGTGTGGTAGGATGCTTGCATCTCCTTCTGCTGGAGCTGAATAGTGGCAGTCCGTAACTCTAACGCCTTTCGTGACGACTGCCCCAGTCACATATGCTGTGCAATTGAAGAATGACATTTTTGAGCAATTTTCTACTGCAGTAGATATGCAATCCTTTCAGCAAACTTTGACATTTTACTGTTCTCTTTTCCTCATGGAATTACAGGGAGAAACCGCAGTAGCATCATCTGCTAGGGCTTCATCTTTATTTTGAACTCGCACGGGTGCATCAGCAAAAGCTCTTCTCTGCCCATTCCTCAGAGGGCTTTCCTCCTCCCTCCTGAGGAAAAGGCAGAGAAAGAGTGAGATGGCTCCATTTAAATAAAGGAAAGCAGGAAGTAAGTCAAGAGGCGAAAGGAGTTTCATCTCTGAGCACAGAGCATTTCAGTTTAATAACTGGAGCACAGCTTTTTCCTCTTAAATTAAAAGTGACAAGTGTGTAATTAATATATTTCACATATTAAAAATATTAAGGTTTACTTACGCCCTCCATTCAAGATGTTTTTGATACTGATTTGGGGATATTTACCAGTGATTCTTTTTTTAGTAGGGTGATTTTCAAAGGATGCAAAGTGCTCATTGGTATCTGCAAAGCGATTTCCTTAGCCTCTCTGGTTCAATTTTTTTCTTCTTTGCAACAGTACGTAGTTAACAGTAATTAAATGGGAAGTGATTTTTAGTGATTTTTTTCATATCGCCATGTAATTCGGAGCTGGGGACTGCCCCTGTCTGAACTGGATCAGGGAGGGCTGTCCCTAGCATCTCTGGACCTGCCAGAAAGGTGGGTCCCCGAGGTGAAGCATCCCAGGAACTCAAGAGATAGGAGATAAAAAGGCAGGCATGTGCCAGAACCGCCCTCTTTCTACCTCGTCTTTTCCTCGTTGAATCACTGTTGGACTCCCAGAGCCTTTTGCCGGGGACCACCCTGCCTCAGCTGCGATGCCACAGCCGTTTTTCGCGTCAGACCAAGGTTGCCCCGGCCCCAGCTGAGCCATCCTGGCATGACCAGCCACCGCCGACAGCTCCGGGATTCCCCTCCCAGGAGCTGCACAAAGCACCGCCGTCGCGTGGCCTGAGCCCACCATTGTCGATCCATGTGGGTCCCGAACCCACGCTACCGCCCCGGCAGCATAGGACTTTACTTCGGATGAAATATCCTTCCAGATTTTGTTGTAACCTAGGGGGTAGAGGAGTAGCTAGGTAGTATTATCTTCTTCTTGTTGTTGTTTTTGGTTTTGGTTTGTTTCTCAGGTTTTTTTCCAGTTTCTTTCCATTTTTTAGAAAAATTGTCATTTTTCATTCTCCATTCAGGTTCCTCGCAATTTTTACCTTGCCTAAACTGGAGGGGAAGGAAATGGAAAAAAAAAAGGAGAGTTCATCTCATCAGGAGTCTCACCACCCGAATATATTATTAAACGAAGACACAGTATAATAATCTCGGCTTACTTCAGCTATTATTAATAGTAGTACCATTGCAAGCAGAGGGTGATTAAGAACCAGTTAAAAGAAAAAACATCTCCCTCGATCCCATTGCTTACTATAATCTACATTGCCAGACAGTTTAAGCCTTTAAAACTACTTTCAGGTATATGAAGTTGGTTTAGCAGGGGTTGTACATCCCAAAAGTTAGATCCGTTTTTAGCCGTGCTGTGCTGAAAACCTCTTGTGTTTCTTGATCCCTTGACCAAAGGCCAGTCACGGCACAGCTGGGAGCAGGCTGTGAAGGCAGAAGCTCTTTCCTCTCTTCTGCTTCATTGTGGAATAGCCCATTCTTGGGACCCAAAGGAGCTAATGGTACAGATGGCATAACAAATAAATTTTACAGTATCCAGTATCATGTTCACTCATGTCCTGGGAAATTGTCAGCTCTCCACCACCTTATCGCTTTTTATCAGTGCAGGCAACACTGACTACAAAGCCAAAAATCGAGCTTGAAGTGTCTGGTTAATTTTTGCTGGGTTGTAAAGACCCACAAAATATGTCTAGAAATTCATCTGCAAGTTTGAGACAGACAGTGAAGCCAAAGACTAAAGGAACATTCAGCATGCTGAATTGCTAAGGGTGTTCAAAGCAAAGCTCTTTCTCAGTTTATCCAGTCTGGGGTCACTTATGTTTTCTGTAGGGTTTTAAATGCTAGTCTGTTGCTGGCTTTTAGCCAGGCCTATTGCTGGCGCCAGAGAGACTCATCATTTTATCAGGCTTGCCTCTGTTTCACGAACGTTTAATTGTTTGTGGGATATTCTTAGAACACAGAAATGATAGATCTTTCTAGCATTCAAATGAATTCATTCATTTGATTTATTTGTTTTCCCTAATAGCACAAGAGGTTTCAGCTGAGTATTTATTTGAAATGTGAGGAAAAACAAATGTTTTTGTTCCATTCAGATTAGCTGGCTGTAGTGCACACAGAGAATACACAGCCCATGTAGATGCAAAAGAAAAGCCAGTATAAATGTTTGCTTTACAGTATTCAGTAAGAACTGCTAGAGGCATAACTTGTTCCTGGGGAAAACTGCTTGAGCTCTGTCTTCAGTGTTAGCCACACAGCTTTCGATTTTTCAGACTGGGTGTCTTCCTTTGACAGTAATCTCTAGATGGTACCACTCCAGCACATGCAAAATAGACAGAAAAGTGTACTAGTGCATGTTCACTCTTAAGAAAGGATAGGAATATTATTTCCACTTTTTTGAGAGAATGAAGGCTCAGTGGGATGTATGTAGTTGGCCCACATGTACCTTACCTTACAGTACCATGGTTTTTGCATTAAAAAGAGCAACGAGTAACTCAAACTTTCTACTCTCCAGGGCATCACATTTGGATTCCTATGCAGGTGGGGAGTAGAGATGAGAGAAGTAACACAGCAATGCAAAACAATCTAGGCCCCTGTAATTCCTATAATTCAGTTTTTCTAATTAGATGTAGGTATTTCTCTCCATTGGTTACATAGGCAGTGCTGATTGATAGTGTTGATGAGAAGGTAGTTTCATACAGTTGCTTTTTTTCTGAAAGATGTCATCCCAGTAGTGCTGAGAACTAAAGGATGACCTATTCTCATTAACGTGGTTGACTGTAGTAGAGGCAGTGCAGCAAATTGCCCAATATCACGCAGTTGAGCCAGTGACCAGATAGAAAATTCTGCTGTGATCTCCTAAATCTGGCTGCATAATCCTCACAACAAGAACCAGGTCTAAATGACAGGTGCTACACAGCCTGTGGACATATCCTATGAAGTGGGACACAGTGCCACACTGCTAGTGTAAATGATGGTGACGGGAAAGGAAAGATGATGTGTTGCTCTTCTCCACTGCATATACCTGACCCTGTGGTAATAGTTCTCTCAGAACAACGTTGAAGTGCAGTAATGGAGCATATGAAGGTTCAGCAATGCTACGGATCCCTTCAGTATGTCAAACTCTTCTGGTTTACACAGACTGTTATCATGACAGTGAAAATGTCAGTTTTGTTTTTAAAAATCAACCTCAAAATCTCATGCATATAGACAGGAAAATATTTACCAGTATGGTTTGCACCTGGAAAACACATCATCATCAAGGTTCAATGATTTTTTATTAAAGAAAATAATTTTCACCTTCCCATATTATTAAAGCAGAAAAAGTTCATCTGGACTTCAAATTATTTAAGCAGTTCAATGTTATCAGAATGAAATATGCCTGTGTTTTCATACCTACTTTTATTTTTTTAGATATTATATTCCACAACACTTTTTAATAATTTAATGGTTTTGTCTGTTGAGGACAGAAAATCCATTTATGAGTAGCTCTAGTTGTTGAGGAAAGCTGGAAAAAATGATCATGTCAGGCTCAAAAACCAGAAGACCAATAAAAAGAAACAAAAAAATGTAGTATTTCTTAATATTTGGATTTTACACCAATGCCATGAATGTTGGTGGCCTGACATTGTGGTTTGGCAGTCCTGCATTCATTCAAATCCTAAATATTTTTCAGCTCAGTTGTTCTCTCAGGCATTTGTGCATATGAACAATTTGCTTATGAACAAGGCATCTGTGCAGAGATGAGCCCATTTGTTCTTAGCCATAGTTATTCACTATTGATTATTTATTATTTAGTCACATGTGAATAGCAACATATTCTGGAAATGGTATTTTTTTCAGAAATGCTATATAAACAGGTCTTAACCAGTCCCCAAACCAAATCTCAAATATTTGTTGTGATAAACACTATAACTGAGGTCTTGCAGACTATCACAGTGAAAAGGCATGATGGTTACAGAAATGGAGAACTGAGGCATAAAACAGTGAAGTGACTCTTCTGAGGTACTGAATAGGTTAGTGACAGACTCCTGTATCCCTTCAGTTGGACACCTCAGCCTTGACTTTGAGGGATACTCTGTTCTTGTGGTAGTGTTAAAGTACTGAAATGCTTTAATGGCCATTTCCTTGGACAAATTATAGTGTGTGTACTTGTCCAAAATGGACTATTGACTTATACTGCTGGACTCACATGGGACAGATTAATTTCTAAGCTGAAATTTTTTACAACCAAAATGTTCTTTGAGTGGTAGAGTAGTAAAACTAGTTGCTAATACAGTGCATATCCTAAGGGGAAAATTTTAATTTACCCAAGACCTTCCTGCAATATATATAGAACTCTTCTTATTCTGTCCTATATGCTGAAATTTATTATAATTTTCCCATTTTGATTCCTGTATTTTCTGATTCTTGTTCTTCTATACTGCCCTGGTTGACACCAGAAGATTCATGTTATACTAAGTTTTCATTTAATTCAAAATTTGAGATTATCTCTCAATGGACTGATGACAACCAAAATAGGTGCTACTTATAGTCTAGAATTATGCATATGTGGGATTCAGGCTAAAAAGGATAAGTCCCATCTGTGATTTTTAATGCTTTCTCTATATATACTGTTAACTTCTAAGACATCACAGTCAAGACATTAAATGACATGAAAGAAACTGTTATTGTAACAGGTTTTTTAAATTATTTGTTTTAAAAGTTCTTATGTAAATATCTAGGCAAGTATTGGAATAAAACAACATAAAATGAAGGCTAACTTTTGCTGACCTTAAACCAGATAAGAAGTGAAATTACCCCTTTGCATCAGACCCACTACATCAATGCAGTTTTCATGAGACAACAGCTGAAAGATATTTCAGAAGGGTTCTGCATGCTGTCACTTAGACATTAGAGCTAATCTTTTCAGACTATTGGCAAAACGAGTTGGCCGCAATCAGGTTGAGGTCTGAAATTTACATAATTCATTATACAGTTGTCTTATGGTTTGGATTTGGTTTTGAAGAGCAAGTAGGCACCACCAAAAAAAAAAAAATTGATCTCTTTCATTTTGGGCTGCCAAGGGACCCTTAAAATCAAAATCTGGCTTTTCAAGTGATATGATTTGTATGGAATCTGGGGAGGGTTTACAATTTTCACATCAGTAATAGTTTGTTTCCATCAGAGAGGTTAGAAGCTGGCATTGTAAGGTTTTTTCTGTCTGCTGGTATGTTACAGCATTCACACCTGCCAGAAAATGTCAGAATGTTTATTCCAAGAATAAAAATGTGGGCACATGTCCGCCTCCCAAAATAAATAGTACAGCAGATATATTCCGTAGCGCCTCCAATACTCACAGGTTGGAGTTAGTCATTCTTCCTCTGAGAGGGTGGCCATCAATCATTGTCAAATGGAGCCTTGAATTTGGAGTCAGGAAGAGGGGTACTTAGATCAATGAATGAGGAGCACAAGGGAAAGAATATGCTTTTCCATATTTGTAAGAGGCAGCACTGTAAAGTCCCAAAATCATCTGGACTTGAAGAAGGAAAAATTGCAGTGTGGAGAGTCTGCTCGTATGCCAAAAAAATCATCTTTCAGTCTCAACCTTCTCCTCCCACAAGACCAAAGGGTGAATATTTTCATAATAAAAAGAAATCATTAATTTTTTTTTCCTGCCAATGGAACACACTCAGTAATCATCTGCATTGATTTACTGGAAAAAAGGAAATCTTTGTTCTATTGTGAAGTGGTACCACAATTTTTACATGGCAAATGCATAAGAAACACCAAAAGTGGTATTTAGAAACTAATTTAGTTTGTCAAACTTACTCTTTTCAAATAAGTTCAAATAAGTTCTAATAAACCACTTGACTTTTGAAATCTTCACTTTAAGATAAAAAAACTAAAATAGAACAAATCATGAAAGCTTTACAGGAAAAGGTAAGATTGCCTTATATTTAAAGTGCCAAAATAGGCACTGCTTAAATTTCTGTCTCAGTCACAGACTCCTTGGGTGACCCTGGATGAGTTGTTTAATCTCACTTTGTTTCCATACTTACAGAGAAAAATGCTGCCTTTGAACTTGTTGTTTTACAAGGCAAGTACTGAGGGATAGATAATGTGGTGTAGGATTCTCATCTGACATAGAGAATCCAACAGAGCTTCATTACTGAGGAACATGCTGGTTTCAGGCTCTCTCTATAGAACAGCGGGATAAGAACCTGCTTTGACAGTTACTGTAGTCCAGCTATGGCCAGAAGGGTCATTTAGCAGAACCTCTTTTGATGCATTCATAGTAGAGGAAACTTTTGGTCACTTAGGGTGACCAAATTCCTTATTTGGCATTTGGTTTAGGTGGTTGGCCAAAAAATTAATTTTTTTTTCTCCCCATGCTAATATGACCTCCTCCAAAAGACTTGGTAACTTCCTTCTTCTTTGTGTTTCATAGGTCAAGCTCCACAGTTAGACTGTTTCCCAAGAACCACTCTAAGAAAAAACACCTGTTATGCATGACCTTTCTAAATACAGGAAGACAATAAAGCCTTAACAGCACTGCAGCTGCAGTTCTCAAAAATTCAGTGCTCTCAGTTTTTAAGAAATGTATTTTATGAGATGTCTGAAGCAATGTTTTGGTCAAAGTTCTGCCAGTAACAACCTCTTGACTTTCTGAACTGCACCTTAGATTACAAGTTGTAAACAAGCAGGAACCATTTGGCTGCTAAACAGCTACTTATTCACACAGCAACTAAGTCCTCAGCTTTTCTAAAAAAAAAAATAAATTTTTTTGAAACAGCAAGGTGTACAAGGGACTGAAATATTGTGACTACAGCATAATCGCAGAACAGACGGGAAGCTGTGGCAAGGAACAAAATTGCAATACTCACGCTATTTATGTATTTTATTAAGGACTGAAGAGAAGAAAAAACCCCATAAAATATTCTGTTTGCAAATGAGGGCCTGGGGAGGTGCACCCATGAAACATCTATTATTTTACAGAAAGAACATATTTCAGCAAAAGAGATGAAAGATAGCTAGTACCCTTCATCAGAGTATTGGAAAAATGGGTGAATTTGGATCAAATTCCTGATAGGGATGAAAACCAAAGGGATTTAGATCAAGACCCTCACAGATACACTGACATTCCAAGACCATCCTGTTTTCTGTCTTCCTTTTCTTCCGGTTTTCTGCTCCAGTCCTATGAACCTTGGTGAATCTTGACCCAAATCAATTTCCTGCACCCTCCAGTCCCCTGAATATGAGAAACCATGAAGGTCTCTAAGAACAAATAAGAGGAACATAACAAAGCAGAACTGCCCATTTCCTCTGAATGTGAGCCACAATCAGAAAATATATTGCCCCCTCACTCCTCCTTATGCCTATTTATTGAATGCCTTCCATTTCATTATAGTTTTATATAGATACAGTGATATCAGAGTGGGAAACCAGAAGTGGCTTCCTTGGAAAAAAAATCCCAGCACTTGTTTGATTTTTAGCTTTCCTAAATGCAGGCGAGAATATATACCTGCATCACAGACCACAGAGTTTTGCGAGTCTCTGGCAAATGCCTAATGGCCTTCAAAATCTCTGAATTTAGTATTTATTTCTCAGCAATGAAGTGTGACCAAGGAGACACACAGTCTCAGAATAGCTTTAACTAGCTTAGGCTCTCAGACATGGATAAGAACAGCAGAGAATTGCTTGCTTGTAGCCTATCAATTAATGTCACTGTGAATATGTGATCTTAGAGACAAGCATCCTGCAGACAAAAACTAGAGGTGGTTGGCAAAGGCACCCATCAGTTCAAATCTGACAACTATCTGCTTGTATATTTAAAGACAGTTGTATTAGTTTCATCCTAAGGAAGTTCAATGAAATCTTTGAATTTCTTTGAGAAATTTCACATGACAGGAATTTCAATTCACATAAGACTCCTGATGCTACAGACTAGTTAAAAGGCTTTGATTTCTTTCTTTCTCCTAGTTGCTCCTAGCAAAAGAAAGAATCAATCTCCCTTAGTACTTGGCACTTTGTAGTGCAAAAGACCATCCATGAAATTTTCTGATATGGTGTCAAGAATTATGTGAAGTGTCTAGATAAAATGAGAGCAGATGACAAGCCGATGTACATAGTAATGACTCCTGAGTTTAACTGATATATACACTTGGTAGTCACATATGAGTTTGAAGTTTTTGTGTGTTTTTTTTTTATTTTTAGTTTTAGTCATGTAACAGGGAAACAGCTTGATCTTTTAAAATTAATTTAGAATAGCTGTTAATGAAGACTAATTGCTTTGCATAATTTAAAATATGTAGAGAGAGCTCCCTTGATCTATGTGAGCTGTACTTGGTTCAGCAGTGGAGCAGAAGAAAAAAGATATCTCCAAGCCATTTCCCATCTTCCTAATTTGTAACTGGACTGGGAGCCAAGATGCCCCTGAAAAAGCTATAGCAATGCAGAAATATGCATCACTGCTCTTTTAGTCTACCCTGTCATATAGCGTATTGGGTTTGTGTGGCTTGGTTTTTGGAGACGGTGGGGCTAAAGGGATGGCTTCTGTGAGAAGCTACTAGAAGCTTCCTCTGTGTCTAGCAGAACTGGCTTCAGAGATCCCCCCGCAGTCTGTGGAGAGAGGAGACCCAGGCCAGAGCTGGTGGATGCACGAGAAGAGGGCTGCAAATCCATGGGAAACCCATGCTGGAGCAGGCTCCTGGCAGGGACCTGTGGACCCCATGGAGAGAGAAGCCCACACTGGAGCAGGTTTCCTGTTAGGACTTGTGACCCTGTGGGGGACCCACGTTGGAGCAGCCTGTGCCTGAAGGACTACATCCCGTGCAGTCCTGCTGCAGTCCCCGCTGCAGCAGTTCATGGAGAACTGTTGCCCATGGGAAAGACTCATGTTGGAGAAGTTCCTGGAAAACTGTCTCCTGTGGGAGGGACCCCACACTGGAGCAGGGGAAAGGACTCCTCTCTCTGAGCAGAGGCAGAAACAACCTGTGATAAACTGACCAGAATCCCCATTCCCCATCTCCTTGCACTGCTGCGAGGGAGAAGGTAGAGCTTGGGAAGGAGTAAAGGGTAGGGGAAGTCGTTTCTAAGATTTATTTTACTTCTCATTATCCTGCTCTGATTTTGTTAGTAATAAATTCAACTAATATCTCCAATTCAATTCTGTTTTGCCTGTGACGGTATTTGGTGAATGATCTCTCCCAGACCTTACTGCAACCCATGAATCCTTTGTTATATTTTCTCTCCCCCGTCCAGCTGCAGAGGGGAGTGATAGAGTGGCTTTGGTGGGTGCTTGGTGTCCAGCTAGGGTCAACCCACTACATATAGCTTAGCTGTGCTTTAATGTTTTACTCATGAGGGAATGTGAGTATTCCCTCCACTCATTGCAGGGTTCTCTGATCATTTACAGAAACCCTTTCAATGCTGAAGAAAGACTCATCACCTCATGAGAGCCAGAAGCCAGAATCTGCCCTGGAAGCTTTAATCTTCAGGAGGTGTGTTTGAGGGATGGGACAATGACTGCAGACAGAGGAGTCTGCAAGGCCAGATTATATGGGGCTTTGAGCAGCCTGCTCTAGTGAAAGGTGTCCCTGCCCTTGGCAGGGGGCTGGAACCAGATGATCTTTAAGGTGCCTTCCAACCCAAACCATTCTATGATTCTATGAGTCTATGAGTGAGGGTGGAGCTCACATTGCTTGACACAGGCTATGTCAGGCACCTCCTTAAAGGAGTGGGTCCCCAGCAGCATGAGCAAACCCAAGTCATGGTGACTGAGGTCTTGCCTTCTGTCATCCTGGTGGCACATTACCTGGTTACCCCTTCACTAAAACTGTGGTCAAACATCACATTTCTTCAGGGAGCTTAGCCAAGATAGAAAACTAATCTGATTTTTTTCCTCTGGATTAATTTTTTCACTGAGCCAGCTCACCACCTACCAGACACAAGGGAGAAAGAGCAGGAATGTACAGCTGGAGGTGGAGGTGGGACTTCCCACACCACTGATTTATATCAGCTTAAAATGCTGTTGAACTGCACTCTTGAGGATGATTCACAGCCTAGTTTCTCTACATAAAAAAATAAAGGAGTCACTGGAGAGCAGTAGGCTCTGCATGAGGGGATTTGAGCACCTAAGATATCTGCTTCAAGTCAGCAGCCTGACCCCCCATGTTGAAACAGGCTGTTATGTAGTAATGATGTTCTGGACACACTTGGGTGACTCTTGTGTTGGATTTTTTTTCTGCAATGTTTATTGATTTAGCAAATGCAAAGAAAGGAGCGCCAAATCTGGCAATTATTACTGACTCCATGTTATAGCCTGCTTGTGAATATACAATGTTCTGAAATAATTTTCTAAAGACCCTAGTTTAACACAGCCTGATTTAATGTAGTTATCCTTTTCACAGATGATTACTTCACTAGTAACTCCTCTGCCTTCCAGTCTGTTTTCTTGCTAATAGCATCATTTCTTATTGAAGTTAAAATACATTGATATAACCCAGTCCAGTACGTCTGGGAGCACTCATACTGGCAAATTTTAACCATGTAACTTTATGTGCTCAAGTAAAGAAAACCATCCCTTGCTGAGCTGCCGATGTACTCACTGGAAAAAGAGAAGCTCTTTCCAGAAGCATGTGATTTGTCCTTCCTTTCAGAACCACTGTGGGAGACCCAGTTGGTCTCTAGCAGTCATACAGGGAGCCTAAGAAAACTAACTTACAATTTAGACATAGGAAGTTAAGTGCCCAGTATTAAGCACTTGGAGAAAAGTGTCATCAGAAATATTTTCCTTATCTGCAGAGTGAAAAAATGTTAAGTACACGTGCAGCCAGGCAGTGTAAAGTGCTGCATTGTTCATTTTGAGATCACTCCATTTTTAAAGCACATATATTATAAGGTATGGTTAGGTAAAAGACTGAAAAATGGCAGGATTCTTCTATGGCCAGGAACTAGGACTAGTATTCAAATTTAAAAGAAGTTATTCTTGGTTTACGCTGAGGTTAGTGAATGGAAAATCAGACAGTACAAGTGAAGTAAGGCACTTGGAGAAACCTTCTGCTGAACTATGGATGTTTTTTAAATGAGATCAGTTTCTGAAAATACAAGTTGCTGCACCGTTTGGTTCAAGACCCATTATATTTGCAGCCAGAAAAAAGTGTTCACACATTTATTTTTGGAGAAGAGTGACATCTAGTGAGCGTCCTGACTGAAACTGAGCAATCTCTGGGGCCTTAAAGACTGAGCCTTCTACTTGGACTTAGCTTGTTTTTCTGCTATTTGAACTTCACAATTCCTTGAATCTGAACTGCATGTGCTGCTCATCTCTGGCAAGGTCTAATGAATATAAATGGCAAAGTAGCTGTGAGAGAGAATGGAGAGGGAGGGGGATGACTTTGAAGAAGGGACTTAAGGATGATGAAAAAAATGTAGGTATGCACCCCGGTACAGATGTGTTGCAGCAAAGGAATTACGGTAGTAGCAGAGTTGCCTGGGTGACAAACATCAAGCTGTCAAACAATGGCCAGGAGCTGCATCAGCCAGGAAACCACAAAGTCTAAGCGGTTCATTAGTTCAGCACTTTTCTGGTAGCTTTTCTGTGTCTGGACTCCTGGGAAGCTCCCAGCAGAATTCATGGTTGCCTTCTCCTACCAGAGGTCCCAGAGGGCAGGTAGCCATACTCACTTCCACTTGAAGCCGGAGGGACTTCCCCAGATACTAGTCTGAATTCAGCCATGAGGTAAAGTCTGCACTCTTCTTCCCTTCTAGGATTCAGCCCAGGCCTGTGATAGTGCGTGGACACATCCGTGTAGGAGTAAAGATGTCAGAGCTTTGAAGTCAAATACTTTTGGAACTAAAACTTCCACGTGTTTTACATTGCAGCACTGTGAATAAGTGACAACAGGGATGATGCTCCAAGGACCCTTGGACAAGGGAAAGGGAGTCAAAGAGAACTAGAAATGTCACTGTGAAGGAACAAATCTCAAACACTGCAGTGAATCACACTATGATCTTGGGGATTACAAATGGTTTTGATGTATGCACAAGCCAAACTTGAAATTTTCAGCACTTCATCAGCATCCACAGCTGGATATTTCATTAGTGTCGATCTTTTAAAAAAATGGAGAGGAGATCTTTCAGCTGGGTCATAAATGACCATTATATCCCATCCCATTTGATTATATAAATTACATACATTTTATCAGTACTATGAAGTATACTGGGCCAGATTCAGCAGTGTTTCTTAAAAGCAGTTTATGTCTAACGAAACAGGTTTTATGTGACTATGCTACTTTAAAAAGGCATAATCCTTTTACACCCAGATTATCATATCCCACTTTCATCAGCCAGCATTTGAAGAAACTCAAAAATGACAATGAGAAGGCCTAGACCGGTGCAAAACTAAAGGTAATTAAATCTTTACATTATGCGCTATGTAGTTCCTAAAGCTGGAGGATGAGAAGTTTGTTTTACATAAATGTCTTATTATAAGTTACTTGAATGGATGAAATTCCCACTGTAATGTGAATTTTTGATAATTTCCTGTATCATGGCATTTACACTGTTGTTTTTTTCTTTTCTTTCTTTTTTCTTTTCCTCACTGCAAATGCTGGAAGTGTGCACACATTTGAGGAAAATGTGTAAATATCTCAAATGTCAGGAATGGAATCAGAAGACTATCCTGTTGTGTTACAGTTCTTCTTGTTTTATCTCAGGGAAAAACATGTCCTTGTATGTGGACATCTCAAGGAATCTGCATCTTATTGGATAGGCACAACAGGACCAAAGCAAACTTGTCAAGGCAAACCTAATCTTGATGGTTCCCATCTTCCCAGTATTTGACTTTGCTACCATAACATTTCTGTAACACTGTGACAGAATCAAACATGCCTCCAGAATCTTTTCTGACCTTTACAAAGCAGACACATTGAATTTGATGGAAGATGGATGTCGAGTCCAGAAAAGGAGCTTGACTACTTAGAAGAGTACTGCCGACTGTCATAACCACACTGTCCCCAGCACAGACACTGTCTCTCAAGCCTTGTCTGATCCCACTTGGAACAAGGGCTTTTCTGCAGAGATCTGAGCAAGAGATTGCTAATGAGAATGAGCTGTTAAACATCAGTGGAAATATGACACAGCAGCCAGACTGTGTGGCAGCCAGGTTATGGGGGGCCAGCCACAGCCATGTGATACTGTTTGGATGACAGAGGGAGCAAAATTGATTTTCCCTGTTATACCACCGCAATCTGACAAAAGCACTGCAGAAGGACTGAGATCAGCTATGGAGAAAATTTCTCTTACAGTGAGGGCTATGAAAACCTGACTGCTTTAAGAGTAAAGCTTCAGCCATCAAGAAATGTCATCAGTAGGCTTCTGCTTTGCTATTTCTTTCCTTGCTCCTAGGACATGTAGGCTTAATTCTTCAGAAACCATATTCTAGGTGAAGCAATGGATGGGAAACGTTTAATGTTAATGTTAAATGTTCAAGAGAGAGCTCTTTGACACTAATTTGGAATCCAATGCAGTTTCCTGTCAGTTTAGAAAGTCAGATGAGAGGTCTGACCTAGGACTACATCAAAAAAAAAAGAGCTAGAACAGTGAGACTGTATTTAGCCATTCTCAGCTGCTTTAAAAGAATGAAAGATTTAGCAATAGTCTAAACAATGAGGTAGTTGGCTTGGCTGTGTAAGTGTAAACATAATGTTTCAATTGAAACCTTATATATCATATTAGTTTTCTCTTTAATTTGCATGTTATAAATAACTGAAATTGTACAGATTCGGAATAGTCAACAACCAGCTGAAATCATTACATAGACCATGTTCTCTATGACCTGAGCCACTTGGAGCATTACAGGCTATTTTTGTTCTGAGGGTAGCAGCTGCTGAAGAGTGAGTGATGAACTTTGGCTGTGACTTAGTAGATATTTTCTGGTAATAAAGTGTAGGAAAAATAACAACATTGACCCAAATATGGTCATTAGATGTTAAATCTTTCTGACCTTGTCAGAGTCTTTTTCTCAAATCGAAGAAGTACCTGTGATTATACAAGTGGTGAAAGCAGAACACAAAATATGCATTTATGGGTTAAGGTTTGGGGGAAATACTTTCCACTAGGAAACGCTCTGGATAAATAAATTAATTCCTCACCCTTTGTTAGTTAAGGATGAGTTTCAGGGGTTAAAAGATAAAATCCACTCTCTGTAAACTGCTAAACATATTTTTTGAAGACTCAAGACAAAAATTTACAATTCTTCAATTTTTAACACTATTTCCTTTTATGCTGCCAGTAGGAAAGTGTATAAAAAGCTTTGTGCTTTGTAGGAATCAGTGGTTTACACACTGATAAGATGTAAAAGCGAGTGCAAGTGAAAAAAACAACTGAGAAAGAGTTAGGTCACCATTGCATGCCACTGGAAAGATCAAGGCCTATCTCAGAAGGCTGAAAAAACTTTATTTTCAGGAAAATAAACCTTATGACAGAGTTAAACATCAGAAAGTTTCTAGGCTTTAAAACAAACAAACAAAAGATTATTTTCTTCAGAAACAAAAGAAAAAGTAGTGATATACTACTAGCATATGATGAGTGTAATTGTAGTAGATGTAGATAATCAGTCTGTAGAGAGTAAGAAACCCGCACTTGTGTTCTGATGTGCTCCTTTTTTGAAGTTATAAAAAAATGAGATTATAAAACAAGCAGCCAAAGAAAGTATTTGTTCCCATTCTCAAGCCTACCACAATTTTCACTGCGTGTCTGTTGGCTAATGTAAATGAAGAAATTGCCTAAATGCTGAAACAAAAAATGTTGCAAATAGACCAATTGGGAACACTGATTTTCTTATAAGGAATATTTCTTTAATATTATGACAAGACTGCATTGTCCCTTGAAAGACAAAGTTGTAAAGCATTGCCAAGAAATTAGATTGATATCATAGAATGGTTTGGGTTGGAAGCAATCATAAAGATCAGCTAGTTACAACTCCGCTGTCATAGGCAGGGACACCTTTCACTAGACCAGGTTGCTCAAAGCCCCATCCAACCTGGTTTGAAACATTCCAGGGATGGAGCAGCCACAACTTCTCTAGGCAACCTGTTTCAGTGCCTCACTTAGCACACAGTGAAGAATTTCTTTGTAATATCTAAACTAAATCTACTCTCATTCAGTTTGAAGCCATTCCACTTTTCCTATCGCTGCTTGCCCTTGTAAAAATTCTCTCTCCAGCTCTCTTGTAGTCCTCTTTAGATACTAAAAGGTTGCTCTAAGGTCTCCCTGGATCCTTCTCTTCTTAAGATTAAACTCAGCTCTCTCAGCCTGTCCTTATAGAAGAGCCGTTCCAGTCCTCTGATCATCTTTAGGGCCCTCCTCTGGACTTGCTCCAACAGGTCCATATTCTCCTGAGCTGGATGCAGTACTCCAGGTGGGGTCTCACAACGTGGAGTCTCACCAGAGCGTAGTTAAGGGGAAGAAACACCTCCCTCAACCTGCTGGCCATTCTTCTTTTGATGCAGCCCGTGACATGGTTGGCTTTCTGGGCCTCATTGAGCTTCTTGTTAACCAGCACACTTAAGTCCTTCTCGTCAGGGTTGCTCTCAATCCATTCTCCACCTAGCCTGCATTTGTGCTTGGAATTGCCCCGGTCCAGGTGCAGTGCCATGCACTCCGTCTTATTGAACTTCATGAGGCTTTCACAAGACCACCTCTCAAGCCTGTCAAGGTCCCTCTGGATGTCATCACTTCCCTCCATCATGTTGACCACATCACACAGCTTGGTGTTGTCGGTAAACTTGCTGAAGTTGCACTCAGTCTCACCATCCATGTCACCAATTATGATGTTAAACAGCACTAGTTCTGATACCAACCCATTAGGAATGCCACTTGTCACTGATCTCCATTTGCATACTGAGCCATTGACTACAACTCTTTGAGTGTGACCATCCGGCCAATTCCTTATCTACTGATATACCTAGTTTGAAGGTCCTACCAGGATATTGATTTAATATTTAAATTGAAATATTAAGGGGAACTGAGAACATTAGAAAGACTATATATATATCATCATGGCTGGGCTTCGCGAACGAAGATTTGAGAAGGGCTCTACCCACGTTTGACACAAGCGCACTGGTGGCTAAAAAGACCAATACGAGACAGGCATGTCCGATTGCAAAAGGCACAGCAGAAAGACTCCTTAGGTGGTATATTCTGCAAGGCACGATTCTTTCTGTGTTGCCTTTTCTCCTCAGGAGTGATCCTGCGTGCGTTCTCAAAGGCATCAGCAGCGTTATAGATGGTGTGTCTCCAGACCTCCAGATTGCAGGCCAGAGTAGACCAGTATATATATATATATATAAAAAAGACTACTGAGATATATTTATATGGTTATTATTTTTGACAATGTTGTGATTTAGGAACGACACTCCCCAATTTAGAACTTACACTAAAAAGAAAACCACAAAAGCAGAGATTATGGATGGAGATAAGAACAGTGTACTGGAAACAGCAATGAGATAAAACTAATAGTAACAGCAATAATACTAATAATAAAAGCATACAAAGTGAGGGTGATTTATATGCAAAAATGCTCACCCAGCCAGGGACAATGAAAAACAACGGGGGACAGACCCTCCATTGCCATGCTTTCCGCTGACCACAAGCCATGCCCACCTTCTTCCCAAAAGAGAGAGTCCCTTAGTTCCACCTCCCAGTGATGATGTGGGTGCTATAGAATAACAACCTAGACATGCCCACAAGGCTCCAGGCTTCACCCCCTCACAGCTACTGTGAAAAATTAACCCTGTCCTTGGCCAAAACAAGGACAACCAACCACCCAAATCACTTGCTTTTACAAAAACACTCTTCAGAATTTGTAAAACTTAAAGTTTCTATCCGTCGATCATCTATAACCCTACAGTTAGGTTGTCTGTGATACAATACATAGGTCTGATCAATCCTTAGCTGGAATTGCTGATCCACCTATAGGCTGTCTTTGTTACTTACATTAAGAGAAGACTTGTTCCTACTAGGAAGAAGTAGATGTTCTGGACTCCAAATGGTTAGACCACATGCAGAGATGTAGTCTTTGTTAAAGCCTTTCCACTAAATGATAAATAAAAAGAATCAAAATGAAATAGCCATTTCTTTTGTTTGTGTTTTTGTTTTAATTTTTCTTTTCCTTTTTTATCAATTAAAAAGTAATGATTAATAAGTACAATCATTTTCCTTGTCTTTAATCATTGTGTTCCCTAGGTGTGGGCAAGGGAGCCCAAGTGACTGAGGGAGCAAGACTGGAGTCCCTCAAGTAGCATTAAGAGAAACAATTACTAAATGTTGGCCTCTCACTTTTATTTCTCCAGATTATAAGTTGTAGAAGGGAGCTTTGTTTATTTCTTTGTTTGGATAAAATTACTTTCTGCTCAGCAAATTGGAACATGTTTTTTTCAACCCACAAAGAATCTGGCATTCTTTTCCAAACTATGTTTACTTTACTGTCTACGGACCCTCATTCTTCTGTTGCCATCTCCTTCTATTTCCCTGACCACTTTCACCTAATATCGTGTTTTCCCCCATCCAATACTGTACTTCAGATTTTGTTTTTGCAGTCAGACTGAAGCAGAGTATTAATGCCTGTGCTGTCTCATGTAACTAATATTTTCCTTTTCACTCATACCTGTTTCAATATTTCTCTTTGAGCTTCTCTTTAAAACAGGAATAGGTAGAAGAAGATGTTCCTTGTACTCCATCCTGCCACCTTATGACTCCCTGCTGCTAAGAACAGCATTTACAAGGCAGCCCTTCTACCTTTGCAATAAATCATACACTTCTGCTCTGATGGAATGGCCCACCAGCATTCCAGCCAGGAACCAGAACAGAATAATATTCAGGGCAGACGAAATTTTGAGGGAATTTTGCTTCTAAGTGAAAACAAACAGCAGTCACCCCCTCCAGAAACTCTCAAGTACACACAGAGAAAATGTTAGTACTTACAACTTTCTCAAATTTGGGACAACATTTTACAGTAATAACAACAGATAGATATATGGTGACATCAGAATGGTTCTTACATTTGATCAAAAACTTGGATATATTAGAGATAGTATCACTTTAATGGGTACCACTTGGCATTTACAGGTAGAGTCAAATTTATTGCAATAAAATTAGACAAAGTCTTTAAAGAAGACATGGAAAATTTAGTATCAATTTTTAAAAAATTAGAGGCCTTAGAAGAAGCCACAGAAGAAAAGCACTCTCTAGTGGAGGATGGCAGGAAACCTTAGAGACTTAAAAATTGTAGATGTTCCAAAATTTTTATTCGTGTTCTCTGACTCCTACCAAAAGAATAAATTCTGTTTTATTTCTAGTCATAACACTTTCAGCTCTCAACAAAACTATATACCCATTTCATGACCTTGACTAGTCACTGAAAAAGACTTTTTTTAGGGCACCAATGAACTTCAATAAGGTTGTCTGTGTGCATAACTAACAGTGTCAGTAGAAGGGTGAAGATCTGACACTTTAAAACAACCATCAACCTTCAAAAAAAGTAGTTAGGGACAGAATTTACCTGGAGATTTAATTGGGCCCAACCTGAGATGTCTACCTTCATCAGGTACCTTCTCCCTTAGCAAAGACATGTATAACTTCACCTGACATGAAGAGATAACAGAGTCCTATCAGTTATCTAAAGTTTCGAGATAGTGCAATTACATTAAGATCTTTACAATTATAGTATGTCATGTGTCTAATAAAAAATTAAACAAGTGATAACCTGAAGAAAAATAATTAATGAAAAAATTCTTCTACCCACTGAATCTCAGAACAGTGTCAGGCTGAATATTAATTATACAAGATGTTTACTTGTCATTTGCTGAGGACAACTGCTATGACTCCCATCCCCTAATGTTCCATGAATGTCAATTACATATTGACAGATGACAGTTTCCTGTTCATGTTCTTGTCATCCAGTTGAAGGTGCTGACGTTTCTGATGCATTGAAACCTCATCTCTTAGTTGTAAATATATTTCAGAAATATTGTCTGAAAAGCCAATGGGCAGCCAAATCAGGGAAATAAAAAATCAGCAAAATTTTTTTGATTTAACTGAATGTTAAATCAATCTGAGAGAGATGACTGGCAGTTAGGTCTTGTTTACTTGGGCTAGGAGAAGAAAGACCACTTTCCACAAGATTGCATATTCAATTAACAAGATTTTGACTGATTTAGCTTTTATTCCCTATTTCAAGGAATGCTCCACTTCTTGAAATACAGCATCAAAGTAACCATCTGACACCAATACTGCAAACAGACAAATGCCCAAATTCCCTCATCTTATCTGAATCTGATTTTAACCTAGAGCTGGCATCTATGGATGAGATTAGAGTTGTCTGAAGTTTGATTACTTATCTTTAAACAAATTTAGTTACTTTTGTGTTGAGAGGTTTGAATTTAGCATATAAATACTATTGTGCAATTTGTTTTAGTTGCTGCATCATGTAGAAATGCGCTGTAGTAACCCTGGGTAACTTGCCTTCCATATTTAAATGCATATTAGTGTACACACATATTTGAGGGTTTTTTACTAGTATTTCCTGAGAAAGGCATATCATATCAAATAACTGACTATATAAATAAGTATAGTTGAAAGAGATATATTCCTAGCCTCGACTAAAGGCCTTTTAAGGATAATCTGAAATTTCTTTCTACACCTTTTTCTGACTATGTTGTAATTTGAAGTACCTGACTTAATAAATCTTGATGTCCCTCACAGAATATTGGAGGATGACATCTTTTCTGATCTCTGGTATGAATAGCATAAAAGAGAGAAGAACTTGAAATCAGAGAAAATGGTTATATGGTACCGGGGCTGTATTAAATCAGAGCTGTCACTTGCTGTTCCACACACTTGCTTTGAATGGATCTGGACAGAGAGTCAAAACAGCACAGCTAAATCCATTTGCAAGTACTCATGTACTGGTTGGGTACTCAGTACTGGTTAGGACTACCCCAGCCCTTTACAGGTCTCATTCAGTACTTCAGCTGCTCACACTACAGATTAACAGGTGTCTGCCTTGGGTCTTTAACAGGCAGCTTTTGGTTGGATACCCCTGAATCCATTTAATTCTTTCCAAACACCCTCATCAAACAGGAATGAATTGTTTTGATTTGAGCTACAGTCAACTTCTTCAGTAAAAAAAATTAAATTATATAAAACTTATAATGTGGTCTTTCCAAATTCTGAATAATGGTCTTGAAGTTTCAGATCTACACAAATAGCCAAAAATTAGTAGCTCAGAGAATAAAACAGCCTTGCATACTCTTTTTCTCCTTCTTGCTCTCAAGGGTTTTATTCTCTCAGCTGAGTCAGTGTCAGTTTTTCATGTCTATATTACAGATTACACCAAAAATACACTGGAGAGTCTCAGACCACTTTAGAAGGCTGTAATCCTATATTGACAATACTCATTAAAGAATATGATGCATTTGCAATGGTGCAATAATGATTTTGCCCACCGGCAATCTCTAAGGACAGATGCTACTCCCTGACACTTTTCCTGCAGCAGTTACCTTTCTGCACTGTGTAGAAAGAAGCCCTTTTCCCATTCTAGCAATATCATTTAGTGTGAGACCTAATCGTACATGCCATAAGCTTTCCTCTGCTGAGATTGCTGTATATTCACACATGCACTCACCAAAAAGTAGTTATTTTTCTGATTTGCATTCATCTCTCCAAAGAATGCTTTGATCTATGCATATAACCTCCTCTTTATTCCTCCTCCTCCTCCAACGTGTTTTCATTTATTACAAAACAGTGCTTCAGCTTCTTTGCTGAAGCTTGTTAAGGGAAACACATATGAGAATTCTTATTATTCACAGCAGACAAAAGTGTGATTCTTTCTCCTTCAGATTTATTTTCTGCTTACTAATCTATGTATCTCTGCTTCTTAAACTAAAGATCAGTTTTGAATTTGGCTTTAATTGTTTTAGATTTCACTTAAAGCTATTGTAAGACTTTCACTTTGTCAATGAAAGTCTAGTGCAAAATGATTCCCAGACAAGGAAGATGGTCTACTCAGTGCGACATGGCAGGGAAATAGTAAGGACTCTAACACTTAGACCAGTCTCTTTTAATTGGAACCAATATCAAGTGTGACTTCTCAGCAGCATGTTCAATCTGTCACATCAGAAGAGACTAAGATACTATGGAAAAAACATTGAAAAGAATTAGCAATATTCCACACCATTTCCCTCACTTATAATTATTGATAATATTCAATATTAGGCTGAAAACTAATTCAGCTCTAGACTTAATACACTCTCTTACAAGCCTCACAGTAATGATCTCCACTATTAATATCATGTTCCGTATGTGGAACATAAATAAATAAAAATCAGTAAAACTAGAGAATTCAAACTAATGCAACATGTGTTAGCTCACTTTCTGTGTAACAGCTTCCCAGTCCACAGTAATGCTTCCATTTTGCATTGACAAGACTGCCTTTTAAAAAGGATGCATTGATATAAAATTCAGCAAATCATTTAGTCTTAGCTTCCCATTGAATTTAGCTTATGCATGAGTTGGAAGTCTAAATGTTTTCTTGGATGTGGGCTCAAAACAGTATCTCAAGACATTTACTCAGTGGAAAATAATTTCCTTAACAGGGTAGTGGTGAGTCATCCGGTTTTTGTGCCTTAGAGCTCTGCAAGTGAGGTGAGTAGATAATGCTACAGCACTCAATCATGTGAAACCACAGCTGCCTCATCTGTAACCACATGGGGAAAAATCAATACCATTAGCTTCAGTGAAGTTATCCTGTTGACATATTTGACCCTAAATCCTTACAAAGAACACACAAGGATGAGGACTTGTGGACAAAAACCAACAAAACTTTCAGAGGACTGAAAGTAAATTTTTCTTTAATCTTTTCCTAGAAGTTGGCTAACTTGTAATTTGTACTGCACAACTCACTGAGGGAAGTAAATATAGTCCCCTACTTGTTTTGCCTATACGTGTACCTCTGAGGCATAGGCACATAGGAACGGCAGTTGTAGGGGCACAAGTGGGGTGCATCACACAGATAAGACTTCTTTCTTTCACTTCTTTTAGCTTTTATTTTTACTAGTCAGAACTAACAGGATTAAACCGGAACAGGATGTGCTGTAATTTGTACATACCCGCAGCAAATTCTCATCACAGTAGAGGAAGCAGCAGAAATCTCACAACTTAGCAGGGCATCTGAGGCACAATACTTACAAAAGATATGACTGAGATGACAGGGCTCAAATACTATTCTTTCTTCAAAAAACCCCTTGATCATTTTAATTCCCCGTTTCCGGCAGAGCTCAAGATTGAGTGCTGTATTCCAACCCAAGCCTTTTTTCACTTACATTGCTGTCAACTGAATGATCTGACTGTCTATAAGTGTGTGAACAGTCGTGTGGGGGCTGGCAAAGGAAGCTCGTTTGCATATGTACAGTCACACATGCAGTTGCATCTAGATATCAGGGCGTGAGCAGCCCTTCCCATCTTTGTAAGAAGAAAATTTCTGCACGAAGGCTCATTTAAAGCCAGTTGGAGGCAAGCAAGCTCTGTTGATCACCGTTGTTATTTTCTACTTAGGACGCATCACTTCAGCTGCAGACCTGACTGTCCCCATACACTGCTTGCCACATCCAGCAATAGGCTCCCGAAGATGGATCACTTGCTGTGTGACACATCTGCAGCTGGCTCTCAAGGTTACCCTCCAGAAAATGACCTTGTTACAGAGCTGCTTCATGTTTGGCCTCTTCGTGTGGGTCTCTGATACTCATGTAATCAAATTCCAAAAGTGTCTCCTGAGCAGGTGTTGCATCAGCCTGGTCTGAATCACTGCCTGTAGTTCAGTGGTTGTTTCTTTATTTCTGTATCAGCTGTGATTTCCATCATGCAGTTCTAGCAAACTACTTATTTTACAACATGTGTTTCACAACACACTGAGAACTGCCTGCACCCTAAACATAAACCCACACACCATCAAAGTCCTCCCAGACATGCCCAAACTCCTGAGACCAGCCTCATCGGCGCTGCAATATCGGGGACACGCAATCCCCACCGTTCCAGTGCAGCAGGAGCCCCGACTGCTACTTCAGCAGGAAGCTGGGGGAGAAATCATCCCACATCGCCCATTCTCGCGTCCTGCCCGAACATGTGGCTGGAACTGGAAATCTCTTTTTGCCTCTCATAGTGGACCCTGCGGCTCCTCGCTGCCATTGCACTGCCCCATCTCCCTATCCCAGCCCCAGTCCCATCCCGCTCTATCCCACCGCCCGAACTCGCCCGTCGCCTCACCCTGCGCCAGGCAGGAGGCAGGTGAAGGCAGCCGCCCGCGCGGCGCTGCGCATGCGCAGCGCTCTCCCAGGCATGCTCACTGCCGGGGGCGGGGGGAGTGGGACGCGGTGTCGCGGCGGTGCCCAGCTCGGCTCGGCTCGGCTCGGCTCGCACCATGCGGCGGCGGGCGGCCGCGTGCCTCCGGGGGCTCTGCCTCCTGCTCCACCTCTGCACCGCAGGTGAGCGGGGGCGGCCCCGACCGGAGAGTGGGGCGGGCAAGACGGCGGCGGGCACCTGCTTGCTCTCGGCGGCGCACCTGTTGTGGCGGGAGGCGGGAGGTGGCGGCTGCTCCGGTCCGGCGGCGGCTGCCCCGGTCCGGACTCCTCCAGCGCCGGCGCCGGCGGGAGCGCCCGGCAGCACCGCGGACAGCGGCGGCCCCGGGCGAGCCCCGCGCTGAGCGCCCCGCGGAGCGGCCGCGCTTCGGCCCCGGATCGCGAGAACCTGGCCGGGGGCTGGGGCAGCGACAGAAAATCGGGACTCTCTACATCCCCTCTTCTTCTTCTTTTATTTATTCATTCATTTATTTATTAATTTTTAAATACTGGGGGGAAGGCGTTGCTCGTTGTATGTGCTCGTGGCAGCAGGGTTTTTAGAAAGGGAAATTTCAGCTGCGACAGCAGCAGGCATTTCGGCTGTAGCGGTGCTAATAAATCCTCTCTGTGCTTTGCTGGCAAAACGTGTGCCTCATTCAGAAATGCGGAGAACGATGTACGTACATGAAGTCCCACTGCCAGTTTCATTCCAGTAGTCAGAGCTTACATTTCTGGCATAAATCTCATGCTTCCGCTAAGCCATGAGAAACTGCTCGTCGTTCAGAGCCTCCCTCTCTCCTGGACAGACTTCAGCATATATATTCTTAGGAGGGAAATAAAATCTGGGGTAACTGTATAATTGAATTAAGTTCTCAATTAAGTAAAGTTGAAGAATTTCTTCATTTTATCATTTATGACAGGCTTAGCTACTTCTGAAGTAGTAAATTGCTTGTAAGTTCAATTACGTTTAATTAGGAACCACAATTAAATGTGCAGGTACTGATTCTTTTGCTCCTTGTAATGTTGCTTTTAGGAGGGATTTTTAAGGTGCAACTAATTTGCATTATCTTACTGCAGAATCATTAAAAGAAATAATTGAACTTCATGTCTCTAATGTAGAAGAACTGCATAAACATGTGAACATCTATGTTGTTCTCTTCCACCCTCTCCTTCCCCTCCTGAATTAAGCTTTATTATGAAAATAGTTGTTTATATGGATACATCAGCAAGCAGGCACTCCTTTTTGCTCTTTTTCCCCCCTGCTGTCAGGAGAAGTGGTTTGTATCAGTTATTGGTATTTTATTGCCTTGGAATATTAGGCTACACTTCATAAAATCTCAGGAGTCTCTTTCCTGTATATCTATAGTTAGGATGCTCATTCTGTTATACCTTATATTCATATGTGCAAGAGATTATTGACTGAAAGATAGGGAGCATTTTGTGATCCGTTTTAATAAAAGCCTTAAGCTGCTATTGAATTGTTCTTTTACAACATGTATTAAATTGACCATATGTACCAAATTAGCATACAGCCTCTGTTTGACATAATATGTCTTCTATTATCAGTGTATTCTCTATTAATAGTGAAATTTGCATTAGTTGTGTTGTTCTTCATTTTTCTATGCTGCTAATGGAAACTGCCATATTCTGCCAGTAAGCCATTTACTTTCCTTACTAAGTTTTACTTGTTTCGTTGTTACTGGGAATGCTTGCAAAGAGACCTTGGTCTTTATTATGCAAATGTCTCTAATCATGAGAAGAAGAGATGAAAATAGATGTTTATATGGTGTTACTTTGTTCCCTGGGCAATCTTGGAAAATAATTATTTCACAGAAGACAAGGGAGAGGATGGACAGGAGTTGAATTCAACCTTTTCATATTGGGCACAGTTCCCACTGCACACAAGAGCTGTGCTTCCTCTAAGGCAGGCTTCCATACAACTTGCTCTTGTTGGAAGTCATTGAAGATGTCACAATAATCAAATGGCAAAGGAAGCTTAACATGCTAAGATTTCTCTGTTTCATCTGCTGCAAATAGAAAACTTAATCTTACACAGGCTACCACTATGGATGTCTTTTATGTATAGCCTAGACTTATGAATTATTGATGGTGATTTTGAAGCTTTGGTTCATGTGAAATCACCAAATGCATTCCACTTGCTAGGTCACAAATGATATCCCAAATGTCAATTTTTGTGTAATGTGTTGTAAACTGCTTGGCTTTTTGTTCTGGGGCTGAATTTATATGAGGCATGTTTCTAGAGAATGGTAAAGACACTGTCAGCAGATATTAAGAAAATCTCCCTTGATATCAGTTGGTGGTAATAGATTTTAGAGAAAACATAAGTCTACATTTACTTGAGCTAATGCTACAGGAAAAAGAATTAATGTGTTTAAGTAGTGCTTTGTAGTGGAAAGGTAATCCAGGTCATATAGCAAATCTGGTTTTCTGTGGAAAGAGAATTCTACTACAGTTGTGTTTCGGTAGCCACATATATATTCTCACAAAAACTAGAAAATGTTCTTGTCAAAAACATGATCAGGAATTTTCATGTGCTTGAAAAGGTACCGTTTTACTAGGTTGACTTAGATTCTGATTCCAATATAGCATGACAGTCATGTAAACAGAAAATTAAATCTGATTGTGCTGTTAGTATACGCATATATTGCCAGCTGAAATCAGACACTTGTGTGCGCATCTCTGAAAACAGAATTAGGCCCTTCCACTGAGTGCAGTAGGTGAAGTAATCAACCCAGATAGAGATTGCTTTTGCAGGAAGACCTAAATTTGTAGTGACTGATTACAGGTCAGCATGAACCTTCAACTTACATTATGCATTGCATGACAGAATGTACGACAGCAAAGGTTATACTGTCTTTTAGTATGTATGATTTACTTCATGTTCTTGCAGTAAAAACCTAATATCTCCCAAAGTGACGAGGAAGCATTGTTTCCTTGTAAAAGAATGGCAGGTGGTAGCAAAAACACCAAGTGATGCATTAGATTAACTTGTAATTAGAAAGCCATTTGAGTCATCCAGATTACTCAATTAATTACCTGTTTCACCCCATTTTCTCTTTTAACAAATTTCATTAATGGAATTAAAATATATGATGAATTAAATATCCAGTTGCAGGAAATTTGGGAGAAAAAGTAAATCTGTGATTCTGTGAAATAGGCTAGGAAAACCAACTAGACTAGAAAAAAACTTACACAGTTAACAATCACCATATCAACCCACCACCTGCCTTACATTAAAAATCTCTCTTTAAGAAAGCATTTTTGCAGAATTTGCTTTTAAGATGAACAAATCCTGGTCCTGGAAAAGCAAAGAGTTAACAACTGAATATTTGGTCAGGTCATCTAAGCCATGGTTTCTTGTGCAAAGGCCTTACATTAGCTTGCTAAGAGCTTCTATTACCTGATTATATTATTCTCTTCATCAGTGAAGAGATGCATTGCCAACCTTAAGTCAACATAGACCAATACTTTCCCACTAGCCTTTTCAGAGAGGAAGCATGTGGGTTCTTTTCTCAGCCTCTTGATTGATCCATTCTTCTAGCCCCTCAGCAGAATCACATAAAATTCAGGGTAGGAAATAGTGGAATTTTATCTTCCTGGGGCAATGCTGTAATAATGGGAGGAATCCTTATATCAGAACTGAAATTTCTTTGACTACAAACTAACACTCCTTTGGGTGCAATTCGCTAGGTGTAGAAATGTATGTTATAAATATGCTAGACTAATTCTCAGTTAATTGTTACCACAGTCCACAGAGCGTTCTGACTAAGTTCTGCTGAGTTCAGCTTTCCTGGTCAAACGTGCACTGTGTGGTATTCTCACGGTTGGAAATTAAGTGCACTGCAGTTTATACTTAAGTGTTGGGGAGCCTATTTTCTATAAAAGCACAAGCTCTATCACAAAAATAAGAAAAGCTGGAGACTGTACTTTAGTGGTGAGGTGAGATCTGCACAAAATGCATTTGCCATCAGATCCATTTCAGTAAGCTTGTACTAGTGAGTGAATAATTCTAGGTTCTAAATACATTTTGAGTGAAAGTGAAGGAGCTATTGATTTAAAAAATGTGTAAGGATTCTGCTTCATTACACTAACATAATGTAAATGAAGCTGGTACTTATAATTGCCTTCTTTAGAAAACACATTGCTGCCCGTGAGTGGGTGTTTTTACTAGAATAGAATTTTCTGTCTTTTATTAGTGGACTCTTGGGTAATCAGAGGGTAGTCATCTTTCTCTTTAAATGTTCTGTTTTGGAGAAATAGTTTTATAATTCAGCATCCAACTTCATGTTTTTGAGGAAGTATTTAGTTGGAAAAGAGATTCTTTTAATGTTTTTATGTGTGGAAATTCTTACAATTCATAATTTGGAAAGGCATCATCTTCAATGAGAGGTTTATGTTCAGTACATCCATTAGGAAATGATCAAGATTTGTAGTCTTGGAATCTCTGACTAATTTCATTTGTTGTATTATCAGAAGACTGAACCATCTTAGGCAGCAAAGGCTGGTTCCAGCTTCTCTGGGGAGTGAAGTAGGATTGTTGCTGAAAATCCATGAATTGGACTCTTGGGGGAGTATGTCTCTCTAGAAGGAGGCTAATGAGATAACAGCGTGTGGCCGTGTTTAGTGGTGGCCCCCCTCCACAAGGATGTTATGAGGCTTGATGTGGGAGATAGAAGGAGGGGTAGGACTCCTACTCCATAAAGCACAGTCATTGTCCTGTAGGATTTTCAGCATGGCTTTGGAATAAATACTTGAAGAAGTTAATCAGAAGCGCAGAAATCCTCAGTGGGATTTTCTACAGCAATATTACTGCTGAGAAAAGAGCCAAAACTGTAAGAAGTCAACTGAAGTTGACTTTCCTTCATACCAGCTATGGATTTCTGTGGAGATACTATGTAATTCATGGAGATGCTATGCATGTAAATGCTATGCATTTACATCCATTTTATGCAGAGCAGAATTTATCCACAACCTTCATTTGAAAAATGACAGTAAACACAATATTAGCAAACTGATGCATTACCTTCTCACACTTTCTGGAAAAAAAGTCTGTACAGTACATTAGTGCCGGGGCATAAGTATGGCAGAATACTTCAGTGCCTTTGGGACCACTAGCTCATCTCTTAATTCATGTCAGTAGACCTAGTGAAATCAATGGTCTGTGGTATCTAGTTTCAGTATTGATATATCAGGCAACAGGCCCATGAAACGAGATGCAAAGTGTCTTTTTGAAAAAGATACAACTCATATGCTTAATCCAAATTCACTGTAGCTGTGGATATTTTTGGTTAGGGCATTATTTTTTTCCTACTGAAAAGGACAAATTCAGCAAAAATCAATTTACAGTTGTTTCTATTTTCAGCAGATTGCTTATTAGAAAGGGAAATAATCCTTGCAATCATCTCTCTCCCTCCCTCTCTCCCTCTTTTCTTCCATCTCTCCTTCTCTTGGGCATGTTCTCCCACTCTCATCATGTGTGCATGTGTGTGTGCACGTGTGTGTGCACTTGCTTGCTCTCACAGATAACACACACACACACACACACACACACACACATGAGTTTTTTATATACCTGCACACACACATGCACATACAAAACATGCATTTTGTATGAATTGATTTTGTCTGATTTTTTTGGTCAGAAGTTCTGAACGTGGTGATTAGGGGCAAATAAAAATATTTTTCCAGATTTTTCATTTGTTCTGTCCTGTGCTTGCTTAGCTCTAGTGTCGTTTACTTGCTGTGAATTTTGACGTGTCATGGGTACCTCTGCTGCAAAAGGCCTGGCCTTTTAATCAAAAAGGACCTAGCTAGGAAAGCACAGAACCCTTCCTATGAAGGACTGTGACCTCGTGGCCCTGTAATGAGGTGTTGCCATTGCTAGTAACAAAGCCCTGAGTTTGTGAGGCCTCATGATTGGGACTTGTCAGGCCTGCTCTGCCCAAACTTTCTTGCCTGTTTTACTTGTGTTAGCCCTGGCAGTGGTTTTTCTAATTAATCAAGCATTCATATCTGTTTTAATCTTGTTTATGTTTGTGTGGTAAAACTCTAGTCTAGTCTGCACAGGAGCAATAAGACAGGCTTGGTAAAACAGAGGCACTGAGAGTGGAGGCACAGGATGTGATGTAGAGGAGTGCAGGCACAGGATGATAAGAGATGGGGCACAATCTTGGCACTGAAGACCCCATGCTGTAAAAAGCTCAGTAAAAGGTAAAAATGCAGGCCTGGAGTTTGAGAAAACTGGTTTTAGGTGTTAATGAAGATAACAAGAAGAGCAAAGAGATAGTATCCAACATCCATATGTGGCACCACTTTTTGTAAGTTCGGATGTAACGTGAATCTGCAGAACATGTGAAGAAAGAGTAGATATAAATGCATGTTAGAAAACAAATATATATATATATATAAGGCCCTAAGAGAAAGAAAGAAGAGAGGAGGAAGAAGAATCCATCAGCACAAACATCATACTCCTCCTGATGAAGGACTCCAGATGCTGACACCACCTCATAACATCCCCTGATTGACAACATCAGTGTGAAAAAATTGACCTGAGGACCCAGAGAAGCATGAAGTTATAGTAACACCAGGGAAAGGGATAGACAATTTAAATTGTATCATTCCTATAATTCTGACTTTTTTGGTATTCCTTGTTTTTCTATAAAAATTAAGTCTAGACTAACAATTCTTCTTGAATTAGATTGTTAAGATTTTCATTATGCTAACAATAAACTTTTGGCTTCACTTACCTGTATAAGGTCTGCTCATCTTTGTTCATGAACAAGGCTTTGAAAGCAACAGGGATGAGAAATTTATCTGCTTGAAGGAGGCTGTGAGAAGCCATGCAGGAGTATGCCTGATTGTTAGGTCTAGCAGCCTGCTTTGGGTAGGGAATAGCTTAATTTGTGTTGCTCCAACAGGTTTTGTCTAAAGAGGAAGCTCTGGTGTGAAGGAAGGATCTGATGAGGCTTTGTGTTCTGGCACAAATCTCTGAATGATGGAAACAATCACAGCCTGCAAATCCCTCTGTAATATATGGGAAAGTAGTTTTCCAGGTGAATTTTTTTGTCAGTTCCAAAATTTTCAATGTGTTTTTTCGTGCATGTGTTACCAAAGCAGCAAGTGGATTCATATTTTTTCCTTTTCGGGTTTCTCTGGTTTACCTCACAAAAACACTTTTAAAAGTATATTCTGTTGTCCAGCTAATGTTCAAGTCATATTTTAGCCACCGTTTAACTGCATTTTATTGTCAGTAATTTGTGGTGCACCATGCTAAAGTTGAACAGTGTTTGTGTTTAGCTAGAACTGCATAGCTTTATGCTAATGAGATTTAGGTTTGATTGATGTACTCCTTTCCTGATAGTAAGACATATTGCTAACTAGATGATACAGATGCAAAGCATACTGTCTCCAGACAGCTTTTGTTTTCATTTTTGCTTTCAACATAATTTAAAACTTTTTTATTTCCCACCAGATATGTTGACTCCTTTTGATATGTTTACTGGTTTGTTTGGGATTTTTTTTCTATTTTTTTTTTCTTTTCACTTGGTAAGGTCGATGAAATAGGGATAAAAAAATAGATTTCATGTATTTTAAAGGCAAAGCCAAAGAGAGATCCTGTTGCCTGCACCAGAAGGGACAATCTTCATAGCCCCAAAGAGACAGAAGTCTTTTAAACCTACAGCAGTGTTTGTCCTATGTCTGGAGTTACCAGTGGTTAACATTTCTCTTAGTTTCATTGTCACTGTGACTCCTAAAGAGTTAGAGCCATGCTCCTAAATGGCTAGCATGATATTAAGCATTTTAGCATTTAAGCATTTGTTTTCTCCTTCCTGTGGGCCAGCATCTTCTTGGCCCTTATATAGGCAAGAGAGAACTGCAAATTGCTCTGCCGGTTATGAGTCCATTTCTATCTCAGTGGTCTAAGAAGAGGCAGACAATGAATATCCCAGCTGTAGGAACTTTGGCATTATTGGCGAGGTTTGATCAATGGTCATTAAGTACATAAGTACATTGACCTGCCTCTCACAGTGACTAGGGTGGCTGTCCAAGAAGTAATGAACCACGGTGCAATAGGTGATAAAGCTGAACTTGTCCAAAATCTGGGGCTGCCTTATAGGTTTGGAGAAAGTTTGTATGGGACAAAGAGGATCTTTCAGAGCAGTGAGCAAACAGAAAGAAAAAGAGCTCAGGGTACAAAATTTAGAAGTTTACCAAAGTTTAGTGCAGCATCTTTTTTTAAAAAGAGTTGAAATGGTTATTACGTGAGATGATTTACATGAAGAAAAGTTAGATTGTTTTCTAGAAACAAAGCTAGACACAAACCTGCTTCTCAGAGAAATTCTGATGTGAATTTGAAAGTAACCACTGATTATTGTTAATTTTGGAGCAAATAATGAAATAATATTTTACACTGTATCACAGAATCACAGAATATGCTGAGTTGGAAGGGACCCAAAAGGATCATTGAGTCCATCCCCTGGCCCTGCACAGGACACCACAAGAGTCACACCATGTGCTTGACAGTATCGTCCAAACACTTCTTGAACTCTGCCAGGCTTGGTGCTGTGACCGCTTCCCTGGGGAGCCTGTTCCAGCACCCAACCACCCTCTTGGTGAAGAACCTCTTCCTATATCCAACCTAAACCTCACACAACTTCAGACCATTTCCTTGGTCCTATCACTGGTCACCACAGAGAAGAGATCAGTGGCTGTCCATCCTCTTCCCCTCACAAGGAAGTTGTAGACTGCAATGAGATCTCCCTCAGTCTTCTCCAGGCTGAACAGACCAAGTGACCTCAGCCGCTCCTCATAGGGCTTCCCCTCAAGGCCCTCACCATCCTCGTTGCCCTCCTTTGGACACTCTCCAATAGCTTAATATCTTTCTTATATTGTGGTGTCCAAAACCGCACACAGTATTCAAGGTAAGGCCTCACCAGTGCAGAGCAAAGCAGGACAATCACTTCCCTTGACCGGCTGACATGAAGACAGCTATACTTAACTGACAAAGAGGTGAGGTTTTTTGGTTAGAAGTAGTAGGGTGGAATCACAGTCTGAACATATAATCTGTTCTCCTCAATGCTAAGGCAGAATAAACTACAATTCTTTGTAAATACACTTGAGGAGAGTAAATTTTTGGAGAAGGAATACAATTATTTTAGTTAAAAGGTAATAGCAGCACTGAATGAATATTTTAAGTGAATCATAAATAACTTCATCTTGAAGTAGAATTCAAATAGGGTAGTGTGAGCAGAATGTTAGACATACTTTAGGATAAAGTTTGCTAAGCTTCGGAGGAGAAACCTCTAGGAATTCTTTTTTTTGAGCCTCGTCCTAGGCCAAATTTACTGAATTTTTGTGTATGTTGGGATATCTGAAGCTTCAAAGGCACCCAAATCACTTTTTTATTATCATACTCCAATTCTTCATAGCTTCTGCCAGTTTCCCTATGAGCCACAGAGAAGCATTTTCTTTTTCTGTGGAAGTACAGAACTTGATACAGTAATCCCAGTCTTCTCTTACTTAATAGTTGGAGAGCGGCAATATTTAAAGGTGGTATGTAGCAGAAGTGCTGGTGTTTCTAACTACTTAATTCTCCAAGTGTCTGTTTGATGCCTACTGCTTGTGTTCAGAGCTAAAGCCACGAGAGTCAATCAAAAATATATTACTGCTTCATCAGATAAAGAGGAAGTTTATATTCCCCTGTAGTATCAATGGTGGCCTGCTATGGTCCGAAGGGGGGATGGGGCTGTGGCACAGCATGGGTTCAGGAGACCAGGTGGGGTGCAAGTAGAATGCTTTATTGAGGCATGCACCAGATTTTTTATCAGTTCAGGCGGGGAAAGGGCCAGAACATGGGGTGGAGCATGAGACAGACAAACAGAGGAACAAATCGGGATAGGGGCACAAGCAAAAGGGGGAGGAACGTGGAAGGGGCGAATAGTAGCTGTCTCCTCTCTGCAGCTTCTTCAGCCATTCAGAGAAAGGAGCGGGGAAGCAGGGAGCAGGCAAACTCGTGGCAAGACCAGGCAAGTCCAGACTGTGCACTGTGTAATGTGAATACAATGAAACCACATAATAACAGTAAAGTCCATATAATAAAGTCCTGTCAATTGCTGCATGTCTTTCTCCATGCCTGGAATCTCTCCCATCCTGAATCTTGCTCCTTCACAGTGGCCTACTTGTTAAGGTCACCTGAGGCTTCCATGGCAGTCCGAGAGCTGAAGTCTGGTTATGGTTAGGACCTTATACACAGTCTACTAGGGTTAATGAAGTTTTTCATATGGGGCACTGTAAATCATGTAACCTACTTACGATACTGGGGCTATGTGGACTTCCCAGACAACCAAATTCAGCATAATAATTTTCTTGGAACATATTTGAACTTCCCTGCTGTCAGCCGATGAAAAAATTTTTCTGTGAGTATAAAGTGTTATGTTGTGTAGTTAGACTTGTTAATTTCTCATTTCTACAGGTTGAGCCATTACCAAAATACATTTTGTTGTCCATCTTGAAAATCTACTGCAATGGACCATGTGTGGCTGCAGGGACTCCTGTTACTGATGTGACATTTATCAATCTAATGGAAGCAAGTCTACTGGGATTTAGTAGCAAATGGTGATTCTGTACTGAGAGTTCATAGGCAAGTGAACTTTTCAGGGGGTTCCTTTAACTATTGTTTTATCAGAAATATTATTCAGTGAAGAATTTGGGCTGCTAGTCAATTATAATATTTTTCTGCTTTTTTCAGTAAAAATAAGTGAAATAAGAGGGAAACTTGGAATATTAAAGTGAGTTGGATATAAAGAATTTCAGGAGAATCACAGGGGATTTGACTCCCTCAGAAGCAAAGGAACAGGAATGAAGGAAGCAAAGAGGACACACCAAATGTGTCTGTGGTTACATTCCTGTGTATAATCTATTATCAGTTTTGGAATACTGGTTTTCTGGGAAGGAGACATAAAATTAAATCCAGTAAAGAGGAGACTGTGAGAAGTAATTAACAATGAGAAGTGCTGACGCTTCCTTGTTTTCATTTCGCCACTGATGCAACTCTCTGAATTGCTAGTTAAGGCCAGCCCTTAGGATTTTATCAATGAAGCCAACACCTACAAAGCTTAATGAGATCCCATCAAGCTTAACAAGTTTTCAAATTCAGCCATCTTTAAGACTATACCCTGAAGTTTCTCTTTTTTTTTCTTCTGCTCTCGGACATCTTCCCAATCAAAACCTGACAACAGCTATACACATGTGACTTCAGTGGTCATCCAGGAAATTGTGTTTGTTTTAACCATTTAAAAGAGGAGTATTATTAATTTTCTGTTCATGTATGTTCTTAATTGCTTCACCGCCTACAGACATAGACCCGCTTTTGCCAGAGAATGCATTTTCCAATGATGCATAGCAATCCCATAGCAAGATAAGGTATTGTCCTTGATTTCCCTAACTGAAATTTCATGAGGAAATTAGGTCAACAGAATGTAATTACCTGCACTGAAACCTCCTAAGGGCACTGAGTAGTGCAAATGAATGATTATTTTGATTTGCTTACAGAAGCAAAAAAATCAGAGAAAAAATTCAGTCCGAATAGCACAAAATGATTTCTTGTTCACCCTGAATTGAAATATGTTGTTGGTGCTAAGCTGTTCTTCATAGCTCATTATAAGAATTAAAATAACATAGATTTTATATTTTTTAACTAAAAATCAGCTCCCAAATTTAACATTGCCATTTACTCCAACAGCATCTGTAGAGGAAATTCCAGGCTGATCAGAGTGAGCTCTCTGGGTTCACTTCCCTCAGAACATAAAGTCCCTTTTGTACCACAGGGGTTTCTTAGAGTGCTCTTCCAGGAGGTGACTAATGCAACTTCGGTTACTTTTTATCTGTGAGGGAGCGGATCCTTGCCTATTTTTCTGGTCAGATCCACTGTCTTTCAGAATGGGAACTGAACTGGGCTGTTGTAGATATTCTGTTCAGTTTAAAGGCTCTGAAGATTCAATATGTTTCATCCATGAAAAAAAATCCCAAACCACCAAAACCCAAAAACAAATAAAAATTTAGTCCTAGTTCTTTTTATAAAGGCATCATCAGGAAGTATTTGTCTATCAAAAGAAAATTTATTTTTTACTAATACATAGTTTGTTACAACCATATAATCACAGAGTCATCATATGGGTAAGGCTGGAAGGGCCCACGGTGGGTCATCTGGGTCAACCTACCTGTTCAAGCAGGGTCATCCCAGAGCACATGGCACAGGATTGCATCCAGACGGTTCTTGAATATCTCCAGGGAGGGAGACTCCACAACCTCTTTAGGCAATCTGTTCCAGTGCGTGGTCATCCACACTGTAAAGAAGTTCTTTCTATATTCAGGTGGAACTTCCTGTGCATCAGTTTCTGCCCATTGCCTCTTGTCCTATTGCCTTGCACTACCAAGAAGAGCCTGGGTCCATCCTCCTGACACGCTCCCTTCAGATACTTACAGACATTGATGAGTACCCCTCTCAGTGTTTCCTAGATGCTGAACAAGCCCAACTCTCTCAACCTGTTCTTGTTAGAGAAATGCTTGAGTCCCTTGTCTCCAGTCCCATAATCTAAGAGAGTTCTTTGTGCCCAACACCGAGTTATGCAAGGTATGGCTAAATCCACACACCTCTGTCTCTTTTTCAGAGAGCCAGATATTCCACTGGCTGGCCAGGTGATGCTTAAGTGAAGGTTGGGTCATAACAAGATTTGGCACAAGGGAGTAGAAGGCCTCCTGATATAAGCAGCCGAACAAGGAATGCAGAGTTATGATTATGGACTTCTCTGAACTTTCTCTTTCTTACATGTTTAAGTCAGATTTTTTAATCTGGTTCTTGGCCTTTTCTCTTTAAGTGCCCATATATAAAAGATGATCACTGTAATTCTCATCTTTGGTGTTATTGGGTGATTAGATACATCATAAAGTCAGCTGCATATATTTTCCTATTGGAGTTGATACCAATAAGGAGTTGAACTTGGCTCAGCATGTGCTCTGCTCTTTCATGTAATTTTTGAAATGTAACCATGGCTAAAAGAAAAATAACATTTTAAAAAGCCCTGTGAAATTCAGCTTAAGAGTGGGATACAGTTCACATACTTAGTACACTCTGTAGTGCTGTTAACCTGTTGTTATAGAAAATGCATTGTGGGAGTTTAATGGAATTCTTGTATTCTTTTCAAATTTCGCAGAACCCAAAGATCTCATTGAATTTCCAGTGCCATCCATCTACAGAATTGCTTAGCGAGACATTCTAAACTTATTCTTCTTTTTCTACAGGCTGCCTTTCTGAAGACAATGACCACTTTTTGGCAATTCATCAGCGAAAGAGTGGAAAACCTATGTTTATTTATCACCATGTGCAGAGTGTGGAGAAAAGTCTGGATACAAACAGTTATAAGGATTCCAAGAAAAATTTCCATTCTTCTTCCCACACCAAAATAAGCAAGTTGCACCCTGCAATAATTGTTAAATCAGCCTTCCCCAGATCTGTTTATGACCCATCCCTCAATCTGTTAGCAATGACTGGTCAAGATTTGGAAGTGGAGAATCTCCCGATTCCTACAGCGAATGTGATTATTGTGGTAAGTGACTTTTTCTGGGTTCTGGAGGAGGATTTTTTGTGAATAAATATGCCTGTAGATAAATATAGACAGATTGTAATTTTGGGTATCCAGATTTTGTATTCCACTGCCTGACTGATAATCTAAATCTAAATAATGACCACATGTCTTGAATTTCTTCCATACTAGTGGAATTTGCATTCATATAAGCTCACTCTGATTAACAAGCAATCTGAAGAATCAGTGCAGAATATAGCTTCTCTGTAGCTAAAGAACTTACCTTTGCCTCCAATACTGTTAATCCTCTTGTCTTGCCTGATGTTTGCATCACTTTTACTGGATGGGCTTTATACTCATTCTGCATAGGGCACAAGTAAATGTACTTCAGGGAACAATACTACAATGGCAGGGAGACTTTAAAAGAGTCACAAAGAGACACAAAGTTTTTATTCACTTCTGTTTCTCTGGTAAATCCACAATTATGCTTACATAGTGACTTGAAAAAAAGCTTATTTCTTGCTAAGAATAAGAACTGTGGTTTTGTTGGTTTAAGCCATATATCCTTATTCTGGGACATATGGACTGGGGACCCTCCTCTGTCAGTTAACTCTGTATGTGATCTTTCATATTCTCAAAAATGTGATGGCAGTGCTCCCTCCTGGAAAGAAGGGCATGTCAGTTTAATGGTATACTGGTGCCACCCTGCTGCATCCTCACCCTTGAGGCCAGTGGAGCAGCCTGCTGTCAGTAGAGCTGTCCTCTGTGGGGTGCACAGCACAGTCTGTATGTGTTCTGCATGGACACTGCTCTGCCTCATGCTGGTGCATAGTCAGCCCTACTTGATTATGCAGATGAGATTGGGCTCATCTTTCTCATTCCTGGAGGGAAGAAGAGCCACTCATGGTGGCTCATGCACTCATTAGGGTGAACTAATAAAGATTAAACTGAACCTTGTAGATTGCTCTGTACAGAGGCAAATGCTAGATTAAAAGAGAATGGCCTTTACAGACAAAGAAAAAAGAGAGAGCATAGAACACTAGGGCATTAAGTGTTTCAGAATCCCGTATGAGTTCCCCGTACTGTACTCTAGAGATTTGCCCTCATGAATGCACTAAATACAAGAAAGACTAGTGACAATGAAAAGAATAATGAGGGAAAAAAGAAAGTAGTAATTTTATTAGTCTAATGATAAAGTTAGTATAAATATGTGAGTATATTTAAGTGCTATAATATAGAGTATAATTATAAAGTACTATCAGGGAACTAGGCTCAAAAAGCTATGCTCTGGACTTGTTGCATCCCATATGAGTGAGACCTCCTTATTTGAGTTTAAATAAGTTAGTCCATCGTTAGTGGACTAGATTCAGTTGTGTGAAAGTGTCCATATCAGAGCAAAATAAGGTACTGATGACTTTGCAAACTGCAAACAGACTCCCAGTACTGAATGGTACTGATCAGGATGAGAAGATGCCAAAGAAGCTGGATACATCTATGCCCCGAAGCTAGGCTAAGCCAGCAGGGCCAACTCCATAGTGAAGGTACCTGCTCTCTTCTTTCCATAGCAAGCATTATTTCAGCTCCTGTGAAGGTGAAACCTTTCTATTAGTGCAAGGAACTCAGAATATGCATGGCCATTCATTTTTTTCATTAAATGACATTCCTACCTATGACCTGTTATTTGAGTAGAGTTTTGCACACTTTTGGAGGCCTGCAGTTCTCAACTTACAGTGGAAGAATCATGCAAAATGTTCTTGGGCTACACTGATTTTAGCTGACTGGCTCTGTGCCTGCATTAAAAGCTAAATGAGGCAGATTTCCAATTGGCACATAAAGTCACATAAAAAAAGGTCTATTAAATCTATATTAAGTTTTCATTAAGTGACTTCAGTATGAAGCTTTGCTACTCCATTTCTAGGATGGAGCTGCTGCTCTAAAGCCTTCTGTTCTGGTTGAGAACCATATGTGCTTTAAGGGGAGTATAGCAGCATGAGCTAATCACGACGTGAAAGCTGTTTATTGCTTACGATCTTCAGCTATCTCTGGATGTACTAAAGGACAGTGGTTTTAGTTTGTTTTTAATGTCATCCTTTCAGAAAAAGTCTTTGGGGAAGCCTATGTTTAAAGCCAAAATGCTGAGACTCAGACAGTGATTGGACTATCCTACCATCAGAAATTCTGAAGGTGTCTTCCTTAAAAGGGCAGCTGTCCCACAGCATGATGGTTGCCATCATCCAAGCACAGACATGCTCCTTCCACATTTCTATATTTCAAAATTTTGTTTCTCCTTCTTGAATGTCACCTGAAGAAGATTGTGATGTTAATGTCATTGCCAAGAGAATCTGTTTTGTTTTGAATTGCTCATATATCGCTCCCTCTTTTTTTTTTAATTAGCACTTACTGCTTGTTGCTTTTTGGTTTTTATCATGTAGGGCAAGAGTCAACATTTGTTGTTTTGCCCTGGCTGACCCTATTTGTTCCAGCCTTTCGCAGTGTTGTTGGTTGCTCAACTTGAAAGGGCAATTACTAGGGTTATTGCTTCCTATAATCCAGTTACATGACAGGTGCACACTAGGATTTCTTATGAAAGCCAGCAACTTCTTTTTTTTTTTTTTTTAAATAAATCAATGCTCTGTTGGTTCTGCAAAGGGGAGGAAACTAAATTCAATCTAATTTCAGTGACTCAAGATCCATTTCTTCATGATAAAGGTGGAAAAGTAAGGTGAATGGATGCCTAATGTAGAACTATTACACGATCACATTTTGTGCTAAGGACTAAACTATCTGACATAAAATGTTACCAATGCACAGCAGAGTGCATGAAACCAAGAACTCTCCAGGTATTCTGTCAAAAAGGAGTGTTTTGTGGCTAACAATAAAGAATGCATGTTAAGAAGTAATTTTACTGAAACTGGAGAAATTGTAGTGCTTGTTTGCCTAAGGGAGGAGGAAGAAGGATTTATTTTCTGGGAGTGAGTTTATTTTAATAGAGGCTTTCCATCTCATTACCTAGTATTAAGTTCCTGTTGTTTGTTTCTGTGCGTGTGTTCAGTTCAACTAGTTTGTTGAGGGAAGTGAGCACAATTCAGAGCTCTTAGAAGCATTTTGACTGTTCTATAAATACCTTAGCGCTTACCCATATGTTCTGTTTAGCTGTCTCTCTACATGATGTAAGACCAACTCATCTGAAAATTGCTTGGTTAACATACAGAATTACATAATTCTTTTGTAATACTTGAGAGTTGTCTATTTGTAGGCTTTTATTTTGGATCTCAGAAACTATGTACTCACTGAACATATTAGAGAGTTATTAGTGCAATGAACAAGTTCTCCAAATGTTTATTTGCGTTTATGCCAAGTCTTTCCAGTATCGAATGTGAGTACACCAAGGTGAAGACAGTTCATGAAAACTGGAAATACAGTGTGGATAACCATTTATGATAGAAAATGCTGTCTAACATACTTATTAAAAAACTGAAAGACATACATACATATATGTAGTTAGGGCTGAACTTGGGAGAAAAGCAGAAGGACTTGTAGTAAAGGTTACAGCTCAGATTGGGTCTAAAGTCTCATGGAGAAGTTAAAGCATCATCCCTTGTAACCTGTCTAAAATCTCTCTCAGGCACACAGGTGTATTGTACCAAGATTGGACCAAGCTACTCACATGCTTTTTTCACTTGTATCCTGTGAAATATTTCAGAAATGTGACGGTAATAAACTTGCTCAATATATCGAGATTTTCCCTTTCACACCTTACTCTTACTGTACGCCTTCTTGTATAAACGTGAAAATCTGTCTCATTTTCTGTTGCTCAGAAAGGTCACAGCACTGTACTGTAGCCTAAAATTCAGCGCATCTCTTCAGTTTTTTTTGATTTACATGAGTGTTACTGAACTGAATTGATTTAATTAGTTTCTTTCAGCAAATGTCAATAGGACATAAGATTCACAGAGAGCCACACAGAGCTTCTCTTTGCCTTTTCCATGGCATTTTATGTAAGGCTGAATGCCTGAGAGCTATAGCTTTCCCATACCATTGCATCTATTTTGTCACCAATGTTTGAACTATTTACCTTCTGAAGAGCACAAAGAAGAACTTCAGGTGCTAGTGCTTTGAGAGAGGATTCAGTGGAAGAGTAAAGCATGCAAACGTATGTATCTATAAGTAGATATTCATGTGTGAACTAGGTATTCAAGCTTCAGTATAGGTGGTGGAAATCTACTCTGTTGGTCATCTATTAAGCTATCTAGCATGTTTCTAAACACTTTCTGGATAACTAGGGAGTTAATATAGGTCAGACACCATATCCAGTAGGCAGACTAGACATGATCATCCTATTCTTTAGATTAGTACTGACATGGGCCATTTCCACCTCAGTTTTCTGACAGCCAGATAACAGTACCAGATGCATTTAATCTACTTTTACAATCTACTAGTACAATGCCTGCTTCAGGATGAGTTCCCTAATTTCAAGAGACTGTAGTGACAAGATTTCTATTGATGATAATAGGTGCTTAAGCACCAACTGCACACTGACTACTTTACCTATTTATATATATTAAACATGCATGCAGACATGTATGTTTAGTTGCATCTTAATCTGGAGCTGATCCCAGCTTAAACAACACATTTTATGTTGAAATAATGTGAAAATCCTTTCCAAATCTAGGCACAGTTCAAGTAGGTGGGCTACTTCAAGGTGGCTTCGGGTGCGTGAAAACCACGTGGCTGTGAAACCACAGCAGAACTGCTTTTACACTTATGTCAGACTGATCCTGAAAGTACTGCTATATCCTCTTATATAAGAGGATATAGTGTGCATATCTCAGTATGAGGAAATGTGCATTTCCTCATACTACAAACTCAGAAAAGATACACCTTTTGCTTGCTTGCTGACATGGCCTTCCATTCCCTATATGCTGATGCATCAGGTTTAATTACCAGTGTCAAACGCCAGAATTCATCTATATTATTTGTTCCTAAATTTTATTTCTTTATTCCCACAGTTCTTTTCTGCTGGAAATGTGTGTTTTTCTAATTCTTTGTTCTTTCTGTGAAGCCATGGCTTCCATGTGGAATGTTGTCTCTAAGTTCATCTGGGTACACACAGAACATCCACTTGCTTCTTCCTTTAGAAGATCAACAAAAGAGTAGGAACCACACTACAACATACACTTTCTTCTGAACATTGAAATTCCCTCTAGTGAATGGTTTTGTTGGACTGCCATGAGGAGAACTCTATGAATAGGGCTCGATGGAAAGGTGGAGGCAACCAGTCCTTCCAATCATTTTCAGTCCAAAAAATGTTTTACCTATAGCTATATCTTTTGTGGAGACATTCAATACAGTTTTCTTTTTACAAAAATGGAACAACATCTATGGAATTTCTTAAAAGGAAAAATGCATGTTTCTTCTCACTGGCAGTTTGACAATACAAGATACCCTCTTTTTCAAGGCTAAGTAACAGAGTTTTACTGAATGAGAGGAGTAGGAAGTGAGAGAGCTTTTGAGTCACAGCACCAAGCTGCATGTGATCTTTCTGTGTGCCAGAAGGTAAATGACCTTCTGAGAATCCCAAGAAGAGAAGATGATCTGATAATGTTTTTTCACTTAACAACATGCTCCAGCTTTCCCCAGCTGTCCACTCCACTGACTGACTGTTTTTCCAGAATCTCTCACTACTCTTTTCCCCGATGCTGAATACCATGCCTTGATATAAGATGAAATCTCTTCCTTTCTTCAGTTTTCTTTGGTATGAACTCTTCCATCTTTCAAATACTGTCAGCCTCTGCTGGCTCAGCATCCAGCCAGCTAAGTGTCCCAGTAAGGCCATGGTGAACATTCCGTAAAAGTGTGTTTAAATGTTACAGTTTCAGTCTGATAGATGTGCATAGAAGTCTGTGAGAAACACTGATAGCTGAGAGTGACTCATTAGACCAGAAATTTAGGACTGCTTTTAGGAGACCACAGACCAAAAGTCATTCTTCATTTGGAAGGGAAGAGGAATGGATAAGACTGCGGATGTTCTTACAAAAGAAGAGGCACGTTTTCTGAAGCAAGTGATTTGTTGTTGCTCATGTACATTTTGCCTTGCCTCATGTGCTGCATGATATGTTATACTGTGCTTAATTTGGAACTTATTCAAAATGGCAGTTTTATCAGCCCTGTACAGTAATGTCCTAATTTTCACTGGGATAGATGTAGACATATGCCTATGTAGTTCTATTTCTAGATGTAATTATACTGTATTGCAATAATAAAAGTGACTAAGGACCTGCTATTTGAATACTGTGCCTGAACCTGGGGTCTCAGCCTCGAGTCTGTCAAATTCTGACTCCAAAAGCCATTTGCCTTCTGGTGCATGGTAAGATCACGCACAGCTTGGTGCTGGAACTCAGAAGGCTCTTTGCATCCTACTCCTCCCAGCCAGTAGAAGTACACTAAGCTCACTCCCTCTGTAGGTCTTGTGAAGAGGTGGTCAAAGTACTTTTGAAAGTATATTAAGCTAAAACAATGGGTTGAGAATAAGGCAAAAAGTATGAGTGAACAAGTATTTATGAACAAGTAGTCCATAAATGACAGGTCAAACAGAGCTGGGGCAAACAGCCAAACTATCTATGAAACATAACAAAAAGTCAGATGTCCCATTTTGTCACTGAACATCTGTTATTGCCAGCCTAAGAGAGGGATTGGCACTGGGCCAGGCCAAGGACATAAATAGAAGATCATGTCTCTGCAGTGACTTCTCAAGGGAACGTTCTGAGAAGTAAGATCTCAGAATCCAGTAAGGTGTCAAGTGTGTCTCTCTCCATTTCCAGGTCACATGTTTGACGGATGCTTGGAACAACAGAGGACAAGTGCCATGCTGATAGGGTTTAGTGAAGACAGTGAAGTTTTAAGATCTTATTATAATTACAGTGCTGAATTGTTAACAAGCTCTAAATGTTAATCACTCATTTTAATAGTGGGCAGTATCAGTCAATACCGTTAGTGCGATTATTATAATCACTGTTGTACCCCTTTACACTTTACATCGTGACCCCTCGTATCAGGTCTTCACAGTATTTGGCTTCTAGTCTCAAGTGCACCTTCTAGTAAGAGATTGATGTTCACCATTATATTACTCCATAAGTAATTATACTTGACATAACATATCTGCAGCAAGCCTTGCAAATAGACCTAAGTAGCCTGCAGCTCTGTCATTCTGGATTTTGTTTGCACAAAGAAATCTAGAGAGTCTGCATTAGTTGGCCTCATTTGCTTTCTGCTTCCTTCTGTGCACTTCAGCAGGGATAATTGCATGCTGAAACATTATCATGGTATTGTGTTTGCTGTCAGTCTTTGTGGAAAGCAGGAACGGTTGCATTAGGTTGTAACATGCACTAAAACCTCCTTAAGGCACTTTTTTATCATCCGACTTGCAAAATGGTAAGAGAATGTTAGTGGGATATTCAGCAGTCCGGTGCTTTGATTGATTTTCTTACTGCTGGCAACTTCGGGGTTACTTTTGTACCATTCAGTGGGATGCCAGGCTTGCACAAAAGCTAGCCATACCTTTCACAAATTGCCCGGATCCTCCTCAGTTACAAAGTATTCGTTTTCCTGCATTTTTCATTGAAGGGGAGAGGTTTCTTGAAGCAATTTAGTTTTCGTCATAAGCTTGACTGTTTAAATGAAAACTGGATTTTAGGAGTAGGCATGTTATATGTTTTTAAGCTAAGGCCTAATGTTTCATTGACAGTTAACATTGTGCAGTTCATCTTTAAAGAAGGTGTCAGTTGTTCCATATTTCTTTAAGCTGTGTATTCATATAACTAGCTAGTCCCAGCAATAAATTAAATAATTTTGTGTAGCAGAACAGAATCTGCTCATGTTTTTCCATTCTTCAAATATTTGAGTTTTGTCCTCCAGGAAAATCTTTATTAATTGATTATTTATTTTTATTTTTTTTTAAACAGAGATTTTCCATAAAATTAGATGTAATTTAGATACAGTTGCAGCCAAATCAAAGATCTTCGCTGTTGCTTAAGCATTTTCAAGATTTCTTAGAGCTTTGGGGGAACTGAAATGTGAAAGAAAGGCTGTATACCCAAATGTGGGAGACCTGGCTAAAAGCCTTTCTCTAAAGGAGGTACAGAAAACTGAATTTGAGGTTTTTCTCATTTCATATGATCTAGTCACTGAGCTCCACTTATCTCATACTCACAGATGAAATGATTTGTTTGACCAAAACCACATTGTTTCAGCTAACTGAAAATTTTGAGAAGCATTGATCTGAAAATTTTGAGAAGTATTGATCTCGGGCTGATTCAGTACAAATTTCTTGTATGTGTTTTGAATGGGTCTCCAAAAGAGGGAGAAAACCCCCACAAACAAACAACATGAGGCCCCCCTGCTGTCTCCTTGTTTTTTACGTGGCCCCATTTATTCCTCTGATTGAAATAGACTTCTGTACTATTTCTGTGCCATACTCTACTGAATTGCAGAAGAAAAGACACAGAAGCTCTTTGGCAGTGTCCAAACTGCCTTTTCGGTGTTTCAGCATTTGGTTTCAGAGGTAGCCTTGGATTCCTCACTGTTTGAAATTGCACCAACTCCGTTACTCTAAACAGTACAGACAGGCTTGTATTTCAGTGGAAGTTCAGGATATTGCTATACCTTCATCAGTATTCTCTTTTCCTTTTACAAGTGAGCGGAAACCTATTACTGCTTAAATTTGACTAAGGAAGGGGAAAGTTTCCTGGCATGCAGAGTTACAGGCACCATCACTAGAATCACACATGCTTGATGTTCAAAATTATAAATGAACTAAATGGCCATACTGGGATCATGAGATCCACCAATAAAAATCAGTGACTACTTCCCACAGTAAATCTATGCGTTGTGTTAATAATGTTTAGGAGTAAAGAATGAAGAAGCACTTTTTTGTCTTCTTAAAAATTCTTTTAGCACGCTCAGAGAGCTATCTCTGTGAAAACCCAAGTCCCCTGCAGTAGCATTTAAAAGGCAGATAAAGGGAACTCAGATAAAAAGACAGCAAGACAGCATGTGTTTCCTTATCAGTCAGTGTTTTGTTGGATCTGGCAGTTCAGCCTCTGGAATAATCCTTTTGGTTCTTCACTTCTGACATTGTTGTTAGGAAAAGTGACAGCTTCTATGAAGTTCCTTAATAGATGGTTTGTGATGTGTTCCTGTATGTAACCCATTAAATAATAAGCCTTATGAAAATTGCTTTTGAAAAAGAAAAATAATGGTTTTTATATCATCATGACATTCACATGCGATATTTAAAACACAGTGAGATTTTTGAATCAGCCAAACAATATTAGGGAACAGAAGATGATCTTCTGAACACTCTTTTTAAAATACTTCATAGATCTAGTATTACTGCATTTTGGCATCCCTTTTGCAAAAAATAAATATTGAATTCTGAAATTAAATGCACAGGTTCAGAGGATATTGAAGTTTGAATGTGATAGCATAGCTCTCAAGGGAATGATGTTTTTTCAGTCACCTCAGTATCAAGATGGTTCATGGAAAGAGGAATAACCCAGGAAGGTAAGCAGAGAGGTACAAATTCTTTGTCTTTGTTCTTGTTGCTAAAAGCATTTAAGTGATTTTTTACTGTCCTTCCTTTGAAGGTCAGACATGACTGACAATTTGTAATGGAGCTAATTCTTACTTGGCTCTATACCACAATAAACTGGTGGAAAATACTTTTAGTGGATACACTGCTTTAAATTGAGTATATGGTAGAAGCATCATGAAAGAGTTGGGGATATATATCAAGACTGCTAATATAATACTGTTTAATAGAGTAGGAAAGTGGTTGACTGCATATGTTATATCAGTGTTTATTTAAACATGAACTGAAACAAATTTACATTTCAGCCTTTATTAGCTGTTGGAGAATAATAGTGGAATGTCTGCTTTGTACAAATTTGGCTGAGATTACACATTCTCTTTGGGAATGGTCATTGTGTAATAAACTGTAGTATAGAAATCAATGATAATATAAATCAAGATTTTTATCATATGCTAAAGCAAATTTTGCTTGATTTACAAAATGTTATTGATTAAATTGAGTTTAATTTTTTTACTCATTTTTTCATTGGTGTTTTCAGAATAAGAAGTTATCTTTGCTGGTACTAATATTACTAGTAATCTTGGGGTTTTTTTTGAAAACACACTTAAATAAATAAGGATCACTTCTTTTACAGGCCTGTGGTGTTCTGGCAACACTTACAGCTTTCTGCACTGTTTAGCCAAATTGCTGATGTGCTTTCTTTGTGCAACACATGATATGTTGTCTAATTAAGAACACAACTCTGGAGGCTAATCTTTACAAATGGATATGATATTTCAAATTCATGAAAAAATAATTTCACATTATAACAGTTTATTTTCAGGTACTGTAACATGTAATTTTGTAGTGGTACAGTCTTCAGAGCTGACAGGTCATTAAAACAAAAATGTTTGGGGTTAGTTGAAGAATGACCTTAAGTACTCTTAGAACCTTTTTATTCTTTAGGCAAAGTAAATCTGAAACAATGTAGAAATTATATTCCTTGTCTTGAGGTGATGACGAAAAATAGAGATGAAGCAGACCTTGTCCCTGTATCAGTTTGGCCTGGCTCTCTTGCCGAGTCCAAGCTGTCCCCTTCCCTCTCCTGCTCTTTCAAGTGAGGGAAAAAAAATGAACCACAGAAAAGCCGAAAGAAGCCCAAACCAAAATGGGATTATATAAAAAATATATATTTACATATATTTACAATTATATATACAATTTGAATATATTGTACACATGATAGGGAGCTCCTGAGGGGAAAAAAGGGAAAAGGGAGGGGGAAACAGAGATAAAAAAACTAAAAAAAAAAAAATATCCTCCAAATATACCCTGTTAATAGAGAGGTAACAAATAAAAACAAAAAACCGAATTAAATACTTCCCTGAACAAGACAGCAGAACTGTGCAAAGCACCAACCAACTCCCCACGCCTCCCGAATGGAACGGAGATAACGGCAGGTCCAAGCAGGCAGGCCCTGGCCTATACAAGCAAAGACCATCTGCGGAGAGACCTGTTGCCTTCAGCCACCGGAAGAGAGAAGAGAGCGAGCTCTCTTATCTCCACCTTATTTATATGTTGTGTTGTGCTAAAGGATGATATGGAATACTTCCTTGGATTTCTGATCCCCGTTGCTAAGGAAGGCCTAAAAAATCCAAAAGCCAACCCACTGCAATCCCCAAAAGCTTTCTCATAGGTTTTCTCTGAAATGTTGTTACAGGATATGTGGCTCTACCTAAATAACCACAGTAAAAGTGTATACAGGCAATAGAGATTAACTTGAAAATTAATAGTACTTACTCCCTTTCTTCCACTATTTTCTGTTTAAACTGTAGCTATATTAGCTAAAGACCTCTCCCCTTTGTCCATTGCCTACTAACACAGAATCACAGAATGTGCTGAGTTGGAAGGGATCCACAAGGATCATTGAGTCCAACTTCTGGCTCTGCACAGGACTCTCCCCAAAAGTCACACCATGTGCCTGAGAGTATCATTCGAACACTTCTTGAACTCTGTCAGGCTTGGTGCTGTGACCACTTCCCTGGGGAACCTGTTCTAGTGCCCAGCCACTCTCTTGGTGAAGAACGTCTTGCTAATATCCAACCCAAACATCTTCTGAAACAACTTCAGGCCATTCCCTTGAGTTCTGTTGCTGGTCACCCTAGAGAAGAGATCAGTGGCTGCCCCTCCTCTTCCCCTCACAAGGAAGTTGTAGACTGCAGTGAGGTCCTCCCTCAGTCTCCTCTTCTCCAGGCTGAACAGACCAAGTGACCTCAGCCGCTTCTCATATGGCTTCCCCGTGAGGCCCTTCACCATCTTTGTTGCCCTCCTTTGGATGCTCTCTAATAGCTTAATATCTTTCTTATATTGTGGCTCCCAAAACTGCACCGAATATTACAGGTGAGGCTGCACCAGTGCAGAGCAGAGCGGGACAATTCCCTCCCTCGACTGGCTGACAATGCTTTACCTGATGCCCCCAGGACACAGTTGGCCCTCCTGGCTGCCCGGGCACTGCTGACTCATCTTCAACTTGCCGTTGACCAGGACCCCCAGGCCTCTTTCCGTGGCACTGCTTTCCAGCATCTCATTCACCAGTCTGTACATACATCCAGGGTTGCCCCATCCCAGGTGCAGAATCTGGCACTTCCCGTTGTTGAACTTCATATGGTTGGTGATTACCCAGTCCTCTAACTTGTCGAGGTCTCTCTGCAGGGCCTCCCTGCCTTAGAGGGAGTCAACAGCTTCTCCCAATTTTGTGTCATCTGCAGACTTGCTTAATATCCCTTCCAGTCTTGTGTCCATGTGCTTGGGAAGTTGTTGAAGAGCACAGAGTCCAAGATGCAGCCTTGTGGAATGCCACTAGTGACAGGTCACCAGTCTCATGTCACCCCATTCACTATTACCCTCAGTGCTTGACCTGTGAGCCAATTGCTCACTCACCACATGATGTGTTTATCCAGCTGTGTGCTGGACGTTTTGTCCAGAAAGATCCTGTGAGAGACAGTATTGAAAGCTTTACTGAAATGCAAAAGATTACATCAACTGGCTTCTCTTAATCAGCTAGGTGGGTTACCTTGTCATAAAAGGAAATCGGGTTGGATAAGCAGGACTTTCCTCTCAGGAAGACATGTTGGCTGTGACCGATGGCTGCATTGTCTTTCAGATGTTTTTCAATAACTCCCAGAATAATCTTCTCCATGACTTTATCAGGCACTGAAGTGAGACTGACAGGCCAGTAGTTTCTGGGGTTCTCCTTCTTGCCCCTCTTGAAAATCAGGACAATGTTCGCCAGCTTCCAGTCAGCTAGGAGCTCTCTGGATTCCCAAGACCACTCAAAAATCATTGAGGGACTTAGACTTAATTTTAAGGGTTTCTGGATTGACCCTGGTAGAAATCCTCTGTTAAAGGATGGCTGCGGTGGGAGGGGGGAAGGTGGTTAATAGCTCTAGGAACACCTCTCTGACATGCTGTACACATTTGTGGTTGGAACAAGTGAATACTGACTGGAGTTGAGCAAATAAGGAAACATAAACTGCAAATTAAGAGGCCACCCAGATAATGAAATAGCAAGAAGCCTATTGAATGCTGATCAAGATATTGATAAAATATTACCAAACAAAACAATAGCAACTGATCCCTCTAGAAATAGCTAATAGGAAAATAATTAAATAAATATATGATTTGAAATTCTCAGACTAAATAAAAAATTTAATTGTAGCTTTAATTTTTAAATATGCTTCCTAAGAATCTGCCTGAAAGTGGATATCATGGCTAGGCTTCGCGAACGAAGATTTGGGAAGGGCTCTACCCACCTTTAATAAAATAACTGTAATGTGAGCCTTTTGGTAATGAATGAATTAAAAAACCATATGGATGCATTACGTAGAATAATAAATGTACCATACACAAAAGTAGGACATCCATAAATCATTTATGATGTCCTTTCTTATCAACTCTTTCTTTGAGTCTTAATTGAAAACCAGGGTAGCTGGATATTAGAAAAACTACATTTGTTAGTCAGATAACAGACAACTTTCATTAAAGCATTAATTAATTTTAGAAGGCTAAGGGCCTGATACATTAAAAATACTTGCAGAACAGTGCTACTTTACTTATGAGGTTTGGGGGTTTTTTCTGTTTTAATTACTCTCTTCCTCTGGTCAATGAAAGTTATTTGTGTTCTACTTTAACTAGCTCAGCAAGCATGATGGAATATTATTGTCTTTATAGAATTAAGTATTGAATTGCCCAAACAATTCCAAATGCTTCAAATGGCCGTATGGTACAATAACAAAAGTAAGATGGTCTATTCTTACAGTGACTGTGAGTGAGCCTGTTTCCTCTTTCAAATGCAGAGATTTTGAGGACCTTTGTTAGGCAGTTCATTCTATACACAGTCCTTCATGCCAGTAGAAACAGGGGAACACTACAGAAAAATACCTTTTTTTGGTGGTTTTTTTTTTCTTTCACTTCACTTGTATTTAAGCATATTAATTTAAAGTCTCTTTTTATCAGCTTTAATAGTGGTCTAATATTATTAAGAAGATGGGCAAAATAAATGTTTTACATCACTCTTATAAAAGGAGAGCACAGCATAAATGCTGAAATTAATGTGAGACCTGAGCTTACTCTGCCAGAGATGTACACGTCTATGCCAAAATGACCAGAGCTGTTTTAATAAAATACTTTAGGAAAAATTTTAACAAAAACCAGGATTTACAGTGTTGGTTCTAAAAATATACAAGATTCAGTCTGACAATAATGTGATTCAGTATGAATAGCACATCTGTTTTGTGGTGATAAATATGCTAAGGAAAAGTAGAGACAGGCAGGTTATTGTTAAGGATCATGTTTATTTCTGTCCATATGTTAAGAGTAGAATGTTTCTATAATCAGTTTTTCATTCAAAGTGAGGGACTAAGGAATGTTGTAGATAATGAAAAAAAAAACCCTGATAATGTAATGTAGCAATATAACATAGTAAGACCGTGATGTAGATGTAGTGGGCACAGAGTTAGCTCACATCTTTCAGGGCTTGCTAGCCAAGGCCTAGCATAAATGCACAGACCTGGCTGACTCTAACAAAAAAATCCCTTGGAGTCCCGGTGCCGGGAAATGCGTTGCAGAGCATGAGGAGCATCAATATCAGTGTTGAGTTACGGTATCCTGCTGACTGTGAGCTACTGCTGCCTAAGAGCAGCTTTGGTGTCTCCACATTCATGTGCCATTAAACTGAAATCCAGGGACTACTGAGCACTGACTGTATTTCTAGGCCAAGGGGTGTATTTCTAGGCCAGACTTGGATGTTCGCACCCACAGTCAAACCCTTTCTCTTGTTCTCATGTAATCGATCTTTGTCAAGCAGAGTTTGGCAAGTTTGGCAAAGGCTGCTAGCTTTTCTTTGTCATAATGTTATTACAACCCTCTCCATCCAATGCTCTACTGCTATTGATCTTTACTCTCTTGGCTATGTTACTACTGTTGTAGTTTCTTTGGTTGTAATAGAAAGGCATTGACTATAATCTTTGGCTCTGGTACATAGTAATTTATTTTCTTGGCTTGTCTACTTTAGCATAGAAGCTACATCTTTGCTTTCTTAAATCCCTTTTCTTTAATTGTGGACTTCTTTCAAAATTATTTTGAGGCTGATGCAATACAAAAATACCTTCACTTTGATATTACATCAGCTACCAACCAACTCTCTAACAATTCATTAGTTATGGAGTGGATCACACATTCCTTGTAGCAACTGAGCGGTATGGGAGGCTGATCAAGAACTGCTGAAATGAATGAAGTCTTCTGAGGCAAAAAACTCAAGGCAGAAGTATATTGAAAATAAATTCAATTTTTAAATAATTTTGAGGTAAATTTTTAAGGTAAAAAAAAATTCACTGCGAGAAAATGGAACTATTTAAACTGGGAGGGAAGGAGGAAATGAGAGTCACGTATCACAGAAATCCCAAAGCTCAAGGCATAGAGCTACAATGAGCACTCAGGTTCCAGTGCCTCTTGTCATGTCCTGGTAGAAGCCAACAGTCACAAGGGGAAAATTGGTTAAATCATCCAAGTCAAGTTATTTGGTGTCTTTTGTTTACATTGTAGGATAGACCTGAGAAAGGCTCATGCAGAGGGTGTTTTCAGTGCACTTGAGATTGGTCTTGTCTTCAATATGTGGGAGTTCCAAAGCCAAGTCTTTTTTAGACACAGAAATGTTTTGCTCTTCTTTACAGATTAATTTTTATTTAATTATTTCAGCTGAGTGGAGTCTGCAGTGTTAGTGGAGACAGATTCGTCTGGAAGTCTAGTAATTCAATTTATCATGTGGCATATGGAAGACAAAGCAATAACTCTCCATTCTGAAGCATATACAGATCAGGGACCTGAGCTGGGGTCTCCCATAGCCAGTATAAAACTCTAGCACAGATCTGTTGCTTATTCTGAAGTAAATCAATCTTCTACAGATTTTCAGCAGGTTGTCCCTTAGTGAGATTATCAGCAATATAATATTTCTCAGCTGTTTAAAACTCAAAATTTGACAAGAAGTTCTGGAGCAGGAGTGGGGAGCTATTAGCTGTTCATTTGCTAACAGTCTGTACAAAATCAGGAGGCAGTGTACTGGCACGAGTCTCAACACAGAGTTGTTTATACTGAGTTTATATTGAGTTCTTCGTACATCATAGATAGTAGGGAGATTCTGCACTCTTGCTAGAGAAGAAAAATTGAATGAAATTCAGACACGTGTTTTTGTACAGAGAGACAAGATCACATGCAGTCCATGTGCTTTCTCTGGTAAAGTGGAAAGGCAGAAACTGGTTTTCAGAGGCAATACCAGACAAGTTACATAAACAGAAAGGAATGAATAAAACTTTAGTGTTGTGAATCTTGTACACACTGTTATTCTCTGTTTGGAAAGATCCCTTATTATCCATGGAAGCCTTTTAAAAATTCTCCATGTATATTCAGGAGTCATTTAGTTAAAATCATTGCCAACTAGACAATCATTTCAGCCAAACTTGCACTACATTACTTCTGCATTGTTCATTCTTTCCTGAATGATATTTTCTACTGGGACTTAGAGCCTAATACTACTGATGTGAATTGATGTGAAGCTTACAAGAATAAGAGTCCTAACTGCTTTATGTTGCCCAGCATAAAACTTGTATTTTTCTCCAGTTAATCAGGCATGTAATGCATTCAAAAGCATTTCAGAACATTGCTGCATTTTTCATACATGCCTTTTTTTTTCATCCTTTTCTGTTTTGGCTAAACATTTGGTGCATCCCATGCAGTATTCTCTACCCTTTTTTATCCTTCTCTTTTTTGATGGAGTTCTTACCCCCAAAATACCTAGTCTGTAGTGCCTACTTAAGACATTTGCCTCACTATCCATTCAACCAGTCCCCAATGATTCTGTTCTTTCATCTACTCCCTCTCTGACTCTGCTGTGTGGAAGTCATATCCTTTCCTCACCTAACCCTTGTGGTTTTTTTAACATGCATTTGAGTTTCAGGCTGTGACTGATAGGACAAATATCTAATCTTCTCCAAAATCCTTCATAATAAATTCAAACTTGGAAAAATACTTTAAATAGCACATTCATCTTTCTTGGTCATGTCCCTGTTGAGCTACTGGAAGTGCTCTTCTTTCCTCATTGGAGTGTTGCATTGGTCTTCTGCACACTTCTGCCTGTGAACTTGTCCCTCTACTGTTCTATCTTCCTTTTTGCATATCTTCAGTGTGACCCTTTACCCCAAGCTATTACCAGGGTCTTGGCTTGCCTAATCACTTTGTACTTCTGTTTTTTGTTTCACCTTTGTCTTCTGCTCCTTCCTTTATTCTTTTAGTCTCAAAGCACTTTGCTGGTCTCTTTTTCCTCTCCATTTTTACATGTTTTGTAGCCCACACTTCTCTTTGGTTCCGTTGATAGTCTTCCCCTCTGCTGCGAATGCTCCTTTTTGCCCAGGGCTGCTCTGTTACCAGATCTCTGACAGCATCGTGGCTATGCAAAATCTTCTTGAACTGTAATGTGCACCTTCTCACTCATTGTGACAGTATGGCAGGTGTTCTCAGCTCTGGTTTTAGTTGTTTGGTCTGATGGTGTTTTGTTTAAGGGTTTTTTTGTTGATTGGTTTGTTTGTTTGTGGGTTCTGTTGTTGTTTTTTGGGGATATTTTTAAATTTATTGTATTCATGGCAAGTAACTGCTGGTCTTCACTGTGAGTGAGCCTATTTGCTTATTTGCTTGTGTTAAGCTAAGAGAAAGCAACTTGAGAGTATTCTTGGTTTTGGTACAGGTTTACCTTGCTTTTGTGATGCTCCATGGGCTTCTGGATTGTAGGTGCTATGGGGATTATTGTGAAGCACTTACACCCAGGTACTTACAGACCTGAAATTAAATTATGATATGACTGATTTCTGAAAAATCCTATTCAAACTTATGACCAAAGTGTACTTTGAAGTCCAAGGTTAAGTTTTGCTGGTTTTGATAAAGTATTACAGAAAAAAATATATTTTCTCTTTGAAAAGGCTAATGTTTACCATATGAATTTTGACTTAACAAAGCTAAATTAATGTCTGCTTAAAGACAATAAAAAATTTTCTCAGCTAAAGTAAATATTAATTTAAGATTAAGTTGTTGTAATGTGTGCATGTCAAAGGTCACTTAGCAATATAAAAGTATGCAGCAGTTCTTAAGTGTAGGCCATTGAATAGATTGAATTTCTACTCTGGAGTTTTGTGGAGGAAAATGTCTAGTGAAAATACATAGAAAATTATCAAATAACAATATTGTCCACCAGATGTCCCTGTACTCATAGGTGGTAATGAACAATAATCATTCAACTGTCTAATTGCTTTTATTAAAGGCAATTTACACACACTGTATGCATTTCCCACGTCTCCATTAACCACTTTGTAATAAGATCATGAATAAATGGCAATTATATTAACAGTATTTGAGCGCTATAGTTATGAAAATAAATTACAGGAATTACTTGCCATCTCAGTTTTGTGTGTTTTTTCTTCTCTTGGGAAACAGTCAATCTTTATCATGCATTGCATGGTAGAAGTGATAACAATTGGTCTCTTATATTTGTAATTTATATAAATTTATATGTGTAAATACATTAGTCATAGAAATCTTACAAAGAAATATGTTCTCATCTACCTACCTATCTAGAAAAGACTCTAAGTAACTAGAACTGACAGAACTAGTGAGTTCAAGGATTGTGGCTTTTGTGGAGATTTCTTTTAACTTTAGTAACTATTGGAGCAGACTTTGGTCATGGCCCCTGTATTCATCAGGGTGTTTCGTTTCTGTCAGCTGCTCCCTTAGCTTGCTGTGCAGCGTCTTCCAGCCAAATGCTTGGCTGTCAGCTCGCCATGCATGTTTGGGGGCTACGGCAGGACTGTGAGGTATCTCTTCTCTAGTAGGGACTTAAGCTGCTGCCCTCCAGTTTGAAGATAACCATGTCCCTGACTATACCCACAGTGGGACCTGGGCAAGTCTGCCAACATGTGTGCCCTTAAGCATCGTGGCTAGTTCAAAGACATAACTTGAGTTTTAGTGATGCCACAACACAGGATACCTTTTCCTCCTTTTCCCTGGGATGACTAAACTGCTAGAAGGGCATCTGAATCCCTGCTGGGAGCAATTCCCTGGCATGACTGAAAGATCTCACCCCTGGCATTCACACTGTCAGGTCTACATGGGGGCATATCCTTGGATAGAGAGACAGCAAACAGTGGTGGCAGGACCCATGTCCAAGGGTTCCTTTAATTTTCTGTGTTTCAAGTTAACTTAATATTATAACCGCAGTTGTGACCCTCCAGATGTTTCTGTGTTTGGCAATGTATTACTTGATTACAGTGTTTAATTTTAATAATGGTTTTATAACCAGCCTTCTGCTTTTCAGTTGTAGTTACAAAGTTTTGTAAGATGCCTTGAAGGTTTCTGTTGAATATGTATAAATTTATTTATGGGTATTTCTGTTATCTTCTGCTTTTTAAAAAAAATAAATGGTACCTAAAAAATCCTTATTAAAACCAGATAAATTTTTACTGCCCATTAATAGTGCCTTCTGATAATGATGATACAGCAAATGATACTGTTTCGTTGCTTTTTGATGTGTTTGTGATTCAGTCTTTTAGTATATGCATGTGACTTTCCTAATCAGTGAGCAGTTATGTAAGTTTTCATACCAGATACATAGATTGATTAATCAGTAGGAATTTTGTCTTAATAAGAGGACTGCCTTCTGGTGTCTGAGCAGTGTACGCTTGATTAAGTAAAGGGAAATCAGTGGGAGCCAAAGGAGGCAGGAAGGGATTTGGATAGAATAAAATTTTTAAATAATTTGGAGAAAACAGGGCACTTCTGAAAGCAGCAGACATCCTTATCTTGGTGGATATGCTGAATTTGCCTTTCCTAAATTAAGACATCCACTAACACTTCATATTTATTACTTGAAAACATGTCTTATATTTATGTAGGTTTGTGTGTTTGTATTTCAAGATGGCATATTGCATGGAAATTTAAGTGTTTTATTTTGACTTTTTGGTTGCAAAGTTTTCTGTTTCCACCAGGCATTATTGTCTCTCACAAACAGCTATCAACCAAAATACTAATAATAAATGTTTACTGCTGTAGCCCAGTAAACAAGGCATGAAAGGTTATTCCAAGCCTGAGTATTAGAAAATAATAGTCAGATTTTCAAATCCTTAGACCAATAGGAGAATAATTTAATTTTAAAATCTTTTTTTTTCCATCCCAAATATATCTGTTTTTTAAAGTATTTTCAGTTTGTGATATACCATGATATTAATGTAAAGAAGCTTTCAGGAATAACGTTGGTGAAAGTGAAAACTTTTACATGCATTTTAGCCCAGGAGAGCGAAGTAAAGTTACTTCAGTCCACTAGGCTAAATATATAACTTAATCTTGTTATTTTATTTATGGTTTCCTGGATTACCTCTTACTCTTTAATCTCATGAAGTACTGTATTTATTAAACTGCTTGCATGTGTTCAGGAAAGACATTGGCTGAAAAAGAAATGGAGACAAGATTTCTTGCACAGCTTTTTTAACTTGAATGTAGGAATATATACCACCTACTGTAAAGGCAGTAATGAAGTCTGTTTATGTAAGTACTTGTAATTTCTAGATAGGTTTTGTGCTTGAAATCAGAAGGAATGGTATAAAATAAGCAAGGGTATAAGAGCCAAGTTGTGACTTAACTCTATTTTAGCAATATATTGTTAATGCTTCATTAAAAGGACTCTTGACTGTAGTTACTTGAAAATGCTTACTATGTCTTCTGCTTTTAATGACCTGAATTTCAGTTTACAGACCAATCTAGCACTGATTAATTCTACAGTGATGATAGTCATGAAATATTACAATCTTGCGCTAAACTTCTATAAAATATATATCCTACGAACATGGATAGGTTTTGGTCAGCAATGGCCTTTTTTCAATAAAATTGCTTCCTTAACACTCTTTTTAGAGGAGTTAAAATCCTCTTACTATGACTTCTATAAATTGTGTTTACTGACAGTAACACCTGTCTTTATACGTATATACATTCACTTAACAGTATTTTATGTGCTATTTTTAAGTCAAAACATGGCTAGAAGAAATGTGGAACAATTCAGCAGCTCTGAAGTATTATGTGTAAGATACCTGTAAAATGGAAAAAACTTAGATAATATTTATACTATTATTTCTTTAATACTTTTCTTTCATGCTTAGTGTACCTCCGTGACTGTATGCTTTTGTATTTCCTTGGTGTGGATTACAACGTGTAGGTGTATGAAAAATACCTGTTTGTAGGTGAGTCTGTCCTAGATTCTAGCCGCATCTAGTTCGTGTCTGTGGTGATCTGTTCAAATGCTTGGGCATCTATTTGCTTGTCTCTTACTGAAGGAAGGGAGCCAAAGGTCCCATCCTATGGGCGCAAGCTCAAACTGAACATGACTTAGATAAACAACTACAGAGGACATGCTACTGTGTTCATTTCTGCTTTGATGATAAAAGAGAATGCTCAAGTTCAGTGGTAGTTTCTGCCTGGACAGGACTGATATCTCAGTACATAGGAAAATGAAAGCTACAGCACAGCAGATGAATGAGGAATGTAGAAGGGACTGAACGAGCTCTGTCAGCTTATATGATGTCATTTTGAGTCTTATTAAAATTACCATGAGTATGTCACTGTGAAGTTCTCAGATTTCAGTAAGCATGGACAGCTACATTTTTGTTTTGAATAGCTGTCAGGATTACATTTGTGATTCCAGAACACCTTTCTGATAACTACAGTACTTGCTGTTAGTCAGTGTGATGCTGAGCTCTGCCTGAGACCTCCCTGAGTGAGACTTCAGACCACTAGGGCTACCCAGAATGCAACTATACTTTGTACTTGTCTTGTCCTTCCTTTCTTCTCAGGAGGGCTTATAGCACTTATGACGTGTTTTTTTTGAGGACAGACCTAACTCCTGATTTTCAGAGAACTAATCTGTTTACATTTGGCTTGGCTCCATCAATGGCAAACAATATTAAGTCTATTAAATGGCACCCTTGTATTTTAGTGCATTTGTACATAAGTTCTGCAAAACAGTGCTTGAAGGTTGTTTACACAATGAAAAAGGCATTTCTCCTAACTTAGCACATTAGTTCTTTCTCTAAGCATTTGGATCGGAGTCCAGGATAGATGGAATATGTTCACAAAGGCAAAGATCCAGGAAAAAAATTTTCTTCAGCAGAGTAGCATGAATGAACAAAATGTTCCTGGTTCTTTAATTACTTTTCTTTCTATAACTTGCCGTATCACATAATAACATTAAATAAAACAAAAGTGCATCTGTCTAATCTTGTAACACTCATTCAAGCTGAACTCACCCATATTTCAGTTTTAGCCTTTTTATTTTTGGTTGTGCTCCTCTTGCTGCAATAATAGAGATGAAATACCTGTGATAGAAGTGGTAGCAGAGAAGGGGGCACGTGGGAGAACAGTAATTTACTTGGGTAACCATGGCCTTGTCAAGCAGCTTGTTTGATTCAGTTTAGGGAGGAGGCTAGGAGAAGAATGATCTCCAGAAAGGGTCGGAACTCTGCCCCAGAGCCTTCTGCCCTTGGAGCGGGGCAGCTTCCCAACACACCTTTTTCTGACCACAACTACAAATCTGTCAAGGTGCACTCATCTTTAAGAAACTACCACATTCTTAGATATTTAACCCAAACACCTCCATATTTTAAACCTCTATAAAGAGCATTCTCATGAATAGCAAATAAGAACACATTAGTGGTACATATCACAAAGAACTAGCTCTTAATGAGCTAGACTGGGTATTGGAGGCAGTATGCTGTCATCACATGGTAGCCATAACCATGGTTAACTTGTAAGGGTTTCTCCACACTGGACCTCAAAATGCCGTGACTCAGGAGGGGGCATGTGTGGACATTTGATGCACAGGAAGGGATCATGTGGTCATGAAACTTTTTTCTAGTGGTTCTTCAGCCCAAGTGTGAATGGTGCCACCAAATGTCCTCTGAGATGCAAGATCATAAAACAGCTGGCAAAATAAGGCCTCTGTCATAAACAGTATCTCAAGTTTGGTGCATTATATATATGCTAAATGGTATATATTTACTAATAATCATGAACAAGACTAAAATTCATTCTTAATTCTCTGAAATGTATTAAACATTAGAAGATGGAATGAAATTCTGTTCAGGAACTTCAGCATAGAATGAGATGAGGTATTCAGTGGGAGGTGTTGCTTTATTGCTTGTAAATTAAAATGAGTACTTTTTGAATGTGTTTGGTTATTATTTTCTAAGAAAGACTTGCTAATTTTTAGTAGCTAAGTAAAATTACCAAGTACTGGTATGATTAGATATTTACTGGATAAAAACCAGGGAACAGAAGACAGGACTTGCCTCCTTCTGTGCCTAAAGCAGTCTCTAAATTGCAGAGTCACAGTCACATTTGTTTTTATCTCTTCTTTCAAAAGTCAGGGCTTCTAATTGCTACACTGAAATGGCTTCAAAAGTAGATGGAGAATTCTGGAAGTCCTAGAATAACCTCAGGCTTGTTAGACAACACTCATTCTTGGGAAATCTGCTTTGAAGCCTCCTTGTAAAAGGGAAATATTTGACCCATGTCTTTTTTTACTTTGAATTACATCCCTAATCCCTAAATTACTAGAAGGAGGGAATAAAGGTACAATAGCTCCCATATTGTCTTGGATGTGAAAGTGGGCTAAGCATAAGCAAGCAAGCGGAGTCCTGCCCCAGACCTCTCGTTATGAATCCTTCAGATATGGAATAGTAGTTAGCCCATGTCACTGTCCACAGCGATCTTGGTTTGGTCATCAGCTCTAGCACAGATTTTGTGCATGACCAGACTGTCTATGCCTCGGTTGCCCCTCCATTTAGACAGGGTATTATTTGATTGTGCCACATACCAAGGTAGCTGCAAATATACATTCATTAACAGTTCATGAGTTTCTCGAATAGAAATGACTTGAGAATAGAAAAGGCCTTAAAAAATTAAAACTGTTATACGAATGTGTATATATGTATATACAAAAAGGGCTTCCCAAGTAAATTTTGTTATGCTCTGTCCACCACAGCTCACAGCAAGGAAGATGCACAGTCCCTGAGTCTCACGGAGAAAAAATATTGATTTAATTGCCTAGCTTTTTGGATTCTTTTAGTTTAAGTTTACAATGGGTTTATATGACATGATTGAGTTCAATAGCAAGAAACTTGATCCAGAAATATGGTAGGTGTTTCCTAGTTCTGTATTATCTGAAATCGGATAATTCTTTGTTCGCAGCAAAAATCATAGGCTGGCTTTTCACTGCAAACTTTTAGAAATTAATTCAGTTTACATTAGAGCAAAATCACACACAGTTTACATTAAAATCAGAGTTCTAGAAAACTCATTTCTTTTAATGCTAGGTACTGTTGGAGCTCCTAAGAATGGAAATTTTATATGCAGGATACCTCCTTAAAGCTGTAACACTGAAAACAAAACATCGCAATACAGGCTTGTTGGTATTATGTCGCAGGTAACACATTCAGTACAGTAGTTTGGATCTGGCTTTACCTAATGAAGATGGATACTTTCTTATTAAAAAAGCCATGACCTTAGTATAATCATAAAAATCTGACTTGATGAGGTCTAGTAGAAATGTATCTAGTAGAAACAAATTTACATTTGCTTCTATGACAGTGTAAAGAAATAATTTTCGTGAAACTATCAGTAAAACTGTGAATCTGTTTTGGGTTTTTTTGAGTGAAAAAGTCTTATTTTCAGACAAGGTGCTGCATACAGATGTTGCAGGTAGGGCAAAAGAAGGGCATGAAATTACAGGCTTCCATCCCTTTTAACAGATTTTTCAGTTCTGCCAATCAAAACTTAAAATTCAGAATTAATGCATGGTGCTCAATGTGAAGCTGTTGAATGACAGACTGTTCAGCAAACAAGGCAGATCAGAGAGGTCAAAGTTTATTTTTTGTAGTCTTACACAGGCAAGGAAATCCGTCTCTTTCTTAGTACCTTGTTTTCAGAAAGCTTGTATCATGTCCAGTTTGTTTTCTTGGGAAAGAGAAAGCTATGAGAAGGGGATGATTGGTAAGACTCTATTTGTGTTTTTACGTGTCTTTCAGTATTTTGCGGAGGTTGGTGGTTATCACTGCAGGTAATGATCCTAAACTGGAGAAATTCTGTAAGCAGTAGTGGTAGTAAATTGTAACAATTCTCTTGCAAAGGATATTAGTTCTAAAGGAAATGGGCCATGTTTTTAAACTCCTGTACATCTTTCCTTTTTTTTTTTTTCCTATTTAAAGGAAAAAACTTTCAAAATGTTTTTCTGGCATTTTTCTCCAAAACAGTGGATAGTCTATAGAAAATTGTATAAATGCATTAGATCAAAATTCACTTTATCTTAGTTTTCAACAAGCACCCCCCCAATTTTACAATTTCTTCTTATTTTCTCTTTTGCTGTTATGTATTTCACTACAATTAATTGTACCTGTGCTTTTCTTCAGGGTTGTTTTTTATTAATCTTTTTTTTCATTTTGCATTCTGTAAGTCTTAAAAACTTGAAACAATTTGAATAAGTTAAATAAGCAATGGCAAAAAATAGCACACAGAGAAAAATAAGAAAACTGGAAAGGAAATGAAAATAAATAGCAAAGCTGGAAATAATTTCTTCTATTCCAGTAGATGAAAAAAAACTTGGATTGGGGATGAAGGCTTAGAGAGGAAAAAAGATGTATCATATTTTTTGTTTTCCAAAACTAAGTCAGTGTAGGAATTTCAACTGCAATAAGGTCAAGTTTGCCAGTTTGTTTGTTGGGTGGGTTTTACTTATAAATTTCATAGTAATAACATTCAAATGTTACTTTCTTTGATAAAAAATAAGACCAGATTATTTTTTAGTGGGAAAACTTAAAGGCAGAATATGTCAACCAGCCCTTCTGGGGCTGGCAGCTTTTTTGCTCCTGTGGATTACAGTCATTATTTGGAAAAGTTTAGTGGCTGTTGTCTTTGCAGTGAGAAGCATCTCCAAGCTGCCAAGTACCAAGTTGCAGTTCTGAGAGGTTACAAACACCAGTGTCAACAGTTTATTGATCACCAGCTCCATCAGCTAAATCAGTTGGGCAAAAGGAATTTCTAGGTTTTGTTTACATTGTTGTGCATTGTCCCTTATTTGAAGTAGTGATATTGTATGTGGATGAGTCAGAGTTAAGGAATAAAAATTAAATCTGCATTAGGAAGACAATATTCTCATCTGTTTGAAATTTTGGAATATTAAACTTTATATGCTTTCTTAAGTGGAAGAAAGAAGCAAGCTATGAGAAAAAACTCTTAAAATTGTAGTTCATCTTGCTGAGTCTGTTGTGGAGAAACCAGCAAAGTTCTAGGTCTCCTGGAAGCTCCTGAAGGTTTCTACCTTTCACAAGAACTGTTAATTATGTCTATCATGTTGTCAATTCTATATCCTTGCAGTAGCAATACGATGGTGATGAAGGGCAGTGCAAAGATGAGGTTCTACAGGTGACAGGGCAGCATTCTGGAATTACAATCAAAGACTAGTGTGCGGCTGCTGAGGATTGTGCGCTGGCAGATTGCATACTTGGGGAATTGCTCTTCAGGGTGTCTTCACGGGAATGATTCAGGTCAATATCTCTTGAGCAAAAACTTTGTAGTGGAAAGACATTTTAACAAACACCATATATTTGTGTTTTTCAGATTAGCAGACCTTCTCATTAATGTTTTTGATTTTTTTTTGTTAATGGCCTTGTGTCAATCCTGTCTCAAAATTTCTAATGGCATGGTAAGAACTTAAAAGTGGATTGGTTTAAATTAAAAAATATTTTTATCTTTCAGAGAAAAAAACTTCCTTCATAAACAGAGGATGTCATCTTGTTATCTTGTTTAACTCCTGGCCTTGCCTTAGTAGCTGGATAAAAGAATTTGAATCAAAGCTAGTCTCCACACAATATGTTCTCTACTCTAGAGTTTCTCTAGCTTACAAATTACACCAAATGTATTTAATACTTTCAAAGCACTCTTTTTCTAATTTTAACTATATATGTGTGTGTCTCTGATTTACAGCATAGACACTTCAAGCTGGAATAGAATAATTACAAAAGGTCAATATGTTTGAAAAACACATATCTAGCTGCATGGTGGAATAATAAAAGTACAATTTCCAGCATTCCAGGGAAAAGAGGTCATCATTCAAAGCAGTTCAGCCAATATGTAATATGTTCTGCCTCTTGTATGCATGCATACATGTGCATGGTATTGTTCAGTGGTATCCTCTGTTTTGGAACCATTCTCCACAGCAATTTCCCATGTATGTGGTTCGGCAACATGTTTTCCTCAAAGCAGCATGAAGTGTCCATGCAGCAAATAGCACCTGATTGTCCTGTAATTCCCCAGATACACATAAATGTGTGTATAACTATACACTTTATATATATATATATATATATCTCATATGTATATATTTTTATGCAGTCAATAATATATATCATCTTTAGGTAGGGTTGTTATGGTACAAATCTCTAAAATGCTGCTTAATATACTTAATTTTCATAAAACAAGTCTGTCAAATTAGATTTCAAACACCTGTATTAGTTTTGGTAGAGAATTTTACAATCGAATGGCCAATGAGTAGTGATTGTTTTAAAAACCTGTTGATTTTTGTATGTTTCAAATCTACACTGCAGAATTGCACTGAAGTAAAGAACTGAGTTGTTTCTAGGTTGCTCTTTGTTTATTATGTTAAAAACCATGGTGTATTCTTCCATGGATGCACACATGTAATTCCCATTACCATTCCAGCAAGTATCACACAAGCACCGAGGAGATAGAAGAATTCCCCAAGGCCTTTATGTTATCCTTCATGCATTAAATCATGTGAAGTGGAACAAAGTAATCTGAAAATGTGAATGCTTTTGAACTAGGACTATTGAACTGTGTTATCCTTGCTGCACTAATTCCACAGAATTGGCAGAAGCAGCGGAGCTGATCTAGAGAGAGCCCCCCACCCAAAAGCACAGAGATGTTTTTCTAGCCTTCTGGAAGGCAGTGAGGGACAAAAGACTTCTCTCATCTTGTAGATATGGTTCATAAATTGCAGAAAAACTTCAAACTATTTGGTGTAAGGAAGAAATTCTATAAAACATGTTTTTTAAAAGTATTTTCTCATTCAACAATGCCTTTTATCTGTGCATAGATAGTATACAGGTATTGATGGCTGAGGTCTCTAAATAGGTCATTAAGGATAAAATTATTAGTGTTCTTCAGCCTTAAAACTGGTGGAAGCATGAACTTTTCATTCTGAATAAAGCATTATGTTTTTATAATGTTAAGAGTTTAAGTAATTGGGGGGGGGAAGGGGGAGTCTACTAAAGCAGTGTATTTTACAGAAACAGCCTTTTATAATGATAACATTATGTCAGAGAGTTTTGACCAAGTTTTCAGGTTGCTTTTTGAGAAAAACTAGGACAAAAACATAGCAAAAGGTTTTGGCCAGTAGCTAAACTAGCTCTAAAACTACTGGTGTCGGCATGCAGTTTCTGTTCTCGAAGATGTTTCAAAATATTCTTTTAAATGCATCGGCACTCAAAAATACCAGTTCTTAGCTGAAAATTTAGAGAAAACTAAAAATCCTAGTGCAAAGGTTTCTTAGAAAACAATTAATTTCTTTGGATTTTAAAAAAACCCACATTTGGTTTATGGAAGACATACTTAGAACTTTCCCAGCATATTCTGAATGAAATAAACAGCCCGGTCAGTAATTTTGTTCTGCTAATATATAATCTCGATTACTATGCCTTTATCTGTTTAAAGTTCATATGTCTTTATGGCTGGATCATAAACTCTTATGCAGTAATCATAGCTTGCAAATATTTGTTCACTTATTCCTGGTTGTTGTCTGTCCTTCTTACCTGTAATAAAGCTAAATAAATAGCTACGGGCAGTATATGCTTATCTCATTGGTAGGCTGCAAAATGATGAATCAGAGTGACTAATTATTTGGAAAACAGACTGCTTCAGAGGAAAGAAAACCTCCCACCTCCTGTCATCCTAAAAACTTTAAATATATTTGGAGAATATTGGCTAGGAAGGCCAGACTGATCCAAATTAGTAGGATGTTAGCATTTATTTGTAATGTAAAGAGACAGAGTAAAAGGTCACAGAAAAATTTCATTACTGTAAAACTACCGAAGATGTAGCTTCTCCCTGATATGGAACAAACTGTTCTGTAAAAGAAGTGCATTCATAAATCTCATTTTTATAGGATTTGTTTCATTATTCTCTGAATTCAGTGGGAAGTGTCCTGATGGTATTGGTGGCGTACAGCTACTGTCCTACAAGGTGTGCTGATCTCTTTCACCTTAAGAATTTTGTTCAGCAAGTCATCACTCCACTGATGTTTGAGGAGGTGATATTCTCACTGGGTTGTCTCAATATTGGGGTATTGAGGTAATACTGGGCTGTCATGAGAGGTTATGTGTAAGGTGTGAACTGGCGTTGAGGCGGATACTGCAGGAAAGAAGATATGTGGCAGTGCTGGGTAGGAAGTGACAGAAGGAAGACACAAAACCAAACAAACAACCCTCAAAAATTATCACTTCAGGAACACATATTTCTTGTTTGGCTTCTTCACTGAAGATGAGGTGATAGGAGTTTAGTTATTTTTGCATTACTCATTGGTGATTAAAAATCACTTCTTTCTAGTCCTTCTCTATCATTTCCTTCCCATGTTGCATTTCACTGTATGTTTTTTGCTGCCTCATTTCCTTTGTCTTTTCTACTCATTTCATCCCTAGATAGAGAATGAGGGAGGGGAAAGGGAATAGTGGCTGTCACTACTAGTATTTCTTCTTGGCTTTAGATTTATTCATGTGACTCCTCTATACTGCTTTCCTAATGATTAATACTAAATTTCTAGACCTTCCACTTCTAGAGATTGACAGCTGACAATAAATGAGTGGAGGTAGTCAGTTCATCTATATCCTTCTTTTCCAAAAGTCATTCATTGGGTCCCTACTTTTTCCCCTCCAGAGTTTATGAGGAAACTTACTGCTTCCTTTGTTGACACCACAGAAGGGCATGTTTGAGAAATCTAGTCTTCAGTCTTCCCCATTTACCCCTGTGAAAAAAGCTTCCACTATCATTCCAAATTGTGTCATGATAGGACTGTCTGTCCTTTCCATCAAATATTGTGTATCATTCTATTGAAAAGTGTCGACCTGCACCCACCACCGTGTTTTCTGTATACCTTTTTCATAACGGTTCGGTAAGCACTTGTCAGATGAATTGCTTCAGTGCTCCCATGTAAGTATGTGTATATCCTAAAGCTATGTGAAAGCAGACAGTCAAGGAGGTCACATGAAGAATCACCTTGAAACAATTTCTGTGTTTTTCTCTAGTCTTCTTCCCACTCAGTTCTCCAGTGAACTGGGGAAAATATTTCTCAAAAATGGTTTAATTTTTTATTAAGTCATAGAAAGGTACAGGAGTTATATTCCCTGCTGAGAAAAGAAAGCCCAAGTGGGAACATAACATTATTATTTGAGAGAACATAACATTATTATTTGAACCTGTCTATTTTAGCAGGAGAAAATATATTGCATACATTTAAAAAGTTGTCTTAGCCTCCCAGCACAAGCTGAGCTGTTCGCACTTGTTACTAAATATAGCATGACCACACAGAAACAGAAATGAAAAGAGCAAATAAACGTTGAATCTCAATTCCATTAATTGTTAATTGTTAACTGAATAATGTATTACTTATGAGATTATATTGGACAGATATTCTTCTTCATTACTTGTGCTGTGATATTATTAGAGACAGGAAAAAATAATGGGAAAAATCTGCCAATAAATGTGGTCTTCAGAGAAATAAAACCTTCTGAGTTGTTTCTTCTCATTATAAAACATGCTGGCCATAAGACTCTTAACAGGGGGTACATCTAGGAAAATAAATAAATGGTAATATTACATAAAAAAAAGGAGCTCAGATGCTCTTTAAAGGTTTTGTGGTTCTGTACTGGTTGTGTTAATGAAGTTCATTCTCTGTAGATGATATAACTGCATATGCAAATGCTTCCTGCGTTAGTGAATGAATTCTCTTTTCTCTTGAGACAGAGCAAGTTTTTGGTGAGAAACTGAATTCATGATGAGATATAGGTCAATATCTCCTGCCTGGCTATGGCAATCCTCCCACCAGCCTTCAGAGAATGTGGGTGGTAATGAGAAGGGTGCAGATATTAGCAGAGAATAAAGTAAATGAAATGAGCTCTACTTGTCAGCAAGTTATCAGTTATTCTAGTCTTGCAGACCTGATGTTTAAAAGAACAACAGGAACATTTCTGATGGTGCTGGATAAAATGAAAAGCGGAGAAGCAAAAAAGTCATCAGCCTTTCTGCTTTGGCACTTTGACACATAATTCATACTATGCCTGAGTGTTTGTTAGACAGAAAGAAACTTATTTTAAGGGAGGATGCCTATTTCCTGAGTTGCTTGGGGCCCTCTGGCTCCTCCAAAACTGACAGCTTCAAAAATCAGAGGAGAATACAAATGAACTAGTCTGAAATTGTCTGTAAGTTGCCAGTTAGTCTGCTGTCAGTAATGGAAATGCAGAAGGAAACATCAGGCACTCAGCTGTAATTATATCATGTTTGAGATGATGACGAGCAGAAACAGAGGTTGTGATTACCCTTCACAACATCTTCCAGCTCTGAGAGAGTGGCCTTAAACTGACTCTTCTTCAACAAATGATTTGCTTTATATTGTAAGTTTCTAAGTCTCATTCCTACTGGGAGTATAAAGGACTTAAGCCATTCCAAGGACTTTCAAAATTTGCATAAGTCAAGAGTTGTAAGAAAACATTTTTAAGGCAAGGAATTTTTAACAGTGATCCCTTCCTAGCAGTGGCAGGATTGTTTCTACCTGAATACTTTGTTTCCTAAGGCTCTTTAGTAAAATAAATAATATGGATAAATGTTCTAACACACATTTCCATTGCTAGCAAAGAATAGTTACTTCACCGAGCTACAAAGAACTATGATGAGATGCTGCATAGAGATACTATTAGAATGATTATTAGAGTGCCTCTCTGCATATTTAATATGGGTGGTGAGTGCCTGCGGGATGACTGCTCAGTTACCTCACACCCTCTTTAGTGTTGACTTGACTGGCTGCAACCCAACTGTCACACTGTTTCAATTAGCCTTGATTCCCTTACCTAAAAGGGTATGAAAACCTAATTGGCACTAAGGTGCTTTTGTCTCCCAGTTGCAGGGAAAAATACAATTATGCAGCAGACCGGGGAGAAGGAATGCACAAGGCAAAGATGTTTCCTACTGTCATTAAAATATTAGGTAACTCTGGAAGAGTAAGGATCATCATAGCTAGAGATAAAGAGAAGGAATAGTTAAATTTCTCTCTGACGGGGACAGGGTTTTATGGTTCTATGGTTTTATGGTGTTTTATGGTGCTATGATACACTCAGGTATATTGGAAACTGTTTTTGACAGTAGCTGGAAATAATATACTTATTTAAATGTCATATTAGAAGAATTGATATATCATTCTTCTTAAATACAAACATGTTGAAAAATTTATGAAGACTTCATGGAAAGCTTTCTTTCCTGATGCTTGTAAATAATTAATTAATAGGAATAATTTACCGCTTTATATTAGAAAGGGGTTAAAAAATCCACCATTCTGCTATTGCCAGTAGAAAGTAAATGCTAGATTACTGCCTATGTTCATTTTGCAGTCTTAGATCTTCTTATTCAGGATGATAGAACTATTTTTTTTATGAACTGCCACTACCATCTAGTGTCATGAAAAATGCTAAACAGGATTTTTATTGTGTGTACTGAATTAGGATCCCTGGGTAATTCAGGATAATTGCTACAACAGAAGACACGACCGTTCAGTGACAGTATTTGTTGTTACACATTTCTGGTTTTGTGACAGGAAAGAGGGAAATAACCAAAAATAGTTTCAGGGCAGATCTTCTGGCTTGCAACTACACCATATGCCCACCACGCACAATATGTCTGATTATTCCAAAAAATGAAGTGTAGGTGGTAAAACATGATGAATGAATTACATGGCTGATATAGCACTACTGACTTCAGAGAAATTATACTAGCAACAAATCTAGCCCAGTGACCTAACAGGTACATCTATTTTCAGGTACCTACTTGTAGCTGTTTATCATTTCAATAAAGTTCAGTGTTATATCAGTGCAAGTGATAAATTCTTTTCCACTCCTAGATAGCTTCCAAACTGATTCTGAAACTAATTGAAAAATCATTGCTCTGTTTTTTCTTCTCAGTTTATTAAGAAATTGAGCCTGTCTGGTATATATCCCTTTCATAATAGCGTTGTGGGGTTTTAATTGAATCTGCATTCTAGCAAGATGTTCTGAGTTTCTGCTTGCTCTCTGAGAAGTAAAAGTGTCCTTTTATTCTCAGGGACACTGTTTTTATTAAGTCACTGTTAAGGGTATTAAATAAAAGTCTCTCACTATCCCTCTAAAATTTATATGTAGATATGATTTTTATGTTATATATGACTCCACTGCACACATTCTGCCCCATTAGGCTGTGTGAAAACATATAGCATAATATCATCTGCCAGTGGGCTGTTACTTATTCTGTGGTTCAAGATTAGAACCAATAGACTTTAGGAAACTTATACAAAAGTGATTTAAAACCTAGCATTACAGTTGTCAATAAACAATCCCACACTTCCCCAAGAAGTAGCCCACAGAAGTGTTAGGTTGCAACAGGGCTTTGCATCTGAAAAAGAAGGATTGTCTAAATTTATTGGGATCAGACCACAGAGAAGAGCTGCATAGTGAAGAGCTTTGTCAGAAGTAAATAAATCAGTTACTCAAGGACCTATGTTTGAACTTACCATACCTGACAAATCTTTCACAGCATTCTTTTAAAACACTGCCTGTTTTCTCTTTTATGCTGTTTATTAAATCAGCACTAATAGATTTGATTATGAAGATGTCTAGAACAAAGAAAAACAAGTGCCTTTGCTCACTGACCTAAAACTAGATTTTAGAGTCTAGATGAGGCAGAGAAGCGGTGAGGGGTACTGAGATGCTCTGTGCTTTAGCACAACCAAAGAACAAGAATTTCCCTCAAGTGCAAGTCAGCAAACTGATCAATGTCTCCTTGTCCATTTGCACTGGCCAAATGATATGAACAGATTTAACAAATCTTGGAGGAAAGTGTTTTCTTTTTCTTTTTTTATTTTTAATCTCCTCTTTCAATCTCAGTATAGCAGAGTGGCAGATACTGTGTGGCAAGACAGTGGCAAGGCCAGATTCTGCATCACATTATGACAGCAAGCAGACAACTCTGGAACTGTACCTTCAGATTTTTTAAGGTTCATTTTTCTTGAATAAGGGTGAAATGATCATAACAGCATCATCTCTGTTGTTTTCATTTTACATTTATTTCTGTTTAAGTCCTCCTCATTTTTTATATGGAGAAATTGAAAAATGTTGTATAGAGTTTATGGACCAGCTAGAGAACAGAACAGATTTTGGCATCTAAAATACATGCAGGAACATGGGCTTGTTAACTTAAGTAGATTAGGAAGAAAGTAAAAATTTTAGTAGTGCTTAATGATACTGATAATTGCATTTTCCATGTTCTAGAAAGATATATGTAGTAGTTATGTTTCCCAAATAAATGGTAGAGTGTTTGGAAAGCTCAGGAAGACAACTCTGCATGATTCAAAGTTCATTCACATTTGAGGAGGATTGTTCTTGACCTTGTAAGTCCAGAAAGTACATTTTTTAAAACAAAGTAAAAAATGATGAAATAATTGCAGGAAGTGGTTTTAATGAACAGACAGTTAAGGAAATCTTGGGAGTTTTAGCACTGTCACTGTTTTAAGGGACTTCTTTGGCAACCCCAGAATTTCTCAGGCTAATAATTAAAATGAGCCAGGCAATTAAAGATAATAGATAAAAGTAGTATGCAAATATAAAGGAACATTTCTTGCTGAGATAATGGGAATAATTAACTGTAAAAGACAAGTAACAATTGAGAAGTCAATATATTCTAGCTTCAGGTTTTAATTAGAGACATTTTACTTCTGTCCTCTGGTTTCACCAGAAGGGAGTGTTCAAGTTAGCAGCGCTATCTTGAAATGAAGTAGAGTGTTTGTAGCAAAAATTAGTTTTAATATGCAGATATTTCCTTTTTTTTTTCTGTGCAAGTTCAGTCCTTTTAATATAAAACTGATTTGTGTTCTAGAATTAGTGCCTTTTCTGGGTTTCTGCATTAGATGCTTTCATTGTCTTCCCATGACAATTTTTTACCCAATCTGAGCTAATCAGCAATGTACTAGGATAGGAGCTGTAGCATGGAAGCGTGGTTAATGTCCTACCACCAGGCTAGACTGTGTTACTCTATCATTTAGTGATGAATGTGCTTTTTATAAAATGGAAGAGTTTTGGAAAGAGAAATCAGGATTTCCTTTGCTGAGGGTGCTAACTGACCCTGTGGGTGCCACTTTCTCTTGGGGCAATTATCTCCTCCAGCCACAAGTGTGGCAGAGTAGTGGGCCTTATGTCTTGCACTTAACATGGAGACTTCTGACTGCTTCACTCTTTCTGGATAGGTGGAAACATTGACAAAATCTGGTTTTTCATTGTCTTTATTTTTTTTTATGTGTGCCCAAATGTGAAATACCAAACGGAAAATGCCAGCTAGCAGCAAATGATTTTCCTTTGGGTCTTCATTTCAATGGGAAGTCAAAACGTATAGTTTTGCTTCATTTACGCAGTTTGTCAGATAGATGGAAGCGTTGAGTATTTCTGCAGCCCTACAGTCAATAAGGGCTGAAACAGAAATATTGACCTCCAAAAGGTACATCTCTTCCACCTGAGCAGGAAAGATAACTGCTGTCATGGTATCAGTAACAGCAGGAAGCCATTATTTGGTGGCAGACAAGCAAACTGGGGGGATGTGGCAAGCAGTTTGTCATTTGTTACTTGTTATGTGTTAGAAAAGAGGGCAGCTCACAGGCCTGCTGAGCTCTGTCTTGCAGAATTTAAACACTCTGCTTTTATTGCAGGTCATTATTCACCATGACCATTAGAAAAAGAGGAAGATTCACTGGAAAACATTGAGGGTGGGCTTGTGAGGACAGGAGTGATAGAGCATGCACTCAGAATTTCCTACCTTCGTTACTTGTTCTCTTTCTCCCACTGATAGCTGAATTTCTGTAATAAATGGCAGAACTGTGTATAATTAATGCTGTGTATAGTTTGTAAATCAGTTTGTAATGTACTTAGACATGCTTTTAGATGAAAGGTACTCACCGTTATCTCTGTGAATCACAGGCTTCTGTCAGGAAATACAGTAGGGCATAAACTTTTTGCTACAAATCACTTTCCTCCCACACCTTGCAGTTTTACAGAAACAAGGCATCTCAGGAGTTTTATTTAATTTTTATATCATTAAATCAAATCTTTGCCTCTCACTCTTGTAATACTTTTCCTTGTCTTTCTTTTCCTCACCCTGCATTGGTCATGTTAATTTAAATGGTGGAGGGTCTGTACAACTGCTAAAAAAAGAATATCTCAACTCTTCTCTCTGTCTGATTCATATTTTGTGATTCAATGTACTGCTCAATGTATTAATTGTTAAAATAAAATAATGGCACCAATGAACATCATATCTGGTTCTTTTAAGAAGTTTGCTAGTAGTTCAGATATTCGTTGTATGAGAAAGCCACTCAAAAAGTGATGATACAACAGTAAATTACATGAATATTTTAAAGCCTTCTTTAGTCAGGAGAAACATTGTAGCACATTGATTATATTTGGATTAATGTGGTTAATCACTTAGTGTGATTTACCATGTTTTTCCACATTGGAGTTTTGCACTGCGTTTGTGTATAAGTCTCAGGAATGGTCAGGAAGCACAACAGGCTTCTAGATCTGCCAGCTGCCTCCCTATTATATAGGGGTTTTGCAACATCCTTTAGATCCCACTGCAGATAGCTTAGGGGCATCCAAGTCCATCAGGTGCAGTCAGATCTTGAACACACTCTCCTGCTGAGTTATTGGAACACATTTTGGTTATATGCCTAGGTTTGATTTATGCACTAATAATAACGCTTTTCGAATCATGAATTTTGTACAGGAGATATTGATCACTGTTGTTTTCCAGGCTTTGCTAGATTTGAATGTTGAAATTAATGTTTTCTTGGCTGCTTTTATTTAACCTTACTGAGGAAGAGCATAAATAGGACAAGTTCCTGTGTCACAGCTAATGAATTCATTGTCCAGCATTCTAATGCAAATGTGCCTTTGTGTCTTTTCATGAACCAGAGGTCCATCTTTGCAGCATGTGCAAGTTGGCTGTAAGTTCTGTTCCACCAGCCCAGGCAAGAGATCAGTGGTCTCTCTGCAGAACAGGGTCTGAGTAGACTGTGTAGAGTAGGAACATCACAACCGTACCATGCTACCCCAGCCCACAAATTCTCTGGACTGCCGTTTGCCAGAGTGTCATATGCCATATTTTGAAACCTTTTCTCCAGAACTGCAATGTATCTGTTATTGGCCAGAATCTTTCAGTGAAAACATATGTATTGCTCAGTTGGTGCTTGTCGGGGCTAGGAAGATGGTTACATTTTTGGAATTTGAGTTACTATTTAACATTGATTGCTTGGATGAGGGCTTTTGAATAATGAATATTGCTTACTTATTGCACCAAATTGGAAGCAAGTTATTGTTTTCAGACATGTATCTCTCAAACCTTGTTTATTTCCCACCAAGATATTGACAGAGAGGAAAACATACTTGTTATGGAGATTAATTTGTTAGTATATGTTCTGTGCACCTTATACAGAGAGACAGCTGAGCAGTAGGAGTTAAGTGATGATAAGTCCGTAAAAAAAATACATGTTAATGGTAGAGTGCTGTTATTGCACACTGTCAAAACCAGGAGATTTTGTCATTACTTCTGTTTATGTGGAGCAAGATAATATATATTTTAACCAGCTCATTTTCTGATTTTTGCAAGGATGTTGATATAGTTATGAATGATTTTCAATGCACTTAAAACATAAGAGTGATCTCCCCCAGTAGTCAAAGTAACATTACCCTGATGAATTCCTGCTGCAAAGTCTGCATTTATCATGATAGGCAAAGTACTCTGTAGCCCTCAGCCTGAATGAGGTCATTTAATGGTCTTATATCTTATTTTATGTCATTTAAAGTTTATTTATTCAGTACTGAATGGCTGACAAAATATCAGACTCTGATGCTGCAAAGACACTATGGTGTTGTGGACATAGGGTTGTTGTCATCTTTATGTCTCTGAAATAGTTTGCAGTTATGTGAAAATATGGATAACTAAATTTTACATGAAATTGTATCCTTTTCCAAGGACTTTGAACATTCAAAGTTGATGCATGGGTAATTTTCAAATTATTCTAAATATACAGAAATGTACTTCTGAAAGATATGTCATTAGAGACTGTGAAGGATGTAGAAGGGAAGGATAGACAACATCAGAAGCTACAGCTCTGTTATCATCTCCCAGCCAAGATTTTCCGCTCTATTTTGCCATTCGTCAATCTCTGCAATGGCCTACTAATCAATTCTAACGATGTGGTGTTTGATTTATCAGTTGAATGACTGAAGTGACTGTTTTTCTGGATATCATGTTGTCATATGTTTGAATTAGTCTATTCCTAACTTGATTTGGGGTTGGGATTTTTGTTGGTTGTTTTTTGGGGTTTTTTTTGCATGTGTGAAATGGTTTGGATACATTTCATATACAGAAAAATAACAGCTGGTGAGGGGGTGAGGAAGAGTAAGATAAACCTACTAAAATAAGGGGATAGCTTTTATCATATGTAGAGAGTTCTTGTCTTCAAACAACATCCTGTATGACTCTTCATCCTTTGTCTAAAAGATCTATATGCCTAAAGGTATCCTCTCCAGAAGGAAAAAAAATTGATTGTGTCCTGCCTTGCAGTGATAGTAAATCTGGTACAACAAAGTAGACTTAATCCTAGTGTAATGATTGAATTAGAACAAGCATTAGCATAGGCAGTTGTCTTTGGCATCCTGGGTCTAGGTTCAATCTCATATTTCACAAATGATAGAGGGAAAGGACTGTGGTCAGAAATGATCAAGTAGAAAATCTGAAACTATGTCCTTGCACGGCACATTTGTGGCCCTGCATCAGAAACACTGGGCAAGTGAGAAGGCACCCAGAAACAGTGGGTAAACTTTAATTCATATTTAGGCTCAGAAGCTTATCCCAGTCTGACAGCTTCTGCAGAGTACTGTGATCTCTAGAAAGTTCTAAAGGAAAAAAAAAGGCATTTTTTTAATAACAATGTCTGAGGAGATAACCTTCCTGCAGCTCCCATATGCTGTCCTGCTACATTTCTAACAAATGAAGCAAGGTTTAGGGTTAAAGCTTGTATTACAGAAGCTGTTGGGGGCACTGCTGTTGAGTTCAGTATCTGTGAACTCACGCTTACATAATTTGAGTAGTGCCTCCATGTGCTGTCACTGGGCAGCACTGAGAAGAGCCTGGAAGTATCTTCTTTGTTCCCTCACATCAGATTTTTTTGTTTGCACATTGCCAAGGTCCCTTCTGTACATTCTCTTCTCCAGGCTAAGCAATCCCACATGAAGTTTCAGCAACTGCTTTGGAGTCCTTGTCTTCATGGCGGTAAAGTATGTTTACTTTGGTGCTTGTGTGAGCAGCAGTGGGTCCCAGATCACAGCTCTCTGTCTATTTGAAGGTCATCAGGAATACCAAATGCTTGGATTCAACATCATAGTCCTAGTTCAGCAGAAGCCTAGAGCTTTTGCCTGAATCAAACCTCTGCCACTGCCAAAGGCATCTTCACTTCATCCCCAGGTCCAGCTTACTTCAGCCTCAACAGAAACCTGGAGCACTTGCTGATTTACAGTGTCTAACCTCTGTAGCTTGTAAGGGCAAGAGCTAACCTAAGAAACTTAGTTTTCCTCATTTTGGTGATGTAGAAGTGAGTTTAGTCCTGTAGGCATAGACCTGGCTCCCAGATTTTCTATGTTACACGACCACAGGGTTGAAATGACAGCTTTTTCTGGCATAGATATTCACTGCAGTATTCAGGGTTATGCATTTATGGACTATTCCTAAAAGCTCTGGACCAGGAACTGTGAAGCACCCATTCGTTGCAGACAGGTGAAACAGGATCCAAAGTAAAACAGAGACATTGAAGCCCTGAGTAACCACTGAACACCTTGCCCTCTTCAGTGTATATCTATGTAGAATAGCAAAAAGTACATGGTGCTCCAGGGCCAAACTCACTTCTATGCACACTCTGCATCTTTACATCGTTCTGTAGGAAAGCATATTCTGAGATTTTGGCAGAGGAGAACAGTTTTTATGAAATAATTATATCCTGGGTCCATTGATCCTAAGCAGAAGTAGGAATTATCATTTAATGTGAGAAACTGTTAGGTTTATCCAGCAGAGACACAGCATAAAAAAATGTTTTGGTTACATTACTTTTGTACTTTAAAATTATTTATCCTTGACATGTAATTTAGAAAATAGGGTTTGATGACTGTTGGTAATTGCCTGTCTGTTTTGGGATAAGTATGTGTAGTGTGCAAAATTGATGTTACTAATTAAATAACAGAAACAGGAACCAACAGTTAATTGTAGTCTGTGCAGGTTGCCCCTCAGGTGTTTTGTATGCCTGGGTAACTCTCAACTCATTAGTAGAAACAAAGTTAATAAGTGTTTACAGGACTGGAAGCATCTGGAGAGTTACAAAATCATTACATCCCATAGAAGCTGTGTGCATTTGAATGTGTGCGGTCATGATCGTGGTCATGTTCCTGATCACCAGCATAAGAGAGACATTAATGAATTGAAAAGTGGTAGAAAATGACAGCCTGCATGTAGTCCTCTCTGTCGATTACCATGATAAAAGATATAATAACTGAATTTTACTGCCTCCCTGATGTGGCTATACAGCTTCCAGTCAGTTCAGAGGTTGAGCAGGGATTATATTCATGTTTTCCTGGAGGTATCTGTTCATTTGTTTATCAGATATGAACCCCGACTCACTTTATTAATCACTCCTTTTAAAAATATATTTCTTTGCAGGTGAACTATATATGCTTTTCCAAAATTTTAATTGTCTTGAGTTTAGTTGTATTAACTACATGATGTTCAGGTGGACTTCACCTGAATCACCAGGTGTGTCTGACCTACCCTAATGTTTATTCTGAGTTATCACTGAGCTTCTGCATTATCTTCACATTTTTGTATGACTTTGTGTGACTCATCAGACCTCTAATAAGCATGTTAACTGGCACAGAGTACAAAGTTGCTAGGAGTAGTTTCCTGAAAGAGGTCATTTGTTCCAGCATATTTGCAGGTTTACCCTTTGATTTTCTCTTTCAACATCCAGTATGATTACTTTTGGAACAGAATATATACATGAAATTACTATCACCAATGATTTCTTATCCCTCCAAAGGTCTCTAGAATCTCCTTTTCTCTATAATTATGAAAAATTTGCCATCTCAATGTATATCCCTGTTGATATTTAAATAAAAAAAGCAAGTAAACTTAAGTCTACTGGCCCTAGGTATCCATTGATAGTTTTTCTTTCTTTAGCTGTTGACAGCAGTTCATGTAGACTTCTTTTTTTTGATGTAGACTTTACAGTACATCGCGTAGACTTTACAATATTTACACAGTTGTCTAAAGCAATAAAAATGATCCTTCTTCACAGAAGCATAATTTATATTATTCTATTTCTAGTCTTTTCATGAGCTTTGCACTTTTCTACGTGTGGAAGGCCTTTGGGTTTTCATAAACAGGGAATGTCTAGAAGTCAGCACTCTCTGGATTTGAAAGCAGGGCAACAGGTGTTCCTACAGGGCTGGACTATATTTGTAGCTCAAAAAATATTTCGCTGTCTCTCCTAAAGGGTTTTTTTATTTGTGGCCATAATCAGGGGAAACTTTACAAGGTGGACCTGTCGTGGGCAAACTGTCTTTTCAAAATCTGAGGAATATGTCAGACAAGAGGCTAGGCTGGGGTAGCACTGCCACTACCACAATCACTGTTGTCAGAATTCCAAGCAGCCTGAAACTGGGTTTTCACTGTAGATAGATATGCAGGCCCAGCTTGAGGTCATATTCATTATAAGGCTCTTTAGGAAACCCTGACTTACAACCTTTTTATGGAGAGGAAACTCATATCCAGAAAAACAAATTAAAGGCACTACAGAAGAGCAAATATCACTAGTGGCGTGAAATGATCCCTTTTATCAAGTTTATTTAAGGAAATGTGAATGTTTGAGTGTAGAATTCACACTGGGGAAGCAAACATTGATAATAGTAAGCCTGTATTCCCAATTCTCTTTCTGCTTTTCCAAGTTTATAAGTCTGTTGTTGCTTCTTAGTACCTGCTTTGAACCAAGAATGGCACTGTGGCTTCTCTTTGCAACCAGATGTAATACTTCTTCAGTCTAAAGCAAACAATCACATGCTCTACTAATAATTAAAGCTCTACATGTTTTCAATTGTACTTGAAGTTTGAATACACAGGTATGCATAAATATCTTAAGGATATGGCCTTTAAAAGTCTCATATATCCAAAGATTCATCTTCCTTAAGAACATAGACTGTCAGGTTCTTTCTTGTGCAAAAGGTTTGTGAAAAACAGCTTTAAATAACAAAAATCATCACCTTTCTTATATAGGTATCAATTTTACTTTCTTTTGCTAAATCATCTCAAAAATATTAAAATTAAAAGGTTTGAATCACTGAATGAAGATTTGGATTTTTTACCTACATATATGGCAGAATGGCTGTTCAAGTAAAGGATTGAATCTATTAGGACTCCTACAAAATTGAAAGACATTATTATTTATTCATTGCATTTTGCAAAGTATTTTTTAAAATATATTTTTTCTCATTTGTGAGCTGCTCTATGATCTGTCTAATCTCTATATTAGCTGTTAGGGCAGAAGACAGAGGAGAAGACACAGGATACCGAATTACGATGAAATTTAAGAACTTCACAGTTAGGTGCAAAATGAACAGCTTAGAATCTCCAATCATAGCCTAATTGTAAAAGACTGATGAATCATAACATAAATATGTTTTCAAATTATATTAGGTAAAAAAAGACACCATTCATCTGACATGACAAAGTTCCCATCTCATTCAGATTATCCTGTGACAAGAGGGAGATGAAGAATTGAGGGCAAAGGGTTTTCAGCTATGACATTCAGCTTCACTGATTTTATTTCTCTTGTTTCTTGAAGTACCAATTTGGGGAAAAATTAAAACTGAAAAAAAAATCACCTTTTGAAAACCATTTTACTACAACAACAAAGAATATTTAAGAATATTTACAAAGAATATTTAAGAATTCCTCTTACTGTTTCCTTTGCTTAAAGCACAGAGATTTCTTTATAAAATGTTAATTTTCATTATTTTTTACTATTTTGTTTTCCTCTTTTCCCTCCAGTCATTTAATTCGGCAATTCTGGAAGGTTTTCTGGGAATGTTATTTTTAATGTGAAAAAGATCATAGAAATGAGAAGCTGGAAGAGCCATTTACTTAATCTTTTGTTTCTTTGTTCATCCCAGCATGGGGTTATTCCATTTATGGTACGTTATTTTTTCTTCAGCATTGTTTCAGGTAGTGAACTGAACATTCCTCCACCAGACACAATCTAATGATGAAGCTGGTAAGGCAGGTTTGTTGGTTTTAGTTCTAACTAAAAGAGAAGAGGCAGTAGAGGAGTTAGTTGAGACTGAGGATGAGCCCTGCCAACCCTAATGACCTTGGCAATCAGGTACCACATTAGTAGTAACCTACCACATTTTTCATTGAGGTAACATGCTACTCTCCGTGCTTTGTAGTATAATGGTTTCTGGAGTTCCAGAAATCCTGTGAACACATATAGAGAGCAATTGTATTGCTCTTGCACAAACGGATCCAGCCTGGTCTGGTGAAGCTGAACTTGCTGCTATATGCAAAGCCATGATAGCAATGTTGTGGTAAGGGATGGGGCTGAGCCCTGCTGTACATCTCTGGTGCTCTGTCATGCTATCCTGTTGGGTCATATAGTGGGTGGGATTACACCCTCATATTGAGTTGTATGATAGGGGCTGTGCTGTTCAGGGCTGACAGGAGAGAGGGTGAATGTATATAATATATACATTTAGACTGCTGCACAACAATGTGGTATCTCTGTCTTTGGAGGAGTGAGAGATGGGACATAAGAGCAGTCCAAAATACATGATTTGTCAGCACTGTGTGAAGAGAAGAGAAAACACAGCAGGGAAGTGGGAAGTGAGGGTAGTGCAGGAAATAAAGCTCTTTGAAGCTCTCCAGTAAATTCACAGAATCACACAGAATCTTAGAATATGCTGAGTTGGAAGGGACCCACAAAGATCATTGAGTCCAACTCTTAGCCCTGCACAGCACCCTCCCGAAGAGTCACAGCGTGTACCTGAGAGTATTGTCAAAACACTTCTTTGTCAGCTTTGGTGCTGTACCGCTTCCCTGGGGAGCCTGTTCCAGCACCCAACCACCCTCTGGGTGAAGAACCTCTTGCTAATATCCAACCTAAACCTCCTGACACAACTTCGGCCATTCCCTTGGGTTCTGTCACTGGTCATCACAGAGAAGAGATCAATGGCTGCCCCTCCTCTTTCTCTCACAAGGAAGTTGTAGACTGCAATGAGGTCTCCCCTCAGTCTCCTCTTCTCCAGGCTGAACAGACAAAGTGACCTCAGCAACTCCTCATATGGCTTCTCCTTAAGGCCAAGAGTATATTATGTGTTTAGTCTGACACTGATGGGATCCACTGAGTTTGGTCCTGTGCACTGACCAGAGATTGTCCAGGCCTTACACATTTGTGTTCCACTGAATGCAGCCAGTGTCTCCCAGGTAGTCAGATGAATTTCAGTGGGATAGTGTCAGTGGATTTTCTTCCCAGAAACAGTTGCCGGTTAGGACTGTTTGCAAAATGTATCTCTGTCTTATCATAGCAAACAGGAACAAGATCTCGTAAATGATAGATCTCATTGAGATATTTTCTCAAAATAAGCTAAAAGTCCATTGCTACAACTTGACATTAGGTATAAAAAATAGACAACAATAGCCATAATCTCAAATGAAATTCCTGTCTTTCTCTGCGTGATACTGTGAAAAAAAAAAGTATAACATATAAATATACAAATTTAAATCATGTTCCTCCAGTTTTCCTGAGGCTTTGTAGCTTTTGTTTTGTTTTGCTTTTGCACTTAAATTCTGATCTAGTTTAGGTAGACTCACCTCCACTGATAAGTTTAGGCTATAAGTTTTATCCGTATACCAACTGAGATAGAAGCCATATGGCATTTTTTTAAGAAGCATAGATGCTATTGTTGTCTCTTTCCTAGGAAATAAGGTAGATGTCCTGTTTGGTTGGTTTTTTTTTTTATGAAGTCTATGAGTCCTTTTCCATCATTTGCAGGACTTTGGTTTTGATCTGACAGGAGTAACACAGATATTGCTCTGGATCGGAGCCATGCACTAGGTTTCAGCAAAGTTGAGGGTTTCTTCACAGACATCTTTTCCTGCCCATGCAAAGCAGCAGCCACAGAACCACTGGGAACCTCACAGGTTTCCAGAGTGCAGGAAAGAGCAGGAAGTGTGCATAAAGGTACACTTGTGGTGTTTGTAGAGAGGAGCAGTTCCTCTCAAACACAAATGGCAATGCTCATGGTCACTTGGGGAAATCTGAGAGATTATTACTTCTATGTTTAAAGAATATTGTTAAAAAAATAACTAAGAAAGAAAGAAAGAAAGAAAGAACAAAAGAAAAGGGCATCTTACCCACTGAATTTGCTATTGCTATTTCTCACTGAAAGAATTACGAATTGTTTTGCTTTTGTGTATATGTGACAATGAGAGAACTGCATGCAAACAGTTTTTATATTCTCTTTTAAGAGTGATCAATTCTGAGACTAAAAGGAGAAAAAAAATTGGTTTTCTCATTCTAAACATCTGAGGTTGGCTTTGACAGCTGTGTTACCTGTCTAAAAAAGACAAAATAACACAGAATGGTCTTCTGATCCAAACATAAAAGACAGAAATTGAAGATTCATTAATTAGGCTCTGTCTCCCAGTCATTTTAGAGCAGTAACATCTCATAGTACAGGACAGCACAGCTTCTTCATCTTTGACTTCACAAGTAGAGTCCTCTTTTAAGAAAAGTTGCCCAAATTAGCCTGAAAGCCATTTTAGAAAACTTGACAAGAGTTGAGTCAAAAAACTTGTCCTGTATTAGGACATTTAGGATTGTATTGGGACATTTAGGACAAAGTGTATATATTGCATTTTCAAAGCCAGAAACTTGTTGGTCAAAAATACAATATTGTTATTAGCATTTACGGGACTCATTGAGGTAAAACTCTCCTTAAATCTGTGAAGACTTGGTGTTAGTATTTTCCCTTAAGCTGTGACTTCTCTGTTCAGAAGAGGAAAATCCAGTCTGACCATGATGATGTCTGTTCTTGGTTCATGTTGATTTTGAGTGCTAAAGTAGGTAGGGGAAAGTCGGTAATACAAGTTTTATTCCAATAATTTGTGATTATGGTGATGATAATATCTATAAACAGACTTATTTGGGCTAAAAGGCTGAACACAAATAAAGATCCAAAATATACTGACAAATTGCATCACACTAAAGAGCCCTTGTTATTTGACATTTGCTTCCTAAAAATGGGATCCTGATCTGTCCAGAGTTGAAGGCTAAGAATCGCTTCTTACTTTGAAAGTCTTGGTTGTGCTAGACAATTAATCCAGACTGCCCTGGGACATGAGCCTTATTCAGGAATCGCACAAGAACAGCCATTTGTGTAAACGCCTCGATTCTAGTTGAATAGAATGTATTTTAAGACCTTTTTCTTTTTTTTTGCCCCCTCAGATGTATTTCAAATTTTATTCTTCCTGTGCCCAGGAACTGCAAAGAACTATGATTATGAGAAAAAAAGGGAAAGTATTTGCTTCTTTCTATAACATTCCCACTGTGTGTGTGTTCAGGCAGATTTTGTTCATCTGAAAATAAATGCCTGAGAAAGCAAGGATGTCAGCAGTACTGAAATCTTACTTGGATTTTCAAAGAAAAGAGAAAGATTATGAAGGAGAGTAAGTCAGTGGGAGTCTTTTGTCCACATCACTGCCTGGAAGATGTGGAAGTTGCTGTATTGTCTTAGGTTTCTACTTTGTTCTTCATTATTATATTTTATATATATATATATATGTCTCTGCTACAAACTAAATTTAGAATTCTGAAGATAAAAAGAAAAGGATGATTTTGGGATTTTTTTTACATCTGGAAGGCATTTTGATGTATTGAGGACCATTTTTCAAAGTTTTAACAGGAATTTTAACTTCAGTAACTAAGAATTGTTTGCAACAAAAACAACTAGCTGAAATGAGGGGTTTACAAAGAGAGCAAGAAGAAGCAATACTGGCTTTCTAGCATTTAGAACTCTACACTGATTCTACCTAGAGCTTTAATAATTGGACAGAATTAATGTCTGAAATGAGGGTTTTACAAAAAGAGCAAGAAGAAACAGTTCTGGTTTTCTGGCATTTAGAGCTTTACACTGGCTCTGCCTAGAGGTTTAATAATTGGAGAGAAGAAACAAGACATAATCTAAAGTGCTGTGCTGAACAGGCTCAATAGGATCTGTTTACTCTGAGGATTACATCTGGCTTTGGGATGATGAAATAGGATGTGACTGGTACAATCATGATGTGCATAAAAGTTATGTCAGATGTAATAGCACCATGCATTTCTTTTGTAATGGAAGGAATAAATTTTTTGCTAATCTTGAATAAGGACAGATAGGAAAATTTTATGGAGCTTATTATACATGACTCTCAAAGAACAAAAGGTTGAAATAGTATTCAGCTGAGCTTTTCCAGCTCTCCCTGTGTTTTCAACTCTCTGTATTGTCTTGTACTTTTCCATCATCTTGTCCTTTTCAACTGTCTGCCATAAGGGAGGAGGGCAGGGAGAGGTGGATGAATGAAGGAAAAAGCCTAGAAAACTATCAGAGCTTTGAAATTAACTTCAACTGTTATTTTAAGAAAACTTATATACTTTGTGATTAAGTAAATCTGAGTCTGTGAAGAAATGCAACTCCTAATTAAAAAAAAAAAGACAGGAAGTAACTTTTGGGGGATGCTCTAGAAAATCTGCCATGAAGCCCAACAGAACTACTGCAGCCTTCTGCCCCTTTCCTTCCCCCTTCCAAAGGGCTCTGACCATACAGAGACCTTTCGGGACTGGTATTATTTAATGATGGCTGTCCCATGGACAATAAATAGCTTTTTCTTTGCCTCTCCTACAACCCTTCATCAATGACAAGCATGCATTCTGTGGGCATTTAGGATAAGAGATTCTGGAACCCTCAGACTCAGTAAAAGTCCTGTTAACTTTACTGGGCTCTGGATAAGGTTACTCCCCTATTGAGACGGGGCTGTGGGATGGTAGTCTCTTGCAATCCATAGTGCATTAGGTGTTTGGAACCTGTACATACTTTCTGACTTCCAAACGTATGATAATGCATTAATGATACCATAGGAAAGAGGTAAAGGGAAATGAGTACAATGAGCATTGTGAGGGCTGTCTAACACATGGTCTCAGACTGTCACCCCACTAACTACCTTGCACTGTGGTACAGCAATGACCCACATGACTCAGAAGCCAGGATAATGAAATAATCTACCTTCTGAGATTTCCTTCAGAAGAAAGAAGACTATTCTGTGTCTTCTCATTAGTTGTGATCAGTAAATCCACGTTACTTTGTGACACCACACTGAAAGAGCTGGCTCTTATTTTTGCTTGGAGATTGGAAGCCCAGAGGTTAATGCAAAACTGATGGAAATCAAAGTCCACCTCTCAAAGACAAGCATTAACAAACCTTATCCTTAATAGACTGAATGCATTCTCATACACTTCAATCATCAATGAAGGTCATAGAGTCTTTCTATAGCTGACTGACTCACTGCCCAAGTGCATGTAAAAGCTCAGTGAGGGAATTGAGGGAATCATGGCCAGGAGCCAGACCTCACAGATGGGACATTTCTCACTCTTGTGTTGATGCTTCCCACAGAATTGGTCAAATCAGCCCCAAATCAGCTGATCTCATCTAAGAAATTAGTTCTTCTCCCTGCGAAAAGAAGTGTAAATCTGTCACATAACTGAGGCAAACCAGTTTAGTCATATCACCCACCTGCTTCCAGGGTAGTTTTGCCAGTCTGAGCAATGGATGCCAGTGGAGTGCCCTGGCATCACCTCAGCACCTGGTATGGCATCTTCATCCTCTGCAATGCAGCACTTTCTAGGATTGTCCTCGGCTGGTACCTACACATGCAAACAGGACTTAAATGAAACCCAGTATCTAGCCCAGGACGATGGCCAGCTCTTAAACCTTGTGATAGCATGCTGAGAAACTTCTCCTGTTGTTGTTGCACTAATGTTCATTTTTGTTTCTGATAGTGACAGGTATGGTAGTCAAGTGTATGACAAGGCTTGTAGTATGTCTTCTGAACAGTTTTCAGGGACATTAGTGACTTTCAACATCCATCTAAGCATCCAGTCCCATTCCTGCCTCGTGTTCAGTTTTTGGCCCCAGCAATTTCCTGTGGTGTAAAGGTCTATGGATTAATCGCGTGTGGGAAAGACTGCTTCTTTTTATAAATTTTCATTTTCTCGTGTTTTAATGAATATTCACTTGAAAATCACTATGAGGGGAAACCACACAGCTGCCTTGACTAATTGGATTAACCCTATACTTCTCATTAGGGCTACTTCTGTCTTTATTTCAGAGAGTTCATAACGTGCATAAATATTTAAATGTATATGCTTTCATGAAAAATTGATCAAGAGCCAAAATTGTTCTTTAATGCTACATGAGAAATGCATAATTCCAGGAAACATTATGCTTACTTTAAACAAAGATTTTCTGTGTAAGGTGTGAGGGTTTTTTTCTCTAGCAAAAATGTGACTAAAGTTGTACAATGTCACATCTTGAAAAGCAACAGACAAATATACCAAACCTCTCTAGACTAATCAGGACTGAAGCAATCAAAGTAACCTATTCCTATTGCTTTTTCCTAATGTTTATACAGAACCAGTTTAGAGCTCTCTTTTCTCATTACCCAAATACTCTTTGGACAAGCACACAGAATTTTGCAGTCCGCATGTGAAATCTGGGGTTCTTTGGCAGATTTGCATATTTTGCAGCTTCAGTGTCTCCTCATTAGAAATCAGGTGACTTAAACAGAAGCATTTTCCAGGTCCAGAGCATTTCTTAGTGCTTTCACTGGTTCTTGTAAACTCAAATGTATGCCTGTAATTTTTCTGGTATTTCAGTTGATTTTCACTTCACTTTATTCGGTAATTGCTTCCTGACCTTGGAAGTATTTAAGTGTCTCAAGATTTATATTTCTAGTCATATTGTGTTTTGGCACAAATATATTATGTGTGTAAGTTTGAGTAGGTCACTGTAGACAACTGCTGATACATAAAAACATGAATCTTCTTTAATTAATCACTAGAATAATTGATTTTATACTCAGGAGAATTTTATCTTAGTTTACAGACATAATTTAAAGTTTAATGTGGACCTCATAAAAGGGCAGGTCTTTCCTCTTGAAGAAAATCACATTGTAGAGGGAGAGGTAAACAGGAGAGGAGGCTATGCACCTCAGATACCAGTTTGGTTTAGGGCAAAGTGCCTTTGGAGTGACACTTGGCAAAACGCATTGTTGTAGTTGCATAATGCTGGCTAGGGACATACTGGCTCCTGTGGGATTCATGGACTATGTGAGACAGTAAAGTTGCTGTGACATGACTCACATAGTTTTATAAAAGCCAAAATCTTCTATGGATGTGTATTAGGCACCTGATCCAGCCAAATGGGCTAACGTGATGCCCTATGTACCTGCAATTTCAAATCATTGAAGAGCAACAGGAAGGAAAATTTAATGTGTTTAGGGGGAAAAATAGAAAGAAAACGCAGGTATTTTCACAGTTTGCTGCCAGATTTGTTGTAGTCCTTTTTTTGGTTGTACAGCTGAGACTGTCTGATGAGGGTGACAAGATGAAACACTGTGACACTAATTAAGCATAGAGACTGTCACTGTGCAAGCAGCAGAGCAGGGTGCTCAGACAGAGGGACTCAGAGCTTGGCCGCAGTTCAGTATTTGCTTTAGCACAGAACACCCCCCCCCCCCAGTTTTATAGCATTTTTAACTTTCTTAGAACATATATAAATAAGTGGAGCACAGGCAGGTAAGGCAACTCTTTTCTGAGCTTTCTCTTTTGCTTGGCTTAAGTAAATATGGGTGTTTATTTTTGTTTTAGCACAAAATAGAACTGAACACCAATGGCCTTTAAATATGTAAAATTCCTAGCATGTATAATTTGTTGATTTGCTTCTCATCTTTTTTTGCAAAAGTATTGTGAAGGCCTATACTTTCACCTTTAATTTTCTTCATTCTTGATTATTTTTGCTCCTGTATATTCACGTAAGCTAGAGGTTTGAGAAAACATCTGTGGTGATAGGATCAGATGAGTTTAGAGGGGAGCAACAAATGCATAGAAAAGGAATGGTAGATTTGAAGCTCATTGCAGAAAGGATATAATTGATGATAAGTGAAATATAAGAAAGGGAGGCATCTCTGAATTTTTCTTAAGAAGTAAAACTTGACCTGGCAAATTATGATTTATTGTAATATCCTAAAAATATTGTTTCAGAAACTGTATTATACATTCATCCCTTTCATGTTAGCATTTTGGTGGGTTTTTTTTTTCTTTCCTTTAACATGAAAATCTTCATCAAAAAGCCCCTGTAGGATTTCAGTTGTGAATGATCTTTCGTGGTTCTGTGTGCTGAGTTTCCCTTTCTGGAACTCTGTCTTCTCAAGTTTTCCACTATAAGCAGAAAACTCCTTTACTTCAAACTACCTGTTTTACTTGGATCAGATAAACCTAGAAACCGTCGCTACAGTTTCAATATCCAGGTCGGTAATTGCTCAGGAAAATGAGTCCTCCAGGGTGTCCTCCTGTGGGGTCAACAAGCCGCTACTGCCAACAGCAGCAGCAGATTCAAAACTGTAACCTCCTTGGGGAGGTAGTTGTGATCCATGATCAACACTACAGATGAACAAAAGGTAAATGATTAGTGCTGTCTTACTGGGATGTTTCAGCCTTTTCTTTTCCAAAGAAAAAGGAGCAGCTAGAGGAACACAGTAAGACACAACCTGTGTATCTGTGTTAGTGCTTTATTTATTTAGATGAATAACTTTACAGGGGTTAGTTTCACATTTTATTATAGGTAGTGTGAGAACTCATAATGATTTCATTTGTGTAATTATACTGTGTAAATGGTTGGACAGGTTTGCATTCTAGGGTACCATTCTCTTAGTAACAGTTTACAGTGTTGTCTAATGTATAGGTATTGTTACATTTATACTTCATCCATTAGCAGTTTTGTATCCTAATCTCCTACCTTTGTGGATTATAGTCAACACAGTATCAAGGCATACCATCAGAATGGTGCAATAATATTAATTAGAAATTTTCTACTGATCGGAATAGTTAAGACTTTTTTCCTTTCTCTTCTCTATCTTCTTTCTTTTCAGTTTTGTTTGTTTGTTTTTGTTTTCTTTTTTCTCGTTTTTTTCAACAAAAATTTTTATAGTCAAGAATTCGCAGAAAGGCAATTTTACACTGGACCCTCAGGTCCGACTTAAATTTCAGTCACCTTTTGAAGGGGCATGCCAGAGTTCAGAATATAATGTCCCCAAGTGTTGCCTTCATCCCAGATAGTGTCAGTATGATAACATTCTTGTAATTGAGGAGACTCATTGCTTATGCTGAATAGCAATTAATTAGCTGTGATCTTGTCAGAAGGAACTTGGGAAAAGACTAATCTTGCCCTGTTCCTATCATTTTCCATAAGAATCCAGAGCTGACCACAGGATAATGAACTTGATATGTCTCCAGTCTGATCCCCTCCTGCTTTATGCTTTTATACATACAGTGCAAAAAAAAAAAAAAAAGGGTAATAGAGAGCACAGAGCTCTTGTGATGTTCTGCTCACTCTTAAGCAGGTGCTCTCGGGATCTTATCAAGCATTTCTGTACATTCTCTTTCAATGATTCAGTTAGAAAGGGACTCCAAAGTACCACATGGAAGTACTGATCACCAGGCATCATGTGAAGACTCTATATCTGGGTCTTCTTGGAAACAGGAGATTTGAACCTAAATTATTTCCTGGGTAAAATTACACTGACTTCACAAGAAGGATCTGAACTTGAGGAAACTTTTAAATTTCACTATAATTCTAACACAGAAAGAAAATGCTTCAGTGATATAGTTTGCCTCTGCTGGGAATCATAGTGTCCTCTGACTCACAGGAGGAAGTTTTAGGAAATTCAAGCACGGGTAATGTATCCAGAATGTTTCTTTTTTGATCTCAGAAAGCACTAATCAAAATGAAAGTTGTATAATTTCACTGTGTCTGACTCATTCTTCACCTTCAGGGAGAAATGCTAATATAGTATTCGAAGTGATTCTTCATTGTGCAAATCCAACATCTCATTCTTTAAAAGTGCATTGTGTTTAATGCTTGACTTTTGTTTTTAAGGTAGTACTTGTGATATATTAAACACTGTGACTTGTCCAAGGAATTTAGCCAAAAACCTCTGGAACCTATTTTGAGTGTAGTTGAGGAAAGGTGGTACTTTGCTAATGAGCAGCATTTAAGGTACTTAAATTTATCTTTGGACTTACTGTATATTGTGATGCAAGTAGATTGCACAGATTATTGTTCTGGGAAAAAAAAAATAAAATTAGTGGAGAGTCCCAGAGATCAGTCTTCTTGAGAACTAAATGTCTTGAGCAAGGTGTTCATTTGAACTGGTTTTGTTTTTCAGACCTTGCAAATGGATGTAAACAAGCTGAATATCACATTGCTTCGGATATTTCGCCAAGGAGTGGCAGCAGCACTAGGACTGTTACCTCAGCAAGTTCATATCAACAGGCTCATTGTAAGTACCAAAGGACTGTGTATGATAAAATGCACCTGTTTATTTAAATTCTCTTATATTTATTTTCCTGTCAATGTGGAAAAGTGCAATCAAATAGGACAGAAAGATGCTTTTTTTTCCCCATTTTTTTAAACTGCACTACAGAAAAATATCCCCATTACAAAATTATTTAAATTTTCTTTTGAAAAGAAACTATTCTCAGCTATAGTAAAAAAAAGTCAGATAAGTCTCTTTTGTATCCTATTCATAAGCAGACTGCACATCTCTTAGTTTTCATTTTAATGCAGTTCTATGTCATGTTCATTGAGACACTTAGCCATGTTTTGTTTCTCAAAGGTTGAATATTGCTTAAAAAATACACGTGATTCTTTCTTTCAAAGGCATCTTCACAATTTGACCTCAGACTTTCCATTCGTAAATTAAATGTCTTCTCACAATATTAATATTCATGCTTTGTTATTCTGCTGTAATAAGCTATGCTCCGAAATGATCTTGTAGACTATGGTATCCTATTTGCAAAAGATAGCAATAAATTTTCTTCTAGCAACAAAGACTGTTTTAAACTGATTGTCATTTTATGGTTTTCTGTGTATGTATTCTTAACACTGTTGTCTTTTTATGAGTTTTACCATGAGGCAAGAGAACTCAACATCATGTGTGTATTGCTAGCCTTCAATTCACTTTGCAGAGGGAAGAAGAGTTATTTTATTTCGTATGCAGGTTGAATATTAGAGAAGAAAACTGACAAGTTTTCAGCATAAAAGTATTTCCTGCCTTGAAAACTTGATAGGATTGTATGCATCAAAAAGGATTATAAAACTACTTCAAATAATGTCTCTATGAGAAAGGATCTCACAAAAAATACAGCAAAAAAGATCAATAGGAATGCAATTCAGCCCTTTTCATGTTCACCGGATGTCACTCATTCATGACGAGTGATGCTAAATCTCCTTTATCCCCATTGACCAGAATGAAAGGTTTAAAGACATATTTAAAGAAAAGCACAATTAAATGAAAAATGTTCTGGAGTCTGAGATACTTCTGGAGTATTTCAACGTACTGAGTCACCTAGTAGCTTTCTTACTATGCTCTTTGGAAATTATGTAACTAAACAGAAGAAATATGTAGTTTATTTTCCTACTGGCTCCATTGCTTTTTGCTTTCTTCTCTCATTTGTGATCTAAGGGAAGAAGTAATGTCATTTTGCACCTTCATATAGCCTGAAATACAGTAAGTTCTATTATTTAAGTAGTCTTCTCCACACCTGTAAAGGTCTACTGTGAGTTAATGTTTCAGTGATATAAGAAAGCAAGCAAACTTTGGCCCTGTTTGCTCTAAAAATCACACAGAATTCAAAATTCACAAGGAAGAAAAATATATATTAGGAGACATTATTCCCACTTTTCATCCTTCTAACATGAAACAGTTCCTCTCATGAAGGGTGCTAGCAATCAAGCAGAGCACATCAAAATTCATCTCACCTCATTTATGTGTAGTTTAGGCTACTCATCTAGGCTCCCTGTAAAAGCAATATAGAGAAGGGTAACGGGAGGAAGAGAGGCACTGAGATCCATCCAATTATTTTAGGATGGATTAAATAATTCTCTAGAGATGCCAGTCTCTCTCCACTGACTTTGAAGGTAATTTAGACAACTGAAGTGAGGTAAGCTAACTCCCAGCCAAGTGAACAGCTCTCAGAAGTGATCAGGAGTTTGGAAGCCAGGATGTGGTTGGGCACAGGGAGAGCAGAGACCCTGCTAACCTCTTACATGTAGCAACACCTAGTGTGCCAGGAAGTATTAACTGGGTATTTCCAGTGTCTCCTTAACCTTTCCAGTAAATCCTTCTCCCATAAAGGCCCTTTAATGGGCAGAGGAACTCCTAAACAGAGGATGCACAAAATACTGGGAATGCTGCATCCCTACCAAGCCTTGCCTGATGCCTTCCACCTGTACTCAGCACCCAGCACCAGTCACCTACCCCTGTCAGAGACTGAGTAGAACCACAGCTTCAAATCAGTTTCTTCAACTCCCACCAGTAGCCAGTGCCCTTACCAATCTTATTGAGCAGATGGACCAGCAGCACATGTGAGAGCACAGATATTTAGGGCAAACATGTTTGAAAGAGTCCCTTTCTGTGCAGCTCTACTTCTCAATGCAAAGCTAGATATTTTAAGAATAGCGAAAGATGTCTTTTTCTTCACTTCAGTAGAGATAATGATGCGCATTCAAAGTGATGGGAAGGAGGCAGGGGAAATCAGTATTATCCCGGTTTGAACTGATATCTCCCATCCCACAAGGATGAATAGCAAATAACCAGACCATGAGGTTCCTGCCTGCACAGGCACCAATGCAGATAGCAGCTCCATGCCTACCTCATGTGTGTGGAATCCCCCGGGTCTGGAGTCTACGTAAGTGTCAGCTATGCTGGCCATAGTCCTGGGGAACCAGGGTTCCCACAACCTCTTTGGGCATCAATGCTGTCTGGAACACTGGTCTCAGATGCTGTTCCAGTCTATTACAACAAGGGAAACTCTCTGGTAGTCTTTCCTTTTGCTCCCTTGCAGCAGAGTGAAATATCACTGACATTTCTAATACAGAACCTCTTAGGCTGCCAGGACTGCATCAAAGACATCTGGGCAAGTTAATAGATGGGAGAGTGGACATTCTCAGCTTACCCATTAAGTGTAAAAAAAGCTTTCCTGGTCCTTTCATTTTGTTATGCCATTTTTAAGAGTTGCACTGCAGTCGACTAAAAGGACTTTATACTTTGTTGTGGTATGTATCTGCAATGTGTTGAAAAGGGGTTAGAAAGCAATGTCAAAATATCACAGCATATCCTAAGCATTCCTGTTTCAGCTCAGCTCAGCTCAAATATCTGTTAAAATCCGTGGTGGCACATTGCCCTTGACCCCATCCCACGGCTTCTCCCATCATCATGTTACATAGACCTGTCTTGTTTAATGGTACTAGACCCAAGAAGAGTCTACCTTGTCAGTAGTGATCGAGACAAAGCATACATGCCCACATACAGTATTTGCATTTTCTTGCACAGTTACCTGGGATTTACAGAGACAAGGAAAAGGTATGGTCTCCTCACAAAGCAGGTTGCAGCCTTTTTATCTCATAGTTTTGTTTTTGGAATTATACTTGTAATTTACAGTCAGAAGAGATTATCTAATATCAGACCCTTCCTGTGGTTTTGCTTTTGTTTTTTTTTTTCCCTAGGGGAAGAAGAACTGTGTAGAACTGTTTGTGTCCCCACTGCACAGGAAGCCAGGAATTTCTGAGGCGCTCCCGTCTGAAGAAGTGCTGCGTTCCCTTAATATCAATATTTTGCATCAGAGTTTGTCTCAGTTTGGAATAACAGAGGTCTCCCCTGAGGTTGGTTATCAATTTTCTAACCTGCACTTTGATACAAATTAGGCAGTTATTACATCCCTGGTAGTTTTCAGGCTGAGATTCTCAAGCATGAAGTAGCAAATGGGTAGGCTAAGATAGCATCACTACTATAAGGCAATTATCATAGAATCATAGAATAGTTTGGGTTGGAAATGACTTTAAAGACCATCTAGTTCCAACCACTCTGTCCCAGCCATGGTCTGGGACACCTTTCATTAGACCAGATTGCTCAGAGCTCCATCCAACTAGCCCTGTTAAATTACTTTTGTGGTGCTTCATGAGGCTATTTACTCTTTAACGTCCTCCTCCCACAGCTCAGCTCCCATTGAAATCAGAGTTGAGATCCTAAGCATTCATGAATTGCCTAAAAGGAAGTGGGAATAAGGACTTTCATTCTGTTAGTGTGAGTCAGCAGGTATAACGATTTCATCATCATCATGGCTGGCCTTCACGAACAAAGATTTGGGAAGGGCTCTACCCACGTTTGACACAAGCACGCTGGTGGCTAAAAAGGCCAATATGAGACAGGCATGTCCAGTTGCAAAAGACACAGCAGAAAGACTCCTTAGGTGGTAAATTCTGCAAGGCACGATTCTTTCTGCGTTGCCTTTTCTCCTCAGGAGTGATCCTGCGTGCGTTCTCAAAGGCATCAGCAGCGTTATAGATGGTGTGTCTCCAGACCTCCCAATTGGAGGCCAGAGTAGACCAGTTATGTTGATCAATATGGCCAAGGCTGAGATGTTGTTTCAGGGAGTCCTTGTATCTTCTCTTCGGGGCTCCTCTCTTGCTGCAGCCAGTGGCAAGTTCACCATAGAGCAAGATCTTAGGGAGGCAGTGGTCCTTCATCCTGGAGACGTGCCCTGCCCAGTGCAGCTGTGTTCTCAGCAACATGGCCTCGATACTTGTGATTGCTGCTTGTTCTAGAACAGATGTATTGGTTACATAATCTGACCAGTGGATGTTTAGGATTGTACAGAGAGAGCGTTGATGGAAGCGTTCTAGGAGTCGCAGGTGGTGGCAGTAGATGACCCATGATTCAGATCCGTACAAGAGAGTAGACAGCACTATGGCTCTGTAAACACTGATCTTTGTACTTTTCTTCAGGTGTTTATTTCGCCAAACTCTTTTATGAAGCTTTCTGAAGGCACTATATGCCTTTGCTAACCTGTTGTCTATCTCTCTGTCAATCTTACCATCCAAGGAGATGAGGCTACCTAGGTAATTAAATTGCTGAACTGATTTGAGCTCTGATTCACCAGTGATGATATGGGGATGATGGAAGACTTCCTGAGGTGCCAGTTGATAGAGAACTTCTGTTTTCTTTAAACTGACTTCCAGCCCAAAGAGCTCAGCAGCGTCTGCAAAGCAGGATGTTAAACGCTGCAGAGCTGCTTCTGTGTGGGCAACAAGGGCGGTGTCATCAGCATAAAGCAGCTCCTGGACAAGGTGGTTTAAGGTCTTAATGCGGGCCTTCAGTTGCCTTAGATTGAATAGGCTTCCATCAGTACGGTAATCGAATGTAGATACCGTCCTGATCATTGAGGTCTGCCGTGGCCCTTTGGAGCATCATGCTGAAAAAGGTTGTGAATAGGGTTGGTGCGAGAACACAGCCTTGTTTCACACCATTCGTTATTAGAAAGGGCTCAGAAAGTGCATTGCCATACCTGACTTGGCTGTGTTGGATCCTCATGGAGTGAGATGATCATTTTGAGGAACTTGGGGGGACAACCTAAGTGTTCCAAAATCTGCCGTAGACCTTTCCTGCTCACAGTATCGAAAGCCTTGGTGAGGTCAACAAAGGCTCTCAGGTTCTCAGACAACTGCAAGAGAAGTGTAGGGAACAGAAGTGTCTCTATAACAATTTCAGTAGAGTGATAAATGGAATGCAGATATTAGGTGTGACCATTACTACCCATGTAACTTGTGTCTGAAATTATTTTGAAAAACTGAATTTTTACATTATACCCATGCTTCTTTCTATTTTCAGGAGAGGTGAGGGATTTATTTTCTTTACCTGCTCCAAAAAGAGCGTAAAAAAACTTGTAGCTGTTATTTTTATGACTTCATCAGTTTTTGGGGAAAAAAATCTATTTCAAAGCAGAGACTGCATTATCATCTCCACTGTATCTGAGACATTATTAATGAGATGGACATTAACTCTGAGCTGACCATTTAAGGTGTGCACAACAAATGAAAAAAAGCAAAGTCCTTTAGGAAAGGAAACCACTTAGCTCACAGAGATGGTCAAATCACATTGCATTTTATTTAACATCTTATTAGAAGCCCTTACCTACATATAAAGACCTTCAGAATTCAGTGCAGGGGCCAAGCAGCTTCAATCATGTTATCAAGAATCAGCATTTTCAGTGGAAACTCCCATTTTGACAGAGGAGATGTCTATGTCCAAAAGAGTGGGGGAAAAAAATTAAATACACTAATGAGCTGTGTTTCCCTGTATGGATAAAGAGTTCCTGGGCTTTTTGCATCCAGACTTATGTTTGAGCCACTGCTGAATCAGTACTGGCTGTTATGCCCACCTGTATTTCCACTGATTAGAAATTGTTTTGCTGATTTTAAGTATTCTAACTCTAAGAATCTAGAATACAAAACCAAGGCCAGTTCATGTTCTACTACAGCGACCTGCCACTATCAAAATTAGCAGATTTTCAACTGTTAGCTGTTCTAATACAAGACAAAGCAAAGTAGTGCTGTCCAAATGTAAATCAAGTCTTTATATCACCCATCAGCAACCTGAGCTAAGCTTCCTTTAGAACAGAATTTCCTTTGTAATTGAAGCATGAGTCTGACAGTTGGGATAGATGCAAGTATCTGTTCCAAGTGCTTCAGTTACAAATAACACTTCATGTAAACATGGGGCAAGAACATATATGAATAATAGATGAATGGAGAAATGTCATCAAGATATGAAGAGATGCTGGAAAAAAAGCAGCACTGAAGTCAAGATCTCACCTTGAGTTAGCTATAGTTTAATAAGATGGAGTGTTCAGATATTTGAATTTTCTCTGGAAAAAATGTAGACAAGCAGATGGAGTCATTTAGAAAAGGATTATTAGAATCAAAGTTGTGCAGACTCTAGCTCCTTCTAATACTGTTGAAGAAACAAGAGATTCTTTTAATATTTCAACTGATAGCAGATTATACAGCTAAGGCACCAATCCTGAAAAATCATGCAGCTTTGCACTAACAGATATTCCTTTATATAGTTTACATGTGTAAGACTTCACAGAAAATAACAACTAAAAGGCAGCGACATACAATCTTTACTTGGTCAGCTACTACTTACTTATTTACTCTTCTCACAACTTGCTCTAAGAACAAATTGCACCAAACAAAGTAACAACAAACCAAAACAGGCAAAACTTTGAAGGAAGATACAGTTGTACAAAGCTTTACATAGCTTTGACGCATTCTTTTTCCCATTGTGTGTGTGTATTACTGAGGTATCAATCCTAATTAAATCATGAGCTAATAAATTGTACACTCTGGCCCCAAAAGTCTGAGTGCTTCAGAGCCAGTATTGTATGTGCACTATCAGTGTATCTGTGCAGAATGGAAGCAGTACCCTCATCTTTCTAGATGGGTGGCTGACACAGAGGTGTTAGGGCTGAAATTTTTCTCCTTTTTCAGCTATATATTCAGTATGAGCTATCTAAAGCTTGAAAGTCTGCTGGCTCTCTCTCTACAGTAAACAAAGAGATATGTTCAACCCATTTCTGAGACACCTCTCCTGAGATTGCTTGGTTGATTCTTTTTAACAAGGTTTAACTTAAACTAGACCCCCAGCTGTAGAGGGTTAATGATGGGGGAGATTAACCTGTCTGAAGAAATATTACCAAGATTGTGTAGGAAAACCCATGTGGGAAACTGACGTTCTCTGCTCCAAGTCTCAGCCATGCGATACCATAAACAGCAAAAGTTTCAGTGGATGTAGGTAGCTGGAACTACATTTCCATTCATTACAGAAATAATTTGCTGGTTCACATCTGCTGATACATTGATCACTGATTGATCTATTTTCAATTAAACTGCCTGCCTAAAAATTTACAACCCGGTTGCTTATTCTGCAGTAGCTGAAAGAGCACTTCCCCTATATGTTTTTGCTGTAGGAACCACTAGAGTACTTTGCTGCATGGTGTAGAATGAGATATGTACCTGTGGGAATGTGAAAATTTAAAGGAATCGTTGCCATTCCTTTCATATGTCCTTGCTCTTCCAATGGCTTATTGTAGTTGTAGCATTTGCTCTTTTGTTATGGTTTAAAGTTTGTGTCTGAAGTGGGATTTAGGATTGTGTTCTGTTCCATGGTATGTACAGGTTCAGGAGCAGACTTCTCCAGAACAAAGTACCAAATAGGTGCTTGATGGTAGCACTAAATTCAATGACTCAGGCAGTCCATGGTGTGGGAATCCTGACATCCTAATGTCTTTAAATTTGCTCGGAGAAAAAAAAGAAAATACTTCTGAATTTCAGAGCTTACTAGAATGGAAGAGAACTTGGAGTGGTTTTAAATTACAAAAGTAACTGAAGTTACAGTAAGTAAAATAAGGGTTACATCTTTTGAGAGTTAAGCTATCTGCCAGCTGGACATGTGTCACTGAAGGAGAAATTCCAGAGTTCATTCCAAAATTATGCAATCCCAAAATGTATCATTACAGCCTCCTTGCACAAAGCTTCTGTTGATTGCCTTTGAAGTGTGTAATATTAACTTATTAGAGAAGAAATCAAAGGAAGCAATCATGCACTTAAAGCATACAGAAACTGTAAGGACAAGTGATCAAAAGCAGTATCTTAGAAATTACAACAGCCTGGACTGACAGAGGCACTGGGAACAAAACAGAGCACAGGGTCATGCTCCAATGATCAGGCAAGGCAGATGTAGTGTTACACCTGCACAGCTGCACCCAGAACACCCCAACAGGGACAGGAGCCCTGTAGGTCTGCCAGCCTGGATGTAAAATCACAGCACTTCATTACATATGTGCCTAAGGTAGAGTCTTGGGGAAGGCTTGTCATGGGAGACAGGAGACAGTGTCCTGTGAACCTGAGCATTCCTGCATGTTTTCACTGGGGGTGGAAATGATTTCTTGGTAGCCTTTCCTAACATGCCTTCACAGAAAAAAAACAAAGTTATTGTGAACTTCCATGAACCCTTTTTGATCTTGCGTTCGATCCCCAGCTCCCTGTAAGCTTTCCTCTGAGCTCAGACCTACAGCTTGCTGTGGTCTCATTAGTGTTTCAGTCTGAGGAACTAATTGGGGTTAACTACCCAATTTGCAAATTCACCTATTTTCCAGTGAAGATTTACCTTTCTTGGCAGGTCTTAATACCACAGCAAGATCTTTCAGTCACAGATTTCACAGTGATTACTACAGGTCAATGTCTCTCTTGTTATTATTAAAAGCTGGCTGCTCATTTTATTTGCTTATAGAAATACTCCACTATTTTTCTATAGTAAACCCAGAAAGGCCAGAGTGGATTTTTAGTGTCTTTAAAAAAAAAAAGTTTAAAAACATGTTTTTTAATAAACATATTTGTTCCAGTTCAGAGCAAAGCAGATACCTTTGTGTGCAGGCACTCGTCATTAACTTCAGTAAGGTTACTGATTGAATGGCATTGTTAAGAATACGTTGATTTTTCCGCACCTCGAATTATGCTGAATTTAAACAGTTTAAGTTAACCTGGCTAATTCTGACTGAAAGACTCACCCGATTGTGAAGATTCTTTAGGGAATGGAATCAAACTCTAGGGAATGATGCCTTCCTCCTGTATCCCGGTTTGCTCTAGGACCTGATGCTGCCCAAGCTACTGGAATTGCCCTGCCACTCCACCTTCTCTGATATTCCCCCACCTTTACTAGCTGTAGATTTTTGCAAATTAGTTTGAGTATATCCTCCACCCTGTAGTGGTACATTCCCACTCCTCAAAAACTGTCTGAAAGTCTTGGTGGATTTCTGAGACAGGAAAGGTTTCCAGCTGAGGGAGAGAAATGTGGAGTAACATCAGTTAATTGAGACACAGCACATCTTCCTGCAGGAGGCTTATTGCCTGTGGTTGTGGACAAGAATCCTCTCTTTTTTGTCTAGCATTTGGCCATCCTGCAAGCTTTTTTCCTGGGCGTCAGCAATTTGTAATGAGCGTGGCCATTGCTGTCCCTCTTATCAGTTTTTCCAGACAAAGGAACAAAATTCTGAATGACCAGCACTGATGTGTCAGAAGGCATTTCCTTATCATGGGCATGAGTTACTGGAGGTCACAGCTTCTTCAGTCATTAGGAAGAAGCTTAAGCAATGATTCTACTGTCCACCGGTTAGATCCAGGGGAGAGATTTCCTTGGTTAGGTGAAGGTACTACTAAAGTGTTTCAAAATGGAGTGTTAAGTAAATTTAAGTTGGGTTGTACATTTTTTACCTTTTCTACAGAATTTGTTAATATTCTTTGAATGTTATTGTTAGAAAGACAAATGAGGGAAAGACGTATCCTGAACACACATAGCATTAGACAAACATTGTAGAGATTCATTCTCTTAGACTCAATTATGTATACAAAGTCCATTATTAGTTGTGACACTAATGAATTAAAGTTTTTTTAAGTCTCTCACCCATTGAGACTAAAAATGCTATTAGCTCTTGTCGTAGTTTGAGACCCCCAAAATCCAATTCCGGAGTCCAAGTCCCCCTCCCACAACTCAACCCAGTGTGAGATGGGTTTTCCAGACATAGCACAAGACTCAATATGGGGGGAAAGGGAATTATATTACAATCACTATACAAATAAATATTACAATACATCATATACATAATCCTAACTATCTCTCCTATGATAAATCAGTATTTACAAAGGATCAAATCTCTTCTCCTTCCAATAAAAGTCCAGAAGGAAAAAGGAAAGATCCTTTCCACTCTCAGGGCAGCAGCCTCTCTTCTTCCATGCAGCAGCAGCTGTAACTGGAGTTATCATAGCTGGAATCTCTGTCCAATACACACAAGGGGGGGTCTCCTTTCCCCCTCTCAGCCCTTCGGTTCCAATCGAAGGTCTCGCCTGTGGACTGCCAGCAGGGCAAAACTCGCTTCAGCACGGACATATCACGAAGTGCAGGGGCATCTTCGTGAAAGTCCCTTCCTCAGGGGATTTACCTCTGAGTCAGAACGTCTAGGGCAGCTTTCAGTTGAAAGTCTTTGCCTCAACCATTCTACCAGAGTTCCTGTGCTCTGTCTCAAAACTGCCAGCTTGGCAGCAGCGGGGGGGAAACCAAGGTCACCCCCTCTGCATTCCATCCGGCCATCCCGGTCCAGCTCTGGGATGTCTCCGAGCTTCTTAGCTCTTCTCTCTGGTACTGCTGCACTCCAAGACTTCTCTCAAGCCAGAGTCCATCTCCCTCCTAGGAAGAGTCTCAAAAGGGGTTTTGGGGGTGTTGGTTCAGTTCTTACCCCAAAACTCTATGTAGAGCTTAGTCCTGCTCTGTCTCTCTCTGCATTAGACATCTTTGTATCTTCTTGCTTGGCTGAAAGCCACCTCTGCTGCTTTTCTTATCTCTTGGCTTTCAGCCACGGTCTCTCCATTCACTGCTGTCTCTGCTGCCGTTCCTGCTGCTGCTCACAGTGGAGAAACTTCCCCCAGCTCTTAGCTACAGATACCTGGCCCAGTCTAACACTGTTCCAAGTTTCTGCAGCCCCCCAGCCAGGGCTGGGGGGGGGGGACCTAGCCCCCAACGGGGCTCCGAGCCCCTCTCTCTCTCTCTCTCCTCGTGGTCTCAGAACATAGCCACTCTTCTCCAGCTACAACTCCAACATCCTTCTTTTCCAGTCTGGTTGTAATATGTTTATATTTTGCAGGAGCGCTGATTGGCTCAACCCCAAGGGACACCACTCCCTCTGGGGTTACCATTGTTTTAACTCCAGGGGGAAAACTTTTTTTTCCCCGCCACAGCTCTTCATTTACTTCTTAGTGTATTTGTCCTTTCAGCATTTACTGACTTACAGTTGGTCAGCATGGCCAATTCTCCTTCAGCTCCTGCTTTTTATCTAGATTTCCTCCTGAGAGATATGAAACGCCGGAAAGCCATCAGGTAACTCACTCAGGGTCAAATACTGAGTTTATAGCTAATGGGCCACAGCTGCAGCTGCTGCTGTTGCCATTGGATTCCCATGGAGCTCAACAGGAGCGGTCCTGAATGCAGAGCAGCTGCAGATCTGGGCTCTGAGCCAGTATTGGGACCCAAGTCCTGTGCCATGAGTGCAGCAGAATAACCTTGTTGTGCTGAGGTAGCAGATTGCGTGGAGAGCTGCACCCCGCTACAGTGGCAGCAGTGTTTAAATATGTCTAGGAACAATTTTGCAGAAATATTTGGCAAGATTTCCAGCTTCTCTTTGAAAGCCCTGGTTTTTAAGTTGCTCGTTAAACATCAGACTGACACTTATAAATCTTTTCAAACTGTCAATACCTGCAATACTTTAAAGCCCAGACCGTGAAACACTGCATGATTATAAACACACAAATATACTAATTTCACAAGGTTGGTTTCTGTAGTTGCTCGGAATGAGATGAAGGATTTCCATTGTGGTCCCCAGGGCTATGACTTCCAAAGAAAACTCTTTCCTTATTGTGCTTTCAGTTCTAAAGCAGTCAACTCCCAGTTACACATATGCATTCCTTTTAGCAGGCAAGTCTCTGTAAATTAGCCATGCTGCCAAATTCCTCTCTAAATGTTTGCATTTTGTGGCAGTATGACCTGTGGATTGTCTTGTATCTGGATTGTCTTGAGCCTTTTCAAAGCAAGCAGGGCACAAACCCGTGCTGAAAGGAGAACCATGAAAACTATATTGGGATCCACCATCCAGCAGACTTTTGTCAGCTTGTCCTCTCTTCCTCAAGCCATTATCTCCTGCTCCTCAGGAAGCTTTTCCACATTAATTTGTCATCATCACGACTTTCTGTGTTTCGGAGGCTGATGAAGACAAAGAGTTTGCTTGATATATTAACTGCCCAAAAGAGCAGGCTAATCAGTGGCTAAGCAGACATTGGAGCATGAAGAACCCATGTAAGTGCTAGAGGGTCCTTGCAGTTACTGAGCAGCCACTCACCTTTAAACAGAAGAACTCTTCTCTGTGAAAAACTGCCAGTTCTCACACAATGTCCCCAGAGAGGAAAAAAGGCCACCTTGGGATGGGAAGACAACTCACTAATTAAACAAGAAGTTTGATTAAAGCCACTGGGGAATTTCAGTGAAGAGGAAACACCAAGACCTTGAATTTACAGTGGAAACCAGAATTTAAGAAGTTGGTTTTACTCAGTCTGAGAATTGTACTGAAAATACTTAATTAAGAAAAAAAGGCAAGCAGCTGAAAATTGGGAGCACAATGTCTACTGAACTGTGCTCACAGAAACACAAGGCAGCATATTTTAGTCTAAATAGTCTGTTGCAGTTAGACTGAGGGTATATTTGAAAACATAGTGAAATTCTGGTAATTTAATAGTCCAGCCAAATCTCCACACTGGCAAAAATAAATGCTTTTACAATTATAATTATTTCATAATCCCCAGGAGTTCCCCAGGATTTCTGGAAATTTTAGTGTGCACAGCTGTTTCAGAAATGTACTATCAGCAAGAAACCAAAGATAATGAGATTAAGCATAATCAGAATTATAGATAGATAATATTATTTTCATAAAAATCAGTATTTTTTACATATGTGTGTGTGTAATCTAGAGGTGACAGTGTCAGGGTTTCCTGGCTCATGAAGGCAAAGCAGCCAGTCATCTGCTCTTTGCTCCTGTGTCAGGTGTAAACAGTGGGAAGGTGGCTTGTGAGTGCTGGGGCCGGAGATAAGCATTGGGAAGAAAGAGGCAGGGCGAGTGCTTCCCGAAGCCCAGGTGGGAGCACTGATGTTTCACCTAATGACCAGGTAATTTCCAAGAAAGACAGTGGGTCTTGTGTGCTTACCTTCAACCAGCCTGTGACTCCTGCTGGAGGATTATCTCGGCAGCCATGTAGAATCTTAGATCCTCTGTGTACTGTTGGGAGCCTTGCATCGCACCCGCTCTGACAGACGGGGAGCGGGCAGGGTGCATGGCCAGGGTGACTGTGCAAATTGCCGCGTTCAAAGTGAGTGTCATATACAGTGGAATGTGAACTGTGACAAAGCTGAGGGGGTGATTAATGCCCAACGAGAGCTATTTAATCTGCACATGCTACAGTGTAACTTATTTCTCTTTCTCTTTCTTTGCTTAAAAAAAGAAAAATGTTTTGCAAGACCAGCATGAAGCAGACAAAATCTGGAGCAAAGAAGGATTTTATGCAGTTGTCATATTTCTCAGCATCTTTGTCATTCTAGTGACCTGTTTAATGGTAAGTTTCCTTTTTACTGTCTTTTTCCTGGGTTTTGCATCATGGTTTTCTCAGTCCGAAGGACAGGGTCACACATTCTTTACAGCAGAGGTGTTTTCTCAAAGCTGTTAAAAACTCAGCTACAAGGTAAGAGTTGGTCTCTCTCATAGTGCTGGGAAATCAAAGTTTGAAGAACCACATTTCTTCATGTATTTTAAATCCAGCTGAAGAATGTAACTAGAAGGAAGCTGAATAAATAAATAACAGGCTCTTAAATCTGCAGAGTAACTGTACGAACAGGAGTGATGACTTCTCAAGCTTCTTACTAAAGGTCCCAAGATCCCTGAGGTCTTACCTGCCTATATTTCAGTTTTATAGGATAGTAAAAGCAACATCACATTGATACAAAATTATCAGTGCACAGTTGTTAGAGTATGTGTCAATATTTATGTATCAAATATACAAATTTTACACTGAAATGACTAGTAAGTACATGAAGGAGTAATCATATTTTTGAGCAACTTTGCCATTCACATTGTATGAATTCAGTGGCCAGGTTTCTGAGCATTAGGCATACTTCTAATATGTTGAGTATGAGATATGCAGTGGTCACACAGAAGATGAACAACACTACACCACCACTGACCTTCATAGGGTAATTTTTGCATTTTTTCCAATGTTGTATCTTACATATTTTCCTTCTCTGAATTGTGTAGTTCTTCTGTGGTGCATAAATAAAAGTGTTTACTGAATTCTCTGACAATTATCAGCATTTATAAACACATAGTATCTTGAAGTCTTTTGATATATTCAAACACACTTAATTTTCTTTAACTTCAATGGATTTCCCACTTACAACCTCAAGATGGAAAGAATGCTTAAACTGAAGGTATTAAAAAATGATCACATTTATAACAAAATGTTATTTCGTCTTTTAAAGTCTCGCTAAGATTTGAAAAGCACTTATTTTACCACAGAAAATTGTTGCTTTATATAATTTTTACTTCTTTGTCATCTCCATTTCTCCATGCCATCTCACTCAAAAATAGAAGGGTAACTCCAAAAGTACTAACTTTTTACTTTGGAGAAGAGATATTTTGGTCATTACTGACTGTTTGACTGGAAGGGTGTAGAAAATGCTGCCTGTCCTTGTCCTGGTGCTACACAGTATTTTCATTAATGATCCGGAATGCACAGAGAGTATTGGGAATTGTTAGCATTGTGTAGGACAATATCAGAACTTCAAATATTATTAAGGTGCCGGAGGAAAGATGGGAAGGACAAAGAATGATGCTTGGCAGAGACAAGAGCTCTAATCATGTGCATCAATACAACATAGGAGATATGTGGCAAAGGAAGTATGGTAGGAAATATGTTCTTTAGGAAAGGTTTTAGCAGTACCAGAGAACATACACTTAGGTAAATGAGTAACATAACAGTGTTGCAAAAATTACACTTCTTGCCCTGGGATGTATGAATGAGGATATGATCTCTTAAGATCTGAATTCAACTTGGCTCAGGTAATAATTTGTTTGTAGTATTGTGTCTTATTCTTTGTGGTCTCTCTCTACCACACTTGTGAGAAATGTCAGGCAATTATAGGAGGAAAGAGATGCAAGAGTGATTAGAGACACAGAAGACATGAAATTATTTGGTTTATTTATTACAGGGAAAAGAAGAGCAAGCAGGAACATGGCAGTTCCCAAACACAGAAAGATTTCAAAGGCTTTGATAAGGAACAATATAATACTTTCTCCATTGGGGACTGGAAAAGGAGCACATTTTTCACAGGGTGATTTTGCTGACTCATTAAAGAGATTTTTATTATTGCATGTGTCACTAGACTCTGAATTGCGTTGCTTGGGGAAGCTTGGGAGTTTTCAGCCGTTAAGAAATCATCTGTCAGAAATAGTTTGGGTGTAGCTGATTTGAACTTAAGGCAGAGGTAAATATTAGTAGACTCCTTGAACTCCCTTCCAGATGGAATTACTGTGATACTGTGGTCTTTTCTGCAAGCATTCACCCTTCTGTTGACTCCCAAGTCCAGCCTGTATCTTTTTTATGTGTGCTACTGTTTAGATTGTGTAAATGGACAGTGTCTCACATTTTGCTGGGACCTGCTGATACTTGGGGTATGTGCGATCTGTAAAGCTAAGAAACAGCTCACATTGTTTTTCATCCCACTTAGTGTGTGTCAGAGTGGCAGATTATGAAAAGTAGTAATTCAGTATTTCAAATTCAGCCATTGCAATCTATCACACTATAAGGCATTTGGCTCATCCTGAGTAGCTTTGGCTCTAGCAACCATATGGGACTGCCAAAATGCGGACTCTTTATTGGAGTTACAGGGTAGGCACCTATTTGTCCATTGGTGGTTATTTGTAGTTTAAAGGGTCCAAAAGCAGAAAGCTTAGCCTGCATCTGTAGATGACTTGGAAAGGTCCTTTAAAGTGTGGAGTAGGAAGTACTTTAAGTGATGATAGCCCCGTCACGCTTTCTGAGGAAAGTGTGTTAGCACTTAGATCAAATGTGGTTCTTTAGATTTTTTTCAACTTCTGTTACTCTCAAGCTGTCTTTTTTACCTAGGGTCTAATAATAGATTATTAAAAAGGATATGAAATAATACTTGTCCATATTTTGGAAGTCAAAACCACAATTCCTTGGGTCTCCAAGGAGTGAAACTATGTCAAAACATATTAGTGACAAGAAGGTATGGTGAGCATTGTCACAGCTGTGAATATCTGAGCTGTTTGTCTGCGGATTACTAGAAACAAATTAAACCAAAGCAATCAGTGGAGTAAAAGAGAGTGAAAATATTTCAAGCCTCCATTTTATCTTTATCAATACCTGTGCCCTTGCTTCACAGTAGGGCTGGTTTTTCTGCAAAGTAATGGCAAAGAGATCTTATCCATGCAATTCTAAACTCCTCTGAATGAACAGATGGTTTACTTAGCTAAGTCTTGTTTAATGGGTGTATTGCTAATTACATTAGGTCAGTTCCCAGCTAAACCTCTAATGCTAATCCTTGAACAAACAAACTCATCAGATATATCCAGTCTTCACTGGTAAGCTATGGATTGATAGATCTTTATGTGCAGTAGTGGGCCAACAGCTGTCAAAGAGCTTCTGACTTGCAGAGGAAAAAATGCTTTGGTCTAGACTTTGCCATTATTCAAGGATTCAAGTCAAATGTTTTACAGAACAGATAAAGCAGAGTGGAAAGTATAAGGATATCTGCAGACATCTTCAAAAAACTGTGTAAGTGCCTTCCACCTTCTTACACAGTATTTATGATAGTAATTCTTGTAAGTATCATAGGTTGTAAGGCACACATCGAAAATGGCACAACTACAGCTCAGAAATCATTTTTGCAATTGTCCTCCAAAGAGATAAGATGCGTTAAACAGGTGTAACGTGGGTTCCTCTGGAGTGGCATTACCAAGCACATGCTACCTGCCAACCCTCTCCCAGCCAGTGTTCAGCAATGTCAGTGTGGAGTTTGATGGAAGAAGATCAGTACAACTTCTGAAAAGCTTTTAATGCAGATGTCTGACATCCATGGTCATAAGCAATAGGTGGACAGAGAATCCTGATATTACAGTATGTTCTAGGTAATTATAAAGCAGGCTTTTCTGAACAGATGCTTAAATAACTTCATAAGCCACTCATCGCTTCAGCTTTATTCCAGAATAGGTAGCGTTTCTCTGAGGATATTGGGGCATATCCTTATCCTGAGGAGTATTTCAGAGTAGTAGCAGCCTACCATTACAAAAGTGACCTAGTAAAGTTCAAGCATCAGCTCCATGCCAGATGAGTAAGTGCTTTCAAGAACATCTGCTTTAAAACAAATTGAGGCTGCTATAATTAGTGATTTGCACCTGAATATGTCATGAGCATCAATTTTATTTTGTACCATTGCCTCTCTTGTGTTAAAATGCTCAAAAAATTTTCTACATTTACTCTATCATTACTTCCTTCTTCACAGTGTCTTTTGTGACTGATTTCCATTCTATGTTATTTGCCCCTTTAATAATACAACTGCTAGTATTACAAATAATTACTGACTCACAGTGAGAACTGTTAAAATCCCTGCTGCCCACATGTACACCCTGAAGTTCACATAATGGAAATATTTTTCTGGTTGTGGAAAATGATGTGTAACACAATTTGTGACTTACCTTCTAGGAATGCAAGCCACATATAGAAATCTTATCCAACATTTGTGATACCTTCCTTGCCTTGTTTACTAGGCAACTGAAATTGGGCTATCCTCTTTATTTCTCTAGGTTCTGTACAGATTAAAGGAGAAGATCCAGTTGTCACTGAGACAAGAGAAGGAAAAGAAGCAGGAGATCCACCTGTCACCCCTTCCCCTGCAAACATCTCAGTCCGAGTATAAGACCACCAACAACATGGTCCAGCCTCAACAGGCTCCAAAGGTTGTCAGTGTTGTAGTGGACCCTCAAGGCCAGTGTGTTCCTGAGCTCAAACCTCCCCTGTGTGCCAGTCCTTCTCCTTTCAGAATGAAACCCGTGGGGCTTCAGGAAAGGTAGGATGGTGCCTGGCGCATTCAGGATTTATTCTGCTTTTTTAAACTTCTGCTTTGTGATTCATGTTTCCCTTCTGCCAGTCAATGGGAGACTTTGCCATATAGACATCTGAGAAGAGAGATTTTGGTGTGTTAATATCTATCTCATGGGTATTCTCTCTCTCCTTTCCTTTTAATATGACCGGAGGTTCAGGTCATGCAAAAAGGTGCAGTTTTGGGCTGAGATTAACTACATTAGTGGCTTTTCTTTTTGCTAATTAGTTTATTCCCCTTTCCAATGATTACTTCAATAATTTTTCATTTTACATTGATTTTTGCCTGTTTTGATCCTGGAGATCCTGGCAGATGGCTCAAGGGCTGGTAATGTATTCTCAGCAAAGGATGTTCTCATTGTCAGGGAGTGCCTAGCACATGGAAAACTTAGAAAGAAGAAATATTTACACTGAGTGCATTTAGCAATCTCGTACAGCGTTTCCATTATCACCTTTAGGTAATTTTTCTTCTGAAGTCCAGCCTTCCATGATAGTCAAGATACAGTTCAAAGTCTACAGGCTTTACAAAAAAGAGGAAGAAGTGATTAATAATGAAACCAACCCTTGTGTGCAGTTCCTCATAAATATGGGCACCCAACCTTGCCACTCATTGTACCTTTCAAAAACTGGGCCAGTGCTCTTTTTATAAAACCAGTTATTCTTCCCACAGGAGAATGCACACTGACATCTGTCCCTCCTCTGTTCGAAACCTATATAATTTCTTGTCTGATGGCTTCAGGCCACTTTCATAAAGTATCAGTGCTCTGAATAACTAATGTAGCATGCAGCCACGCAACTGAACTCTTCTGCCTCAGCACAGACAATAAATGAAAGAACAGACACCATGTGGAGACCAAGAAGAGACTCATCTGTAAAGACTCTCAACTGAGCTGTAACCCTGATTCAGCTTGAACCATAGATAACAGAGATTTTATACATGGATTTATGATAGATAGAGCTCAGGGAGGGGGACTGAGTCTTCTATTGGCAAAAGATGCTGAAAGGCAGAGCTGTCATAAAATATCTAGTGATATCACTGCAGAGAAAAAAAAAAGGAATGGAGGAAGCAAGTAAACACATTTTGATAGTTCTCTTTTCACAAGACCCTAAAAATAAAGCTCACAAGAAGGAGGATCACCTAGCTAATTTATAATGCTTAGTACCTAACACAGCATATGTAGTAGTTCAGAGGGATTAGGGGAAAGGAATTTGTAGACGTATTTTGTACTTAAGCACAAACAAAGAAAGTAAAAACTATTGATCTAAGATATTAATTTCCACCCCCACAGATAGGAACTCTGCATTTAATACTCCTAAACCTAATTTCATCCTTTGGAAGGACAAAGTTCTGAGTCAGGTATGTCAAAATGGAGAGCTGAGATACAAACATGATGTTTTGTCAAATAAACCAGGAATTTCAGGTTATTACTAAGGAAAAAGAAGTTGAAGGAACTGAGCACTTTAGTTTCTACTGTAAAAGAACACTAATCAACCACCATGGAAAAGTGAAAGTCATTGTGATAACATCCCATTGTGCAGTTCTTTTTGTCATTTTTAATGCAGTTAGATTTTATCAGCACAAGTCCACTTCTAAGAAATGGTGATTTAAGTTTATTTCAAGCTCATTGATACAAAGGTCTGGGGATGTGAGGGAGAGAACTTTAGGGAATAGTTTATCTTCAGCTCCTCTTACATAAGCAGCTATTATTGCATGTATTTCTCATTTATTTACTATAATCTGTATTACGAACAAATTTGTACATATTTTGACACTCAGAAGCACTGGAGGCAAAAATTAATAATGCACCAATGCATTTTGCCTCAGATGTCATCTGATGACCAGGTAAGTGGACAATTTAAAACTCCTCTCCACCTTTCTGCCTCAACAAAAACCTTGCACTAGACAACCTTGGCTATCCTCATTACACAGTGCAAGCAGCAAACCATGCACTAAACAGTCTACTGACAACTCTTTTTCTGTCAATATGGAGCAGGATCAACCCAGGAGGTCCCTTCCTGTCCAAAGCCACAGCTTGAGGGTACTCATTCAATAATTTTTGCTACCCTGATTTTGGTTTCTGCCAGAGGAAGAAGCTCTTGGCAGGTTAGAGTGGATATGCAGGCTCCTTGAAAAACTTAGCATGGAGATTCCTTTGGTCCCTGATTTGATTCCTTAAGTGTGATCCATAGTCATGAAATGCCTATATGATCCTGACCTGTATCTGTTTGAATAGAAATCAATGGTCCATGGTGCAAACCAGTGAGTGTGCCAACCACTGTGCCTAGCCATCTAGGTGAAAGTTTGTGACAAACTTTCTGAAGCAGGAGACAGAAAAGTCAGATGATGCAACCTGATCTCATTGAAGATGTCCCTGCTCATTGCAGGGAGGTGTTGGACTAGATGACCTTAAAAAGTCCCTTTCAGGCCAAACTATTCTAAGATGCTATGATTCTATGCCTGCCTCTCAAGCTCTCCCTGCTCTGCACACTATGTGCTGCTTTGAGAGGCATACCCTTGACAGGATAAGGGATAATGATTTTTAACTGAAGGAGGGTAGATTTAGAGTAGATATAAGGAAGAAGTTTTTTACAGTGAGGATGAAACTCTGGAACACTTTGCACAAAGAGATGCTAGATGCCCCATCCCTGGAAGCATTCAAGGTAAGGTTGGACAGGACACTGAGCAACCTGATCTAGTTGAAGCTGTCCCTGCCCATGGCAGGGAAGTGGGACTAGGTGACCTTTAAAGGTCCCTTCCAACCCAAACTATTATATGATTCTATGATCTAAATGCAAAAATACAGTGGAACTGAATTTCACAAAGCACCACATTAGCCTCAGGCTCTCGGAACCTTTCCATTTTAATAGGAATAGCATTGGCCAGTACAGAGGCAAACAAATTGTTGATGGACAACTATGCACGGATAAAAATGTTTCTGGGAGTTTGTCCAGCTTCTTAAAATGTGTTGTGCTTCTGAATACTAGAGCCAAGTCCACGAACATATTTTTCTGCACATCTGGAAAGGCTCTTACTCAGCTATTTCTATAAAGCTCAGACGCCCAGCAGATTATGCAGCGTTTGCACTATCAAATGTGTAGAATGCCGCAGATGATTTGTATGCCACACAGACACACACGCCTTGCCGGCTGCGGCTGTGCGTGAGCGCGGGCGCGGGGAGGGTGACACCTAGAGCCGGCGGGCAGCGCTGCCCCGCATCCCCCGCTCCGGCAGCGCGGCGGCCAGCGCTTTTATCCTTTGGCTGTAGCTCTTGGAGGACGGAGGGTGATCACGTAGTCAGGATAACTGCCCCAGTGGCCTCAGGAGACGATTCTGCTCCCGATTCTGCTCCACTCTCATGAGACTCCACCTGGAGTACTGCATTGAGCTCCAGGGTCCCCAACATAAGAAGGATGTGGACTTTTTGGAGCAAGAAGGGCCACAAAAATGATCAGAAGGCTGGAACAGTTCTTCTGTGAAGACAGACAGAGAGTTAGGGTTGTTCAACCTGGAAAAGAGAAGGCTCCAGAGAGTCCTTTTTGTGGCCTTTCAGTACTTAAATGGGACTTATAAGAAAGATGGAAACAAAGTTTCTAGGAGGGCCAGTTGCAGTAGGACAAGGAGTAATGGCTTCAAACTGAAGGAAGGTAGATTTAGATTAAATATCAGTTGATTATAGGTTTCCTAGAGAGGTGTGGATGCCCCATCCCTGGAAACATTCGAGGTCAGGTTGAATGAGGTTCTGAGCAACCTAACCTAACCAAAGCTGTCGCTACCCATGGCAAGGGAGTGGGACTAGATGACCTTTAAAGGTCTCTTCTAACCCAAACTATTCTCTGATTCTATGATTTTCCTAGATGCTGATCAGGGATGTGTGCCCATGTGCAGTTTGCAGTTGGGAAAGGGATGGAACGGTGGTGGCCAAGAGTGAAGGATGAACTGACAGGTGTGGAGGTGAGAGGACTGTCAGAACAAAGAGGCACTGCCCCCTTTCTGTTACAATTAATGATTGATGCTGAGGCAGGCAAGTGAAGAGCTGTCTTCACAGCCTCCTGGCATCCTTTGGGTTGTTCAGTATAGAATGCTTTGAAGTTGCTCTCTTCTGGTGTTTTCACAACTGCTGCTCCTTTGCAGCAAAGGCCTTCTCCATTGTCAACCCACACCATTCTGTTACTGACCAAAGGAGCAGGAGAGTGAGTGTTCTCTTGTGGGTGTCTTCAGTGATGAACCGTCACAATATCATAGCGCTGATGCCTGAATTTAGAATGTAAATGATCCTTTTCTCTTCTGTGAGCACATCCATGAATATTGCATCAGTGTTTATTTTTCTACTTAGGCTTTTATAGGTTTATATGAATAATATATACTTTTTCCTTTAGCAGAGTAAGGCTTCCTTTTATTCTGTTTGTTGACCAAAATTCATCTTGATATGAATGGTTCCAGCCAAAACCAGAATCTGGTGAAATGGAATGTGGTATTTTAAATTTAATTCTGACATATCAAGCATTGAAGATTCTTAGTACAAGCAGTGAGTTGCTAAATGACAAGCATGGTGGATATAAATATAAATGTTACCACACCAACACAGTATTACAGCTGGATTTACATTTCCTCTGGCCCTTGCTGCTGTGAGTTTTAGTTCCAGTTTATTTATTCCAGTTCCAGTCATATTATTTATGACTATGAAAACTGTATTCCAGCTAACTAGTGTGCAATATGGTGTTTTGTTCAAATTAGTTATTATGCAAAAATACATGGACGAAAAGAAAATGTGGAAAATATCTCTTCTACTGTGTGTTGAAAACCACAAACAGTGCTTTGGAAATTTTTCTCAAGCATTGTATTCCATCCTAGCCACAAAGACCTAAAACTCTGGCTATTACATCTAAATAATCAGTGGAAAAAATCACAGCACTGTGTTTTCTTAATCTATTACATATTCATCAGAAAATTTTTCTATCTAAAAGGAGGAGCTCCTCATGGTCACATATCAGGATGCCATAGGCATACAGGACTCTCCTTCAGAGCAGGTAATATTTTATATGGGCTTTGTGCTCATTTTTTTCTCTGCAAATAAATACAAGAGAGTGGAGACTATGATAGAAAGAAACTTGGCAAATAGAGCAAAAACCTGGCAGATAAGTGAAATAATAAAATATTTTTAAAATGTGAAATAAAATAATTGTGCAATGGAGACATAGCTGTGACACAGGAAAACAGATGTTACTCTGGGAAGAGCCATCAAGAGCAAAACTGGAGAGGGGGCTGCTCACTGGCCTTGTTCAACAGACACTGTGCAACCAAGTCTGCAACCTCTGGAGAAAATCAGTAGACATCAGTATAGTAGGGGGAAAATCATCTAAATCAGTCAAGTGTAGCTCCCTACAAACATAACAGATGAGTGAATTTTGGCTTGAACTCTGATTGTGAGATGTTACTTTTCCCCCCAAAGCAGAGCAATACTGTAAAAACTCTATGCTTCAGTTAATAGACTGTACTCAGTGAACTTCCTCTTACTATCCTGAAGATCCTAAATTCTTTCTCAAGTTCTAAGAAGTATTCATTAGACATGCAGTGAGTACAGCTCACTGTAAGTATAATGAAATAAAAGTGAAAATAATGTGCATTATAATGCTGCTAAATGCTCATCTCTGAGCGCTTCCTTATAACATGACAAAAAGAGATATTCTGATGGAAAGGAAAGGCAATGTATTTTTTATATCATTTAAAAAGATAGATTCAGATAACCCATAGGAGTCTGTAGAACTCACTGCCAAAGGAAAAAGTTTGAAACATTAGCACAAGGTATACACACATATAGTCCCAATAATGAGAGAAATTATTGTTCTCTGTCTGACTTCAGCATTCTTCCTCAGAAACATCTTGTGTTTGATACCTTTACAAAGAAAATCTTGAATAATTTGGGCTTCAAGTTTGGAGGTGGAAGAAAAATCACACTGTTAATATTGGTAACTATTCTCTTTTATTAGTCATTCTACATAGACACATGAATTATTAAACTATAGATCCAGCCATTTATGCAATTTCTGTAAACATGCCAGGTTTTGTAGTTTATTGCACAAGCATGGGAACTTAATATATTTACAGGAAGGGGCCTTGAATTTCCTGGCTAAAATATACTAGCTTTGCATAGATTTGGAGGATAAATTTGCCCTATTGTGTGGTGCTGAATATGCTTTCTGCATTCTTAATTTAAATCCTAGGGATTGTTTTCAGGAAAATGTCATTGTAATTATTTGAACACAGCTATTTGCGAACACGAAAGTAAGAGCTGGAGAACAGCTTTGTGGTGATTTCCTATCAGAAGGAATTTGCAAAGCACCAGGGACTGGTAACTGAGTTTGAGGTGGGAGGCAGGAACTTTTGTGCTCTGGTGTGTCTCTGGCACCAACTCATTAGAGCACTTTGGACCTGGCATATAAACCTCCTCCAGCCGTACTCCTGACCACTGGATTGAGGATGACTGAGTGTTGTGTCCATCTGAAGAGGTGCAGTGAAGAGGAGAACCTTAACATGAGGTACAGCAAAAGTCCTACCTGCTACTATTTGTCAACATCATTTAAGAAGAGTGAAAGAATATAATTACAAAGCAAACAAACAAACAAAAAACCCACTTTCTCAAGGACTTAAAAATACATTTCTCTCATTTGGCACACTTCTCAGCTATATTACGTCCTGGTCTGTAAGATCACAGAATCATAGAACCATAAAATGGTTTTGTCTGGAAGGGACCTTGAAGAAAATCTAGTTCCAGCCTCCCTGCCATGGGCAGGGACACCTTCCACTGGATCAGGTTGTTCAAAGTCCCATTCAGCCTGGCCTTGAGCACTTCCAGGGATGGGACATCCACTTATAAATTCAATACACCCAGAAACACTTACTACCCTGAGGCTGCCTAGCAGAAATTAGTTTGTGTCCATACTACCAAGCTCACTTTACCTTCAAAAGAGTGGGGAATGGATGCAGACTACAAAAATGGTTTGTGCACATGCTTGTTCCCAAATTGTGACAGTGAATTGCTTTCCAGTGCTCATGTTGTCAAAGGCTAAAAACAAACTGGGGCTGCAAGGCTTGATACACAAGCACTGTCATTCAGTACTGGGATTGTTTCCTGGCACTGTGATTTTTTTTCAAGCTTTAGCTTGCACTTGAAGAAGTGCACAGCTGGTGTAGCAGCTGACATGAGGGGAGCAGTCCTGATTGTGGGCAGTTGCTTATGGCCTTTTAGTAATTCTCTTTCCGGTGCAGGGTCTCCCTGCAGCCCTACATTGTGGTTTCCTTCTCCTCAGATCATCTCAACTACCTGGAAAGCCACACTCTGACTGCTGGCACCTGCACTCTGGGTGACAGGGTAAGGGCAAGGGCTGAAAATTTCACCTACTGAGGTGGGAGAAGCTACCTCTAAGTAACAGGGAACATGAGGTGGGATCCTACTTTGAGGGTCTCCTGCTCAGTGCCTGAGAGGTCTGTGTTAGCATGTGGATTCATCACTCAAGAGAGAATAATTCTGTGCCTCCAACTCGCATTTGTGAAACATTTCTGTTAGTGCACTGTCACTCTAAAAACTTTCTGCATGTGCCAGACCTTTGAGTCGCACAAATGTCTATTCTGTCCAGCCCATTACAGATGTCTTTGCTTATCTGCAGTGTAGGAAGAGGGCAGGAATGTTCCCCTTTCTCTGGAGGGGAAGTGAACTCAGGCACCAGCCTAACAAAGACTCTATAAAAAACGTACTTTAACTATTTGACTCCTGGCTGGTTGGGAAGCTGTTTTGGTTGTGGTTAGAGGTCTTTGAAGCAAAACTCTGTGGGAGTTAAAATCTAATTAAATAAATGCAAATATCTACCGTTGCCCAAACTTACACCCACAGTCCTTTTCCCTGTGTCTCTGGCACGTCTTACAAATGACTTCAGATTAGTGTGGGTTAGATGGTATGTTTCCCCTCCTGTTTCCATCGGCTTTAAATTGTCCCACATCCCTTTTTTCTTCTCTTGCAAAGAACTAAAAGCTCTTCAAAGAATGTGACTTTCACTTCTGGGAGTGGATAATTCAGGCAAATTAGCCCATCTGTATTTAGAAAAAATTTTCTGATGCAGCTTCATGGTCCTCTGCTCTCATGTACCAGGGAGTGCTGCATTTAGTGTGCAGTCCATGCCTACCCTTGGTTTTGCCTTTACTGTCCTCTGTGGTTTAGTCAGAAATTTTATAATAATTTTATTGTATTCCCAGGTCGTCTCTTATCTAGCATTTATTCTTGTTACTTCAGTTGCTACTGGTTTTAGCTTGTACACAGGAAACTGCAGTGCCAATCAGTGTTGTTCCCAAGGTGACAGGAAACCCTATTTGGTCGGATGTTGATTGTGCTTGTCTTTACGGCTCCACCCATCACACTTTCTTCCTTTTTGGCTTAAGTTAAGAAAAATTAATCAGTGACTGCCATCTGGTAGACAGTTTTGGTGGTTTTGCAGTGATTAGTCCAGCCAATCTTTTGAAAAGTCACATGTGGCATAAGAACCCAAGGGAAAATATCCATGTTAATATTTAAATGCTTCTTGAGGCTTAGATTTACAGGGACCATTGTTACCCTGAGCATATGAGTAATTTGAGTTGTGTGAATAATCCCCATCTCTTTTTGAGCAGCAGTTTTGGGATTTTAAGTGTTGTTTGATCAGAGGGTTAAACTCTTATGCAGCTTTCCAGTGACTGATTTCCTCAGCACCTCTCTGCCTCCAATTCTTTTCTGTGCTTGACCATCCAGACATGGTTTCTGTGGCTGCCTCACCAGCTGTCCTAATGTGCAGGCAGAGTTGGACATCTGGGAAAGTGAGGAGATGTGTGTTAGCTGGGCTTGAATGCTCTGAGCATCTTGTTTCAGCCTGTAGCAGGATGTGTCCGTCTGTGACGTTTGCAACCAAGTATATCGCCTTTTCACAATGGTGGGTTAGAAATTCTGTGGTAAGGGCAAAGGGCAAGAGAGGAGCACCAGTTTCTTTATGACATTGGTTTCTAAGCAGGAAATATCTCATGAGCCCTTGACTAGTACCCACAAGTACTGGTTTCAGGAAAACAGTGTAGAAGGAGGCAACCATATCAGATATACAGAGTTTTGATGTTTAGAAGGAAGGTTGATTTTTTACATTTGGGGGTTTTATAGAAAAGTGTCCTTGAGTCTCCCCATTAATGTCTGAAAAAGTTTAATTCTTCAAGTTAAAACAAAAATACCTTTCTTCTTGTTTCAGAATGCATTTATCTCTCTCTGATCATGCCATTTCTTCTACAGGGCAACCTAAAGCTGAACTTAACTCAGTTCCCCTTAATTTAAAATATTAGGAACAGACACAGAAAATAGTTAAAGAAAAGAAAAACATCAAAGTGGCTCCAAAACTGCTATGTAAGATATCAACGTATTTTTTTGAGTTGCAAGAAGCCATGTGCTGGAAGCACTTACATCCAGCTTATATTAGAGCCATCAGTTAATATTCCAGACCACAAATCTCTTCTTTGAGTGCAATCATAATTAATTTTATTTCTGTGTAGTGTCAGGAGAACACTTATAAATTATGACAGTTGACTAATTTTACTGCTTCATTTTTGAAGAATGTGGTTCTGGATATTCAGAAGAGGTCTCTTACATAGAGCTAGTATGTACAGAAATCTTAACATTGTTAGATAGCAGAAATGTCCCTTGTTTGCAAATACACCTCTGCTCAAAGAATACCGCATGTAAATCTGTGGGCCAGAGTATTTCTCAGCTCTTGTGGGAAATTCTCTTCAGCATTTTTATTAAAAAAGTACCTGAGAGCCTTGGTCACAGATCAGGATCCCTATGTGTGAGACTCCATAAATTCACAAAAATGAAATGTTCTATCCAAAAGACCTACATTCTAAACATCAGACAAGATAGTAAATGTGTACAGACAATCAAACATGCCTCAGGAAATAGAGAAGCAATAGCATCATGGCAGAGATGAGGATGCCCAAAGTATACTATGAGAATGGTTTGGCCAAAGAATTACTGCCCAGAGGCAGTAGCTGATTCCATACGACACTGACATTTCAGCCAGGCTCTTGCTAGAGTTATTTGTCTGCTTTGGTACCATCACATCCAAGCTGATGCTCCAGTTTAGTTTGACTTTGAACCTTAGCTGAGTATGGCCAAGACATTTCAGCAACTCTTTTTATGATTTTCATACTAAGACAAGTGGGACGTTGGTTAAGTGACTGATCCAAGATAGTATTTCAAATCAGTGCCTATCTTCTTAAAGTACCTGGGCTCTTGAACTCTCCATTAATTTCTCTAACCAGAGGAGTCTATAAGAAGCTACAAAACTGATATTTCTTTCTGCGGCAGGGACTTCCCTTATGTTCCCTATCAAAGAATATACTTTGATGCTTAACAAACAGAGTGTATTGTTGTTATTAATTTATGGTACCTATAATTATCCTTGTTGTGTTAATACTGTGATTTGATAACAAGAGCGAAACAGAACACAGCAACTTCAAATGACCGCTCAAATATGCGATAGGAATCAGAAGGGGAAGTTTTGTATATAATTCCCACACAGAAAAATGTCGTGAAGTACAATGTTTCTCTAGGGAACTCAGTCCTGATGGTTCAGAATGACCAATAGTAGCTCCCTGGAAAACTGTGCTGCCAGTGAAAGACAGGATTGGTGCTGGGCAGGAGGCAGCTGAGTTTGCCCCTCTGCCAGGGCTGGCACTTCCACTTCCCACCATCCCCCAACAGCTGCATCTCCTGTTTTTGAAATGTCTCAAATCCTTCCTGAGTTGTAAAAAATTCTGCCAGAGGACTGCTGCATATAGTCCAGAGGCTTTCAGTTCCTCTCCCTGGATTTGATAGTGGACCTAAAAGCATAATCTTACAACAAATTAAGGAAAACAATCAGAAGGGCAGAAAAATACACAATGGTTAACAAATACAATTTGCATGGGCTTGTTTCACTTTAAACTCTATTTAGCTTGTTTTTCCTCTGTGGATTTATAGAGATATCTGGGAAGAGAGTTTGGCCCACAGACCACAATACTGAATAGGTTTGCAAAAGAAGGAGGCATTGTGAAAAGCAAAAAGCCGGTATTGTAATTAATCCCCAAGTTAACCCTCTGGCTACAGAGAATACATTTGCAATTTACTGATAAGATTAAAACAAAATAAATGATTTCTGCTTCATCACAAGAATTTTTGCAAATGTAGGTGGTTTAAATACTCCTCTAGTCCCCATGTAGAGTGTTCACTGTTGCCTGGCTCCCAGCTACAGAGCTTATCATCGTGGGTCAGTGCAAAGGTCATAAGGCTAAGTAAGATGTCTGTAGAAAAAAACATACAAGAGAAGACACCAGGCACATAGATGGGGAAGCACCCTTTGGTTCAGGACATTCCTAAACAACGGAGTGCCAGAAGATGGAGGATGTACTAAAAATGAGTAACAGTATTAATTAAGTAATAAGTAATTCCTGCTTGCTTTGTTCTTGCATTCTTTGCTAAAACCTCTTCTTGCTGGCCATTATTAAAAACAGGATACTGCTCAACCTTTGGCCTTACACGGTACAGCAAATTCATGTTCATATTTCTACATTACTGTCTTCAATGTATGTTAACCTGACCCATGTTAGATCATTAGCTGTATGGAGCCCTGTGTGTTGAGAGGGTTTGTACCAAGATAGATGAGGTGGAGGTCAGATTAGGAGTGAGTTTGGTTTATCTTTCAGATATGACTTATCTCCTTTCCCTTTATTTCATAATGCAATGTGCATTTAGAGGAAACTACTTTTGTCAGAATCCTCACATTTCCCTCTCCTGTTCAAATTCATAGAAGTGAATTTAAATCAAGCTGTTTAAGTTTCTTAATGTCATTAATCTTTTGCTAATATAAGACTATTAATCTGAAGCAATTGTCATTATTTCACTCTGAAATTTTTTATCTGTACTGACTCATTGATGGTGTGTATGAGAAGGTAGATCCAGAAAGCCTTTGCTCTGGCCTTCATCTCTGGGCACAGGTACAGATGCATTTCCCTTCCCTAGAGCCCTGCCTATGCAGTCCCCTATAGGAATGTCTCTGATGAAGACAGGCAGTGGCCAGGGCTGTAGACTTAAAGGGATCTGTTAAGCTCTGTAGAAAAAAGCTCGAGGTCACTTACCTGTCTTCCTCATCAGCCCTTCAGCTCTAGATGGGCCCTTTTAAACGTCTGTCTAACCTCTGAAGTGCAAGATAAAGTACATCTTGGTATGCAGACATCTTGGTATGCAGCTGTCTTAAAAGCATTCAAGCATTGCTCTGTTTCAAATTGCAAGGCTAAGTGGATTTCCTAAACTTTATTTTCAAAGGGAATCCAGGCCCTTTTTACATTAATATACTTGTTTGACCAAGCCTTCCTGTAGAAAGCAAGGCTGGAAAGCCAGACTGTGAAAGTGGATCAAGAAAAAAAAGCTGGAAAGAGAGAAAGGTTTATAGACCTAGCTTAGGTGTCAGCTCTGGAGACTTTAGAAGCAGCTAAACAGCAGATCAAATGCACATAGAGGGGTCCTGTCTCTAAGAACCTAAATCCCATCAACTCATAAAACAACTTAGGCACGTAAGTTACCCTGGAAATGGAACTATGTGTTCTGAAGTGTATGAGCTACAAGGATTTGGGGTCTGTACAGGCAGTCTTAGATGGTGTGACTGAGTGGAGCCATTCTGCCAGCTCCCTTTGGAAATGTCCATAGATGGCGCAGCTCTGTTGAGCAACAATGTGAGTTTGGAGATTTTACATTCTTCAGAAACTGCTGCTGTTTAGTAATTTCTTCAAAGTGCACTAACAATTCATTTGTCTGCTTAGAAATCTTCCGTGTGACACTTGCAGTAGTTTAAAGATAATGAAGACCAAGTCAAATAAACAAGAAATGTGCTTTTTTATCTTAAGGTTGACAGAGTGTAGTAAACGCCTCTTTTCCCAGATGTTCCTTCCTGTCTTTCCCAAATGGCAAACTCACCAGGAAAGAACTCATTGTACTGATTAGTCTTCAAGTCACAATAAAAAATAATTTTCTCTTATTGATACTGTCTGAAGATACTGCCCATTTACATTGCAAATATTCCTGCCCATGTCTTTTTCCAGGTCAGCTGGTTTTGTTTAAAGCCTCAAAAGAGTATTGAAGGATATTAATGTGTGAATAGATTATATATTTGCTTGTTCGGATTTAAGGGTAGTAAATGATATTCCTTAAATGAGCAGCAATTGCAGGAGGGAAGTAGAGTTTGTGCTGAAGAGATTAATTATTATGGAATACATGAAGCTAAATTGACTTACGTATGAAAAAAATCCCCAACATTTTTTCTATCTAAAAGATGAAAAATCTAAGATCCATTATTGATTTGTATAACCATATGGCTGACCAATTAAATAGCAAAGAATTTCAGTTAAGCAGTCTTTAAAAACCACTTCCTAGAAGCTATTGATGTAAAGTTGCACCTCTCCATCCTCACTGATTAGATCAGTTCTCCTAGATAGGCTGTTCTCTATATAATGCAGGCAAGCACCCTCTGGGCATGCTGTAGTGCTCACCAAAGAAGTGAGCCTTCCATGTGCTGGGAAAAGTAACCTGGCTTTGCACTTGGACAAGAGGTCTAAATTGACAATTATGGTGCATGGCTACAGCTCCTCCGAGGTGTCATGGAGGTACTTACGAACTGAAATCCTAGAGGGGCAACTCATACAAATATGACAAAAGTATTTTGCAGATTGGTTTTTTTCTTAGTTTTTGAGGAAAATATACAGCAGACAGAATATGTGGGGGTTTTTTAACAGTTCTTCTTGGCTTACCTTAAATAAATGCTTTATCTGAGCTCCTTGAGTTGTGCATTTTTTTAATATGTGGAGCCCTAGCACTCAATTCTTATTATTCTCCATTCTCTTTTCCATTTTCCTATTCTTTTAATCCCTTTTGTTTATATTCATTGTAGCTTGGTTTGAATTAGCATGTACATTAATCAGAGAGAGAACAGGTCATCCAGGACATGAGGCCTCCACTATAAAATAGAGCGATGCTGCAGTGCAAGGAGATAATAATAGCAATAAACAAAACTGCATTCAATTAAAGCTCTCCCGTCTAAAGAAAATTAACCATAAATTAGTAAACATTTGTTCAGCTCTTTGAATAAACAGCTCAAATAAGCACAACAAATTGGCATCTTCATTTATTTTTACTTCTGAACATTTGCCTCAATTTTCAGTCACGCTGGAGACACATATATGTGACTATGAATGAGAAACAGAGCTTTATGTTACCATTCAAACTTTATTGCCATTCAAATTTTATTGAAGAGAGAAGTTTGCGTGACAAAATGCAATTTGATTGTACAAGTAATCTACAGGAAAAGATGGGAGGTTGTATAAGCTTTGCATTTTTGAACAGTCAGTTCCCGTAGTTGAGCGGTGTAGCCTTATCGAGGGCAGAACAGCAGTGAATTGGCAGTACATTAGAAAGCCTGATTAAAAGAGGGAAAGTTGAAACTACACTCATGTCAGCTGTTTTCCTCTACAGGATATTGAGCCATTCCTGTCCTAACCAGATACTGATTGCTTAAAACTTAATCCAGAAGTACTTGTCAAAACTGTTTCCTCAGCTCGTTTTAACCTGCTGAGCTGTGAGTAGATCCTTAGAATTTTTTGCAGTTTAGTGCTAGAGGTATTGTCCTGCTCTCGCTCATGGCTGTGGGAACAAGATCAGACCCTCTGGAGAGAACATGAAGTGCCTCCAGTTTCCAGAAAAGCTGTTTAAAACTTTATAGCTGAGGCTCCTGATTAGTTTCTGTGGACTCAGAGAGGGCTGGATTATGCTGCCAGGTGCTGCAAGGAGGTTTCTTGTAGCTGGGAAGCTGCAGAGGATTGGAAGTCTTGCCTCACAGCAGCCATATATCCCTCTTCTCCTTTCAGTAGGCACATAGCTTGCTGTCATCCCTTCTAAACGTCTTGCTCAGAATCAGAGGCATCCTCAGTCTCAGAGTTTTTCATCAGTTTTTCAAGTGATAAATAAGTGGAGGAAAATAAAAAATAAATAAATTGAGAAAAATTAAAATGCAGCACTGGAATATTATGAGGAGAGCTGTGTGGCAGAGCAAACATGAGCAGAAGTGGCAGATATTCTTTACAAGATGCACACTTCATCCTATTGCCTCTCTTACAGTCCTGAGCTTAAATATATTCAATCTGTCGCTTTCTGGTGATAGGTATTAGCTTCAGTGTTATGTCCACACTACACCCTGTAAATGAAGTCCTTTGTTTGGTGAGATGGGGCTGCCCATACCAATGGCTACAGGATTTGTGTCAGGTGCAGATGACTGCGAGACAGAGTAGAAATAATACAAATATCAGTAATACTAACCATTTAATTGTTAAGCATGTTTGTGGAAAATTGGGCTAATATCTACCTATCTGTCCAGGATCTCCTCTTTGGAGAGGAAAAATCAGAGCCAGAGGAAGGTTAGTCTGTGAAAGGAATAAGGCTTTGGAAACTGGGCCAGGAGCCTATAGAGAAAGAGAGGTCTACTGTTCCCACACATGATAGGAGGTCAGTAGGTAATTTCTGGTGTTTTAACTAGCACTGGTATGTGAGGAGATAGCAGGAAAGGGGGGAAGATCAAGTTTTGACCACCTGCACATCCAAGTGCTGAAGGTAGAATTCAGGTCTTGAATTTTTTGTTTTGTGCATCGTATAGTTTTTGCAAAATGGCCAAACATGAGCTGAGCGGAATAGATCCTTCAAGGAAACAGTATAACTTTAAACTGGCCATAATGCAAAGTAAGTCAGTCACTTTATATTCATAGTTACAGATTTTCTATCAAAATCAGTTTGTATTCCTTTGCAATTGTTTTTTTTAAGTAAATTACAGACATAAATAGTACTGAATCTTCAAGTCATTTAGAGATCAGTTTCCTTCATAGAAGACTACCTATGGCATTTAATTGCAAAATTACTTAAGAAATAACACAGATTTAGGGAACTTTGGGGTTTAGTCCTGCTTCTAACTCTAATTCTCCTTTGGTCTTGTTAGTTGGTTTATTGCAACTTCTGATTTTTGAGTACTTCAGTCTGGGTGTGATATAGATTTGGTTTGTTAAAAAGTATTGATAACCTGAGGTCTCAGTGGCTTCCTAAAAACTGCAGCCCTTGTTCAAGTGAAAACCAGCAGCAACCCAGAATTGTCAGCAGGTGAAGCAGAGTATTTGAGAAACTGAGTTTTCATCGTGGGTCTGCCCACAGCATCTGTATGACAGTGTACAAGGCACCTAGGAGTGTAAAAATGAAAAGTACAATATATGTAATAAGTACTGTTTGAAAATATTAGGATGACATTCACACAGTTACCTAATGATTTTTAATTATTTTCTCAAACTAATACTGATGATATAGAATGTCTTTTGTTGAAATCAAGAGTAAATAAGAGGATAATTATATTAATGGGTATTGTATATTATCAGAACTCGTGGAGTTTTCTATCAGAATATTGTTTAATATGTGCTGCAGCACAACAGAAAACTGAAACTAATGAGCTCTAAATTTCTAAGAAAAGAATGTATACCTAAGAAGAAATGAATCTTTGCCACGGTCCGAAGGGGAGATGGGACTGTGGCACAGCACAGGTTTGGGAGACAAGGTAGGGTGCAGGTAGAATGGTTTATTGAGGCGTGCGCAGGATTCTTTATCAGTTCAGGAGGGGAAAGGGCCAGAACATAGGGTGGGGCATGAGACAGACAAACAAGAGATCAAATCAGGATAGGGGCACAGGTGAAAGAGGGAGGAACGGGAGGAACCAGGGAAAGAAAGGGCAAATGGAGACTGTCTCCTCTCTGCAGCTTCTCCAGCCAATCCGCAGGAAAGCAGGGAAGTGGACAAGCCTTAACATGCCCAGGAGATACAAATTCTGGGAAAGCATACAATGTGTATATACATAATAACTGTAAAGTCTGTATCATTAAGTCCTTTCAATCGCTGTACATCTTTTTCCACTTCTGAAATTGTTCCCATTCTGATTCCCGGTCCTTCACAAATGTTTGTTTTTCAAATTGAGGTGATCAATAATGGATCTTTATTGCATGCTTAGAGGGCTTGTTTGAGATAGTATGCTGATGGTCAGAAACAAATCAAGAGATCATGACACCCATTGATATAACCATACTCTCATTCATCTCTACTTTCCTAAGATGTCCAGTCATATCAGCAGCCCATAGTGGATATGTATTTCAGGATAGCAAGTACAGAGCAAGAATCATATATATACATTTTTGAAAAATACCTAAAATGTTCTTAGAAGCAACTATTTAACAATACTGTGAACGTTATTTTAAAATTTATCATATTATATTTCACTTCAAATGAGAGCCATCTCTTAACCTTCTGAGGACTGTCTGTAATGGATATTGTAGATCTTCATTTGTGAAGAAATGTCTCAGTTGTTTATTAGAAGATCTATATTAGTGTTTGCTTGAGGCTGAAAGGAAACAGCAGTATCTTCAGTCCTTTGCAAAGATTATTTTAACCTCTCTGTACTTCTGCTTTTCTACTTTTTCTTTTTTCAACACTGATTTTTTTTGATGAAGTCAGAGTTTGCTATTTTTATTTATTTTATATCAACATTAATTCCTTTTCTCAGTTACTCTACTTTTCACACATCACCACAGCTTTACATGTTACATTAGTTCATCTATGTGACCGTGTTTTCTCTTAGCTATTTTGCTAAAAGCAGCAAGAAAGCCAAGACCAGTATTTTTTCTGTTTTTTTACAAATTTGCTTTCTTTTTCCTTTGAATCGCTCTACTGAAACATAAAACTAGATATGCAGCTAAAGTCTGGCACCAGTAAGGTAGTAAGTGCTGGAAAGCATGTGCGTAGTTGTGCTCTCCCAGTGCAATCACAGCAGTGCAAAACCCACCTGCATCCCGTGCGTTTGCGGCTGAGAAGGAACAGCAAGGCAAGAGACTCAGGACCCATGTCTAGGCCTAGTCTGTGAGCACCACAGAAACAAAATGCACAGGGGAATTGGGGTTTTTTTCTCTTTAGTAAAACCCAGGGAGAGTATCCCTGCAGAGTGTTCCTTGGTACAAGCGGGATCTGAGGACCCAAAGCACACTCCCTCCCCAGCAGCCACAGCCAGCGCCACTCTTTGTGCACAGCGGCTCAGCCGAGATGGAGGGCCAATGGTGTAGGAAGAAGCACCTCCCGTGTCCACAGTGCTGGGGTCAGAGGGCAATGGCTTTTGGAGGGCAGCAGCCACCACTGCTGCTTCCAAAACCACTAGAGAGAAGGAGAAGCCAAGGTTCAGGAATCTGGGTGTAGCGTTTTTCAGGAGTGCTGAATAAACACGGGAATGCGTATTTAAAGAAACTACCTAGCTTAAACAAACAACTGGGAAAACAGGTCGGGCAACTGGATTTTCATAATCACCATCTATGGCTTAATTTTAGGGTCAGGGAAGACCCGGAAATGACCTCACTAATGATTAATAGGCTTTAGTAACCTGTTGGCCCTCTGAGGTGGACAGGTGGAGTTTCCTTTTAAGTGTGTTCAAACAAATACTGCATTTTTAAATTTTTTTTTATCGTGGTCTGTAATAAAATCTGCTTCTATAAATGTATTATTTAAAATACTCCAGGGACTTCTCATCAGTGGACTTGTCTGTGTTATCCAATTGAAAAGAAGGCTGTGAGTATGTAGTAAAACCCCTCTCTGGGATTCTAGACAATACACAGACACAAGTGGTTTCCTGACAGCACTTACGTACCCAATAAGGTGGCTGTCCCAGCTGCTGAAACTTCAGAAGGGTTAGTCTCGTGATGATTTTAATATAATGTTGTTGCAAATGTTTACAATTTCTCAGACTCCTCACATGGTGCTCTTCCCCATCAAGACACAATGAGAGAATGCTGGGAGAGGTGTACTGTAACAAAGTCTTCTCTAATTTGGCCCAGACTATTAACATGGGGAACATAAAGAATATAAAGTTATTTAAATGTCAAAAAAGGTAGAAAATATTAATAAATAAGGGTAACCCCATGTGTATGGCTCCTTTACTCTAATTTGAAGTGGAAAAATACCTGTATGTAGTAGGAGATACACAGGTACACATACACACACACATATATATCTATATCTATCTCTCTCTATATATATATATATGTCCAAGAAAAATGAATTGTCTGACTTGAAGTGTCACTGGTGTGATTGTGAGTTCTTTATTCAAAACCTATTGTAGACAAGAGTTACTTACTAAAAATGGGCTCCTTGTTGCTCTGTGGCCTGCCTTGTGCAATCCCTTCCAATAAGGTGGGAAAAGGTGACCTCACTACGTAAACTCTTTCCATCGAGGTAGTAAAAGAGAAGAGAATTTTTGCTTTCTATTCTTCAACAGAAAGTGAAGACTTTAACTGTTGGAGGAACACAGAGAATCCAAGGAGTCCAGAGGAGGATCTGAGACTATAAGCATCTTCTATTAGAACATACAAGCATATAGTGGGTTCAGGCCCTCCCTCATCTTTCAAGACAATGCAGTATGTCTTGTTTTTATCCCTATTCCATAGCATAAAGAATGCAATAAAGAAGTTTGCACAATTAATGCTAAAATTGGTAATAGTTAATATTGCTAATGTATGTAAACATTATTAAAAAAAATTATTAACTGAAGCATATTTCAAAAGGGTTCTTTGAGATGCCCATATTTATGGAAGAATTACCTTTAGAACTATTTTCTATTATATATCCTCTTATGGACTTTCTAAAAGGATTGCTATCTTTCAGGTAACTATTTCCTGCCCTATATTCAGATTTTATTCAATCAAAAATGTAGCTTTTAATGCATTAAATATGTACCTAAAAATTAGTTCTTCTTTCCAGAGTAAGTTATTTGATCCTCATTACCAGTATTCACCAATAATCCCCATAAATGGTAAAAGGTATAAACTCACAGTTATAATTAGATCAGGTATATTTTTTGTTGTTGTTAAAAAGGAAATAGCCTTTTTGCCAAGACTGTCAGTTATAACAATGTAAAAGCCAAAGAAAATATTAACATTTTCACTGTACTTTGTTACTGGACAATGAGAATATTTTTCCTCTATATTAGGAAATCCCAGTAGGCTCTCCCAGAAGTATGTCTGGGTCTAAATTGCTACCCATTTGTCAACCAAAGGTAGCCTAAACAGTTTCACAGGGATTCATTGCACAGCTCTTCTTTGGATTTCTGGATGGTTTTCAAAAGACTGGATTTGGGATATATACCCTCAGAGCCACCTGTTTGAGAGACTGCCTTTTTCCATGGAATAAATTGCTAGTCACAGTCAGAAGAGGTGCTTGTGCAGGAGAGTTTTTATGACAGAGAGGTCTGACAGGATGTTTTCCTTGAGAAATGGCCTGGAGCTGGGGACTGACTTCTCCCACAGGCAGGGGTAGTCCCCAGGGAAATGGGATGGGTATGTGAGCCAGCACCCTCCTACAGGGTCCAGCTGAGAGTGGCCACCATAGCCGGCTCATGGTGTGCCCACCTCCCAGGCTGTCATGGCTCTGGATTTGGGCATCAGTGCTGGTACTGCCAGCCAGGGCTTCAGTGCCATGCAGGGTGTGTAGCAAGTCACAGAGCAATACTGGTAATTTGTGCGTATATCAGTTACTTGCTATTTCTGCTAAGAATGCTACTTCACTTCTGCCTACCTTTTAGCAAAATAGCAGAATCATACCCCACACACTTCCTTGTGACAACAGAAATTGTCCCCATCTACCCCTGGAGGCAGCCAGCTACTTGCAGACACCTCAGCTACCTCTCGCCCCTTCCACCTCCACTTCCATCACTGACTCACTGTTACCATCTGTGGGCCTGGGCAGCAAAGCCTTTGCTGCCACCCACTCAGCCTAAGCTGAAGTAAAGCTGAAGTAGGCTTGTGAACGCAGTGGCACAATGTGAGATTCACTGATTCCACCAGGTGGCCTTGTCTCTTGGCCATTGTTGCTTTTTGCTGTGCTAAGTGACAGGTGAGTGACAAGTGACTGGAGTAATTTCTATTCATGCAGACTGACATGATATAAATATTTTCATTTAAAAAAAATTACTGCTGAAATGTATAAGAGGAAGAAAAGTGCATCAGAGTTGTGCCTGAACAAAAAAAAATGTGTTATGCTCATACGGTTACATTGCTCAACTGTGCATGCAAACAAATACCTGTGGGCCAACAATGAATAACGAAAGACCAGTAAAATGCAAGTATTAACACAAGCAACTTTTGATGTAGACCAGAGGTGGTGAATGGTGCTACATCCGGTTGGCAGCTGGTCACTAGTGGAGTTCCCCAGGGCTCAGTATTGAAGCCAGTCCTGTTTAATCATAGAATCATAGAATCATAGAATCAGCTGGGTTGGAAAGGACCTCTTAGATCATCAAGTCCAACCCTTGATCCACTACCACCATGGTTACTAGACCATGGCACTAAGTGCCACATCCAGTCTCATCTTCAAAACCTCCAGGGACGGTGAATCTACCACTTCCCTGAGCAGCCCATTCCAATGCCTGATTACCCTCTCTGTAAAGAATTTCTTCCGAATATCCAACCTAAACCTCCCCTGGTGGAGCTTAAGACCATGCCCTCTTGTCTTACTGATAGCTGCCTGGGAGAAGAGAACAACCCCCGGCCTGGCTCCAACCTCCTTTCAGGGAGTTGTAGAGAGTGATGAGATCTTCCCTGAGCCTCCTCCAGGCTAAACAACCCCAGCTCCCAGTTATCTTTATTGATGATCTGGACGAGGGGATTGAGTGCAACTTCAGTGAGTTCTCAGATGACACTAAGTTGGGCAGGAGTGTTGATCTGCTGGAGGGTAGGAGAGCTCTGCAGAGGGATCTGGACAGGCTAGATCGATGGACTGAGGCCAATGGTATGAGATTCAATAAGGAAAAGTGCTTGGTCCTGCACTTTTGTCACAACAATCACAGGCAGTGCTACAGGCTGGAGGCAGAGTGGCTGGAAAGGAGTCCGGCAGAAAAGTTCCTGAGGTTGCTGGTCAACAGCCAGCTGAACATGAGCCAACACTGTGCCCTGGTGGACAAGAAAGCCAATGGCATCCTGGCTTCTATGAAAAATATGTGGCCAGCACAACCAGGGCAGCACTGGTGTACTTGGGACTGGTGAGGCTGCACCTCACCAGTCGAGTGTTGTATTGAGTTCTAGGCCTCTCACTTCAAGAAAGGCATTGAGGTACTGAAGCCTGTCCAGAGGAGGGAAATGAAGCTGGTGAAGAGTCTGGAGCACACGTCCTGTGAGAGATGGCTGAGGAACTGTGGGTCTTCAGCTTGCAGAAAAGGAGGCTCAGGGGAAACCTTATTGCTCTCCACAACCACCTGAAAGGAGGTTGTAGCAAGGTAAGAGTCAGCCTCTTCTCCCAGGCAGTCAGCAACAGGCAAGAGGAAGTGGCCTCAAGTTGCACCAGGGGAGGCTCAGGTTGGACATAAGACAGAATTTCTTCACTGAAAGGGTTGTCAAGCACTGGAACAGGCTGCCCAGGGAAGTGGTGGAGTCATAATCCCTGGAAGTATTTCAGAAACAGGAGAATGTGGCACTTAGTGCTATGCTTTAGTTGACATGGTGGTGTTTGATCAAAGGTTGGATCAATGACCTTGAAGGTCTTTTCCAACCTTAATGATTCTGTGATTCTATAGAGGAAAACATTCCCCAAGTATTAATAGCACTTGCCTCACAGATACTATCTGATGATGTCTGTATCATATTTATAATAATATGTGGTATTACTGTAAAAGGGACAGTTATGTCTTAACAACACTCCAGTTTCCAGAACTCAGCCAGCAGAGTTCTGCAGATAAGAAATGCACCCAACCAAGCAGAGTTCTAACATAAAAACTGGAATTACTAGATAATAGATTATTCAGTGGTCAAAGTGTAGAGTTGTGTTCTGATCTGGCAGGATGACTATTAGGAGAGACTTGAGACAATCTTATGTTTTGTTTGTATATATCTGAGCATGGTAGAGCAACTAGAATCCAAAGAACTTCCCCATAAGTATACATGAATGGAGAGGTATACATATGCAGAGGTAGGAATCAAACTGGCATTGTCCTATCTCTGTATGGGCATAGCTGCTTGGTAAATGTTACAGACTTTTACACTGAGCTGAGCGACTTTAGTCCAGTTCAGAGCTGAGTCTGTCAGTCTTATAGTACTGATTTCTGCTTAGTAAACACAAAAACGTTGATTAATGCCTAGAGATTTGTGTCATCACAATTCACAGAGCATGGATCTATTGCAATCAGTATGCCTAAAGTTGAGTTGAGTAGATAACATTTGATTGATGGGTTGAAACTATGAAAAAAGACAGTTTTCTTAAACATTGTTTGGAGAAAGCCACAAAAAGAATAGGGCTCATACCAAGCACACTGGGATGTGCTCTATTTGTATTTTCACAGCTCAGAGTTGTTGTTGAATCCAACTTTATTTTCCTGTAGAAATTGAAATGTTATGAATGTGATTGTCCTGCAGAAGACTTTTGGCATTTCCAAATAACCCCTCTAAGTCTGTGACCATTCCTCCTCCTGGGACACAGCTTGTTTATTGCCTTGCCCTTCCCTCCTACCTAACATGACACATTTTCTGCTGTTTGGTACTCACAATGTTTGCGCTGGCTTTCCACTTATTTCTGCTGATTTTACCAATTTTTCTCCCTCCATTCTATATATTTCAGTAGATTCTTAAACATACACCTGACATAACTGTGAATTTTGTTTCAGGTTGTTATATGTATCAGTTAGAAATATATTCCCTGGTTTTTTTCTGTGAAACGTTTCTTCCTTACTATCACTTTCACATTTGACGTTCGTAATGATAAGGTAGCATATAGGGAACATCTCTGCTTCCAAGAATAATCCAAAGAGTTGCTCCCTAGTGCACTGTTCTTGCAGGTTGTTAGATTGAATAGGTAGTGTGCATAGTCTTGGTTTTCTGGCCACTCAGTGCTACCAGTGAAGCCACTCTTGCAGTCTTTGCATACCCAATTCTATCAGGGACCATACAGAAAGTCAGAGTGCATAAATAATTCAGGATCAGCTGCATGAAAATGGGACTTATGGTAACACAGATCTTGCATAACTGTGTTAATTATTTTCTAATGCAGACGAGGGTCCAATGTCTCACTGACTTTGGATATGAGCAGCTTGGGAAGTGTTGAACCTTTCATCACTGTGCCAACCCCACGAGAAAAAGTAGCGATGGAATACCTACAGTCAGCTGGCCGCGTCCTGACACGGCAGCAGCTTCGAGACGCAGTTGCATGTTCTCATTTACTTCAAACAGAATTCATGGTGAGTTTAACAACAAGCTTTAAATGAGAATTTTTGACATAACTGGAACAACAGAAACTGTGGGGAAAAAATAGTCAGGCAACACTTTAATGTCAAGGTACAACTAATTTCCACAGGGCAGATTAGACAGTTTCAAGGTGGTATTTATGTTTTATGTCAGTCATATCCACGGATAAAACAGATTCCTCTGGGTTTGAAATTCCATTCATAGATGGGACAAATGTCGTATTAAAGCTACAGTACAAATGGCCAGCACTGTAACACTGTGACAGTTTCAAAGACATCATGAAGGCTGTGGTGACAGAAAACACAGTAATAATTGGAGATTTTGTTTATTCCCATGTAAACGTCATGTATGTTTGCAATTTGAGCACTAAATTTTTAGTCACTATAAATTACTTTTTGGAGCAGACAAAGACACCCACAGTCCTCGTCCAAAAGGTACTTTTGTCTCAAGGTCCAAATATCTTTAACAAGCATGCCATACATCAACCTAATATACTCAAGACCAAAAAAACTGAAGTGCTTTACAAGTGTACGTATCATTAAAAAGGGTAAGAATCTAAAATAAAGAAAGTGGCTAGGTAGAAACAAGTCAGAGCAGAAAAACTCAATCAGAGAAAGCACATTACAACATATTAGTTGGAGTTGAAGCTGGCCAGAAATGTGGGGGACAATAAAAAGAGTTTTTTCAAATACATTAATGGAGACAGTACAGAAATATCATCAGCCTGTTACAACATGAGGATGGTCACCTCACAAACAAGGATAGAGACAAGGCAGAGGCGTTTAACACTTTCTTTGCATCTGTCTTCAACATGAATGCTGGAGGACCATGACTGCGAGAATGATCAGCTCCCAGTCGATCCTGAAATTGTGCGGGATCTGCTGCCTCAGCTGGATCCCTACAGATCTATGGGGCCTGATGGGATTTATCCCAGAATCCTCAAAGAGCTGGATAATGTCATGGCAAAACCTCTCTCGATGATTTTTGAGCAGTCTTGAGAATCCGGAGAGGTCCCAGATGGCAAACATTGTCCCAGTTTCAAGCAGGGCAAGAAGGAGAACCCCAGAAACTACAGGCCTATCAGTTTCACTTCAGTGCCTGGTAAAGTTACAGAGAATAATATTATTCTGGAAGATATTGAAAAACAATGCAGTCATTGGTCACAGTCAGCACTGCTTCCTGAGAGGAAAGTCCTGCTTATCCAACCTGATTTCCTTCTATGACAAGGTAACCCACCTAGTTGATCAAGGGAAGCCAGGTGATGAAATCTTTTTGAATTTCACTAAAACTTTCAATACTGTCTCTCACAGGATCCTTCTGGACAAAATGTCCAGCACACAGCTGGATAAACACATCATGTGGTGGGTTAGCAATTGGCTCATGGGTCAAGCACAGAGGGTAGTAGTGAATGGGGTGACATGAGACTGGTGACCTGTCACTAGTGGGGTTCCACAGGGCTCCATCTTAGACCCTGTGCTCTTCTACATCTTCATAAATGACTTGGACCCAGGAATGGAAGGGATACAAGTTTGCAGATGACACAAAACTAGGAAGAGCTGTTGACTCCCTCAAAGGCAGGGAGGCCTTGCAGAGAGACCTCAACAAGTTAGAGGACTGGGCAATCACCAACCATATAAGGTTCAACAAGGGAACAAGGGAAAGTGCTGGATTCTGCACCTGGGATAGGGCAGCCCTTGCTCTTTGTACAGGCTGGGGAATGAGATGCTGGAAAGCAGTGCTGTGGAAAGGGCCCTGGGGGTCCTGGTGGACGGCAAGTTGAATATGAGTCAGCAGTGCCCTGGCAGCCAGGAGGGCCAACCATGTCCTGGGAGGCATCAGGCAAAGCATCGCCAGGTGTTCAAGGGAGGGGATTGTCCCCCTCTGCTCTGCACTGGTGCAGCCTCACCTTGAATATTTTGTGCAGTTTGGGGCACTGCAATATAAGAAAGATATTAAGCTGTTACAGAGTCTCCAAAGGAGTGCAACGAAGATGGTGAAGGTCCTTGAGGGGAAGCCGTATGAGGAGCAGCTGAGGCCACTCGGTCTGTTCAGCCTGGAGGAGACTGAGGGGAGATCTCATTGCAGTTACAACTTCCTTGTGAGGGGAAGAGGAGGGGCAGGTACTGATCTCTTCTCTAGGGTGACCAGTGACAGAACCCAAGGGAATGGCATGAAGTTGTGTCAGGGGAAGTTTAGGTTGGATATTAGCAAGAGGTTCTTCACCCAGAGGGTGATTGGGCACTGGAACAGGCTCCTCAGGGAAGTGATCACAGCACCAAACCTGGCAGAGTTCAAGAAGCCTTTGTACAATACTCTCAGGGACATAGTATGACTCTTGGGGAGGGTCCTGTGCAGGGGTAAGAGTTGGACTTGTGGGTCCCTTCCAGCTGGACCTATTCTGTGATTCTGAAGAAGACTGGTAATGCAAACCACTCAAATAAAAGAAGCTATCAGAAAAAAGGACGCATCTTTTACAAGGGAATTAGAAAAGAGCATAAACTGGTGCCAGTTGAATGTGAAAGCTGAGTAAGGCAGGCCAAAACAGATTTTGAATTAAAAGCATCATAACTTCATTTTTAAACGGATCAAAAGCACAAAACTTACCAAAGGGTACGTGGGTCAACTGATGACCAAAATGGCAGAAAAGTGATCTGGAGAAGTTGAAGCAGTAGGTGAGAAGTGACTGCATTATTTACATCTGTGTTGACTATAGAAGAACTTAGGGAACTTCCTACATCTGTGGCAAGAATAGATTTAAGCAGATCACTGGGGGATCTGTTTGAGAATGAAGCATTAATGGAAGAGATTCTAGAACAAATCAATAAAATTAATGAAAATTACTCACTGGAGTAAGCTAGTGGTCACTCAGGAACCATAAAGGAGTTTGTATGTGCGTTTACTGATGTATTAACTTGCCAAGTGTAACCAATACTTATGCTTCAGCAGATGAGGAATCAGAGGGCTAGAGGCAGCACTTTTTCAGAAGAACTCCAAAAGAGATTCAGAGAACTGCGTGCCTAGAAATCCAATGTCTAAATCAGAGACACTGGAATGAATCAAAATAAAGAAAGAAGCCAATAGATATACGAATAAATGCAATCGAGTGATGAATAATCAATACAGTGCAGCACCAGAAGGATTGGTTGCTTCTCAGTGTAAAAGGAAGTCACAAGTGGAGTCCCAGAGGCATCTGTTCTGGAGCTGATACTGAGAAAGATGCTCATAAGTCATCTGGCACATGGAATAAATAGTTAGATGGTGAAGTTTGATGATGACACTGAATTACCCAGAGTAGTAAAATTAAAAATAGACTTCAAAAAAATTACAGAAAGATTTTATGATGGTGATGAGGCAGAGGAAATCCGAGGTTGATAAATAAAATGTTATGCATTTGGGAGAAAATAATTTTGTATATTTTGATGGGTTCTGAAATAGAAAGCTAAGAATCTTGGGAAAATAACTACAGGATAATACAGAATCTTTATGAGACTGGAAAAAATCTATTATGCATTCACAACTGCAGGCTGCTCCAATCTCCCCATCTCAAAGCACATATCGAATATGGTGAACATAACTATAGAGTAGAGCAGCTTCTGTATCAGGAGATACTAAATTGACCAGGACCCAGGACTCTTCTGCCTAGGGAAGAGACTATGAGAGGTTCTAACAGAAGTCTATAAAATCCTAATTGCAAGGAGAAGGTGAATATTCATGGTTTTTCATGCCAAAAGAGCAGTATCAGATGACCAGTGCTATACAAAGAAAAGCTTGTCTTGTTCTAGTTTCCTTAGATGCCTTGCTACCAGTTGCTATCAGAGGATACCAGAGAGGAGGAACCTAACATGATCAGCTACCCAACCTAAGCCTAACTTTTTTTGCTTTTACAAGTATTACCTAGCAAGGCATGTAAGAGCTGGAAGACATATACAACCCCTTGAGCAGACTACAGGTCTAACAAAGACATACAAACAATGCACTTCTTATTAAACATACTAGAGCACGATCCCTTGGCTTTCATTTTTTTCCAATTTTTGCATGTAAGTCAATAGATGATGAATGCCATCTTACTCTAAAAATCACTTTTCGTTGTGAATAATATCATCTTACAAAACAGCCCTTTTATTAATCTTTTAAAAACCAGGGTTTATAATAACAGTCATTTGCTTAAGAAAAATAAATCCCTCAATTCTTTTACCAAACAGTGGTCAGACAGTGTACACAGAAAAAATTACAAGCATCCAAAATACTTTTATCACCAGTTATGCCATAGGTTCTCTGCCATTCTGCTGCTTAGGCAGGAAAGTCAGAAGAAATAACTTCGTCATGCTTAAACCCCCCCATGTTAGGAGACAGTTTGTACAGACTACAGACAACTTGGCACCTTATAGAATCCTGTTTACCCGAATCCTCTCACACAGCATTTGTGCACAGCTTTGTGTAGATAGAGAGTCACATTTTATTTGTCTCTCAGTGGGGCACAACATGACTTTGGCTGTTCAGTGTTTCCACAGAATTTTATTGAAAATATCATGACTTGCCTATTCCATTTTTAATCCATTTTTTGCAACATATTTCAAGATGAAGCTGTTGAACTGTATCTGTTTACTATTTTCCTTGCTATGTATAATAGCTTTAGTAGGAACTTGAGGCATGCAAAGAACGCCATATATAAGCCTCACCCATTCTGCTCACTCAGCTTGTTTTAACTAGCTAAAGAAATACAGTAAGACAGTCTTTTGGACATTAAAATTATTAGCTCCCATGAAAAACTTCCAAGTGTGAAAAAAGCTGAAAAATGTTCAAAGTATCTCTGGAAAACTAAACATGAGCTGTTTCAGGTTATTTTGAGTTCTTTAATTAAAACCTAATTTTTTATTAACAATTAAGGGGACTTTACTTATTTTTATTGTAAAATATTTAAATTACCTGCAAAATATTTTTCCATGATATTAATTAAGCTATATTCTTGTTTTGTTTTTTTTTTTAATAATGCTGACAAAAAATTGGGGTATTTTTAGCTGGGAGAATATACCTGATTTGCAAAGAGGAAGAAATATAAATTGCCCAGCATATACTTATGTAGTAGCCTGAGCTGCTACTATTCAAAAGACAGAATATCTGAGGTTGGTGACAAAAGATAAAATTTATTATTCCCAAAATACTGGAATGGCAGGAAATACAGTCCTGAATGGAAAAGTGCCAGACTGTTAAATTTATAAAAATTAGTCCTCATAAAAATAGAGGTATCAGTATAATGACTATCTGCCTCAATTTTCCTAAATTTTGCCACATTTTCTTTCAGAGGCCCAAATAATATCTCTTCAAGTGTATGAACAGTTGTAGCATTGAAAGGCTAATGTGAGCCAGGATAATTGTTATTAGAAGAATATTACTCAGAGAGGGAAAGTAACCCATGAACAGTATGCACACGCATTTATAATTGCATGTGAGTGACTGAGTTCATGAATGTGTGCAGCTTATACATTATTTGCAATTATTTAATTAAATATATGCGTTTAGTAAAACAATTCTATATATAGCCTATACAGCCACAGATTTTGTATGCTAATTTTCACATGTTCATGTTATTTGCAGTCTGCTGGGCTTATTTGCTCCCCTGTTAATAAATAAAAATCCTGATTTTTTTTTTTCCTAGAATAATCTCTTGTTTCTCACAGCCAGTTTCTGAATAAGTGACTTGTCTGTGGCTGTGATCCACGAGGTATTGTCAGGTTTCTGTCTGTGCCCTTGGCCTAACAAGTGCTTACAACTGGGAGGAGCCCACTGATTAGAAATTGTTTACAGGACGTAAGTGATGAATATTATTAATGGACCTTGTTGGCCCAGAGAAATGTGTTTCTGTTTTCAACTTGATGGCATCTGTCAGTAACTGGACAAATGATGAACTATTTAAAAATTTCAGCAGGCGTAGCAAGGGAGACAACCGGGCAGCTGGGAGAGCCTCACTGACCACCATCGCTGGCTGGGCAGGCAGAGGACTCTCTCTTCCTCACACATCTTTTTCCAGTCTCTGTAGATGACAGACATAGATCACGTTAAATACAGGCTTAGCATCTTGCTCTCTCTTGGTATATAGTTCAGCAGGGAAACCTTTCAGAAGCCATTCACTGGTGGTCTTTATACTAACCCAGAACTGAGGCAGGGAAGCTCTAGGTCAGCCACTTGGAACAGTTTGGACCCCAAGGGCCAAGGCTAAGAGTCTCATGGAGATCACTGTTGGGAAGCGGTAAAAGTCAGAGATAAATATGAGGAGGGTGTGGGAGCTCATTTTGTAGTTCTGCGGAGGAGAAAGTGACATCAGAAGCAGGACAGAGGTGACATAGTGAATCCGAAAAATCCGGTATGAAGAACTGCTCAGAGACTTTTGTATCTTTAAGCAGCAAGGTATTTGTTTATTCAACGTTGGGAGCAGCAAGCCAGCTTGCACTGGACAAACTTGCTCGACTTGGAAGTGCAAAACCAAGCCATTTTATACACTTTAGATACATGGTTACATCATTTAACATACATATTAATAAGTAGGTTAGTCTCTGGGCGGAGTCTTTCTAGACATGCCAGTCTTCTACTGTGGGGGTCTTCTCCTCAAGCCTTCATCCCTCTGGTGGTCGCCATGGATGTCTTCCTCAATTTGACCAATTAGGTGACCTGAATTATTCAAGCTTGCAAAATCCTGGCTCTGGGCCTTCTAGATCTTGTTCAAACGTCTAGTTTACGTAATTTATTACCATGTGTGTACTACTCCTATTCTTTCTATAATAAGGCCTTTGGTCCTGTGAGCAGAACAGAACATGATATTAACCAGTGCTCCTAAAATGTTCTTCTAGCAAAACAGGTATTGGGGTTTCTTAGCAGGCCAAGATATCTCAGTTAACTCTTTTAGGCCTGGCTCCTGTTTCAATGGTTTGACTTAAGGTAATAGGGATGAAATTTATGCAGGCGTGAAGTCTTACAAGTGAGAATATCCCACACATAGCAAAAGCATCATATAGATGGCAGTACAGGGAGCTGAAAAAGGACTGGGTGAAGTACCTGCTAGGAAGGAGTATCTTAGCAGCACCACTTTGGCTTGCCTGACACAGTAAGTCTTTCTTCTGAGGAGTCATCTGAAGAGCAAAGAGGAGATTGAGGAAGAAGAGGGAGAATAAAGAAGATCCACAAAGCACATCTATATAAGGCAGAGAAGGTAGAAAAATCACAGCATTTCATTATAAACCCTCTAAATTTTACTTAACTTTGCCATCTCTTTAAGCAGAAAAGCGAGAGGAGAGCTTTCCCTGTTTGGTGAACCTGTGTAAAGGTCTGCTGTTGGTGCATCCTTGGTTAGAGGCCTTATCTCAGTTCCTCTAAAAAAAACCCCTGCAGAAGTCAGTCATGCTAAGCAGGACCAGAGTTCGTGTCTGAAGGACAGTGGCCATGCATCTCATCTGTACCAAAGTCCTGGGCAGGCCTGCACCTGTAGAATTAGAAACCACATGATTTTGAAGGAAAATATTTGAGTAAATTTTCCAGTGATTGAAGCTAAAAGATCTTCCTCATGTTCCTATGTGATTGTAGGAGGCAGTTATTTAATATGCTGTTGTCTCTTAGGATAAATACCCCAGGCTAGCATGAAATTTCCAAATCTCTAGTAATTGCTGTTCTTTTAAGTAGAAGAATTAATTTACTGAAGATCAAATTCCAGCTTACCCTAAGATAATTTAAATAATGGTGGCCAAAAAAAAACTCAGTAAAAAGATGAAGATTTGAGTCAACTAAAGAATTTTTAATGTGATTTTGCCAGATTGTTTTGGTTGGTAAAACATCCCCCACAATCAGGAAAAAAAAAACCTATATATTTCATCTTGCCATTTTAAAAGAGTTGTTTTTATTCAACTGTAAAAACACTGTTTTGGGACCTCAAAATCAAAATTATTCTTACCCTCCCTTAAAAGAAGTTAAACATCGTGTTCATGTAAAATTGGGGGATTTCTACTTTTCATGCTGACAAACAACTTGAAAAACATTGATTTTAAGTTCATTGGGAGTTTATCATTTGTATATTTTTGGCACTTCAAGGAAACTGTCACATTAGTTACTTGCACATCTGCATATTTAAAGAAGATAGTGCAAATCAGTCACTAAAAGAGCAAAATGAGAAGTAAGAAAAATAGATTTAGATTTTTATTAATTTTGAGTCATTGAATGCAAAAGACTAAGGCACTTCATTCTAGTTGTTTAAATAAAAGGCAAGTGAAGTCTTTGAATGACATTGTTAAGGACTTAGCACAACATTTAAAAAAACCGTTTGCCATATATTAATATTTAATTATTTTCAAAGTTCCTCCCCCAATTATGTAAAAAATTGCTCTTTTCTGACACAGTACTGCACTTTTGAACTCCACTTTTCTAGAACTACTGTGCATTTTAACCTTGCTCCTAATCCCGTAAAAACTTTTTTTTTAATAATTCATCAGAAGCGTTCCTTGGAAGTCAGTCACCCCTTCAATATGCAACTCCCTGTGTTTATTAAAGGAAGGGTGTTGACAGGCTTGAGGTGGGAACCACTTTTTTTCTTAATAACTTTGATGTCAAAAGACAGTTGTGTAAGAGCAGATGGCCTTCTGGTGATAATTTCCTGCATGGCTCCTTTGGAAACATCAATCTGATTTAATTTATTTTTTATAGGAAATACCAATGAATTTTGTGGATCCCAAAGAAATTGACATCCCGAGTCATGGAACTAAAAATCGCTATAAAACAATTTTGCCAAGTAAGTGAGTTAGCCCATGGTTTCCTATATGACGTTTAGTCCTGCTTTGGGAACATATTGCTGTGAAAATTCAGCTGTCTTTATATTTGCTTGTTGTGTACCCATTCATACTTGAATTTGTAATCTATGTAGAAAGAAAACAGAAGCCCAGTGCTGTAGGACTGGCAAATGCAGAACTCTCATTGGATGCCTTAGTAGGTACACATGTTGGCAGCATCCCAGCCACATTCTGAAGTGCTTGATGATTTTCTCTGAAAGGCAACTCAGGCAGATGAGTAGAGAGAGATGTGCCATGCCTTGCAGTAGCTCATCCATCACAGCACAAATTGTCTTGCAGTCGCTGAATTCCCTCTGGTTGGAGGAAGCTACTTGGGACTAAAAAAACTCAGGCTACAAAAAGCAAGTGCTACTTATCCTTTGTTCTAGTGGGCTTCCATCTTTTTAAATCCTCTGGTGGTTGGGGTTTTCTTCTCTGTGTGCTAATTGTCTTTGGGGAAATCTGTTTGCAGGAGTAAGAAAGCCACCCTCACACAGTGCTGTCTCTTTGTTGCTGTAAACTTGTTACTGCCTTCTATACTGCTCCTGTATTTTCATTGGCCCAAATTCATAAAACAATTGCTTTGTTATACTTAGAGGTGATTGAAAGCTTTTCAGTGGAATAGTTTTCCTTCAAAATACATCTCTCTGAAATGCAGCTATTTTCATAGCATTTGTTGGCAGATAATAAGATATTCCATTTCTCTTTTATTAAGCATTTTGTTTTTGTGTTCTGTTTCAAAATAGGCTGCAGAAGTTTTAACATTGCACTAAATATAGACATGAATAGTTGAGTTTTTATAAATTTTGACATCACCAAAGTGAAAAAGTTCAGCGATTCAAATTTTGCAGAACACTCCCACAGAAAAATGTAAACACATCTCTTTGCTTATGTTTGGAATGAAGAATACTTTTAAAATGACAGCATATCCTATCAACTAGAAATTTGTTTTCTAATCTAGATTGTCCTTGTGGGCCTATGTTACATGTTAGTAATTCAAATTCAAATGATGAAGTTTCTCTCACCAAGCCTGAACACACTGTAATTTGTTCACAGCATACAATGGCCTTGCAGTTAAATTAATGAAAACTGGTGGCCTTCAGCCTCTAGATTTGTCTCAGAAATGTGATATGTACCTGGGAAAGAAACTTTATACGTATAGAGTCCTTGCTTCTCTTCAACCTCCAATAAAATTTCCATTGTGTTCAAGGATAGTTCATCTGTTTAACCAACAGCTGTGTATCTTTGAGTGCAGTCAAGAAATGTTAAAGGGAATAAAAAAAGAAAGTAACTTAATGCAAGTTATATACCTAACAGTCAGAAAATTCAGCATCCCTTAGAGTCTGGCCCAGTGTCAACAGGATGTACATGGAGGGTGAAATCCTGACCCCTTTGACGACAGCAGGACTTTTGCCATCAGCTGCAGTGGAGACAAGATATCACCCGGCCTCCCTCCACCTGACGGGCAGATTTTTGAAAGGAGTTCTCCCTTCCCTTAGCATCTCATGTCCCAACTGTCCCAGCCACCATCACGTTCACCTTCAGCAACACCTGGCAAATGCGATGAGTCCTATTTCACTGCAGTATGTATTTTGAACTGGGACACAACAGCTGGGCTGTGGTTAATGCTGATGAGCTTTGAGAACCAGCGTGCCTGTGTGTCTTCACCTCCAGTTAACTGAGATGTGCTGCCAGGTCCATGGCGCATTTTGAATCCAAGCATACTGCTGGTGTGCACCACAGCTACTCACTGGCAGGCCCTTTGTAACTGTCTTTGACAGAAGTCAAAAGGTCTATTGTGCATTAGCACCAGACTTTTTCAAAGAAGATATTTTGAGAATTGTGGCACATGCTCATAATAAATACTAGCACATCCCACACCCAGTCTGAGAGGGTTTGGAAATTATTTGAGTGATTAAATAGAACAGCTTTTCTGGTTTCCTGCTCAGATGATATCAACCTGCTGCTTCATACACCCGCATCAGCTTTTCCATTCCCAGCACTGGGTGCGTCTCTTGAATCGGGGCACCTGTGATGACAAGTGACGTTTGAGCTGATGGATTATCTCCTAAAAATGCCCAGTCCTGCCAGCTCCACCCTCTATGCTTTGGAGGATGTTCTCATTTTCCAAGAGATAATTCTGTGACAGGGTGCAGATACTACCCAGCCAGACACACTCGTGTGAAATAAAACTAATGCCTATTGAAAAGTGTTCTATATAGAAAACTATAAACTGCAGGAAACGTTACATTGCTGTGAAAGATGTTTCAGTTGCAGTATAAAATAGCCAACACTCTTATGCAAACACTAGGGTGCCGCTTTAAGTTTTCTAAATGTTATTTGCATTATAATAATATTCTAATTCAACTAATGACGGGCCAGTGTGGGATCAGAGGCAAGTGGCTAAGCAGTTCCTTAAAATTCACTGTTTCTCCAACCTTCCTCCTGACTGTGACCCCCCCCCCCCCCCCATTGCTCCTGTTAAACTGTGCTCCATACCTTCTGCTGCATTCCCTCTGCTACCATACTGTAGTGTGTCTCTCTCCCTCTGACCAGGTTCCCAATCCTGCACACAGACTTCCCAGTCTCTCACCTCTGGCAGAATACCAGCCCTGCTGCTCCTTCCTCATCCTCTTAGTCAACACCTTCACCTTTGCCTGCTTGTCTCCTGCAGCCCCCACTACATATTCCTGAAGCAGGACCTCAGCTTCAAAGACCTCTATGTTTTCTGCTTGCTGTCTCACTTTTCTACATCAAACCAGAAGCAGAATTCCTGTGATACTTTAGACTATATGTGGACTTTTGCTTACAAAGGAGCCAGTGGCTTAACACTATTCTGTGGGTATCAATGTGTGTGTAATACCTGGTTACCATTCCCTATGCCTTTCTGAAGAATAACCTCATGTCAAAAGTCTTCATGAAAACGCCTTGGACAGAACAGCAGATTCACAGTAACATGAAGATAGAAAGGACTTAGGGGGTCAGACCACAAAGTCCACAAGCTCTTGCTTGAAGTACTTGTGCTAAAACTGGCTCTGGTACTCCAACTGAAGGCAAGGGGAAAGTTAAATTTAAATCATATGAACAAAGTCATTTATTATGAAAGCATATAGACAGATGCTAGAAAACTGTTTTTCCGGTGCCGAGAATTTTCAAAATCCCTTGCACTCCCCAGTCCTGACTACAAACAGTCAGATTTGCTCCAGTTTTGCTCCATAATGAAGGCAATAGGGCCAACAGCAGACTTTCAGAGACTAAAGAAAAAAAATCATATATACAAATCAGAAGAGAAAAATAGTTGAATCTTAGTGGAATTCAACAAGGGTTCATCAATGGACTTTTACATATCCATGTGAGTCAACAAAATGTGTCCTAGTTGTGGTCACCAGTATCATAGCATGTATAATATTTGTAAATAGCTAGTATTATAATAATTGATCTATATTAGACTGGATATTAGGCAGACCATATTTTTAGTAGATAAAAAGATTCCCTTTGCATGGATGAAACTTTATTTTGTAATGCTGAAGCATGTTTTAAATGCAGAAGCACTCACCATGATAAATCCATTAAATTTTCAGTTGAAAAATCCTGGATTATATTGGAATTACCAGGAAATAATTCAGATGGGATTAAAAATGGTGCATAGTTTACAGGTGTTTTATACATGAGTTGTTTTGAAGCAGTTGTATTATTTACAAGTCTAATAGCCTGTTCCCTACCTGGCAGAGATTGGGAATGCAGTCTAGTATGATTCTTCAATGTTCTGTATTACAATATTTGCCAAGTAATATCAGTACCTGTTATTTATTTATACACTGCAAGCAAAACTAGGCAAAATAGAGAAGAATGAATTTCAGAATGGTTTAGTATCTGAAAAATTTATGACCTTTTGGGCTGCAAGTGTGAGAGCAGTCTGCCTCACAAAATTTTTGTCTTCCTTTCCTGCTAAAAAATCCAGAAGCATCTTAAGGACAGCCTTTCTTACAGTATTTCTGTCTTGCTGTTGTTTAGGCAACTAGGATAGGACTAGGAGTAACAAAGGACTTACCTTGGAAATGCTACAAATGCAAATATACCCATGCCCTAATGAATTCAGTTCATAGTAGTTGAAATGGAAGAAGGAAAAATGACCACAGCACATTATACCCACCATGCAATGAACACAGCCTTTGCAATGGGACAAAACCCCATGCCTTCATGACAAAGTGACATCATGGAGTGGATGATCCTCCAGTATCTGTGGCATTGCAGGAGGTTGTCCAGCCCTGATTGTTCCCTGCACTGGGCAGACTCATGGGAGCAAGCTACAGCCCCTTTAAGACCATCCTCTTGCTCCAATGTGGTAAGTTCAGGACAATATTGATTTGTTAAAGATGGAGTTAGAAAAAGCTTCTTCTACTCTTATGGGAGAACTACTCCAAACTTCCTAGATACATGGAAGAATACAGGAGTAATTTTACCTCCATTAAAATTGTAGATGTATTTTATTAGTAATATTAAGTGCTTAACACCTCTGCTGCATTTCAAGATGCTTTAAAAACATTGATGAATTCAGCCTTGCAGCCGCCATCTGTCTTTCTCCTGTAGCTTCAGACTCTCAGACTTTGCCATCCTTGGGGAAAAGATTATTACCTCTAAGGTATTTGTCATTCAGGAGGAAGCTAATGACTTCCATTTATGTCTGATGATTGCTTAGTGGCTCTGGATCTTTAGCACTGCTCAGGTTTTCCTCATCTCAGAGCTCAGTTTACAGCACTTGCCTATTTCGTAACTGATCGTGACTGTTAATTTATAAAAGATTCCTGTTCGGAAGCAGTGTTTGTTTCGTTGATTGGAGTTGGAAGGAGGTCTCAGAAACTGTGAAATTGATTTAGCTGCTCCCTAGTAACAGAGGGATTTATCTCAAGACGTGGTAATTAAACTGGATGTTGAGGCTGCTTGGAAGAGGTTTTTTAAGGTAGAGGTCAAGTGACACCAGAATCAGAGGCATTGTGTGAGCTAGAGGAAGCGGGTGTTTTTTCAAGGCCACGTAGCCTGAGGCATTTGTGGAAATGGCTAATAACCACTCTGCTGAAAAGGAATGAGAAGTTTCCTGTCCTCATATTGTTAAGAGGAAAAAAAGCTCTAAGTGAAAAAAGTTGGAAAAGCTAGTATGAAGAGATTTTAACACAAGCTAATTAGGGTTCACGTAGTGCTACTAACTGCAGAAGACAAGACTTCCATGTACAGACTTTGAATTAGAAGTCATGCAGTCATTTGCATATTTTAAGAAACATGCTCCAAAACATCAGCCTGGGTTCTACAAAGGCTCCATTCCTGTCCAAGATGCTCCTGTGACCTCCAGTGGGAAATTTATGTTTGGGATCATCCCTCCTCTTCCTTTGATTTGCAAAGGTTTTATCTAGTTCTTAGGAACAGGATGAAAAGTCACAAAATAAACCCAAAAGCAACTCTGAAAATACCAATTTTTGCTACAGCATATGTACATCAATTATGTATTTCTTATGTAAACAGCAGGACCGCACAATAAATAGTGTTTTCTTACCACTTTGCAGCTCAGCGCCTGCATATGTATATTTAAACACATAGCCTAGATTGCACTTAGTGAAGCAGCTATCCAGAGACTATTTCCAAACCAACAGGTATCTGTATACTGTCAAAAACCCACTGATTCTAGTTAATTATTTAAGCAAATTGCCAGAAGAAAAGATATTTTTTCAGCACAGACATATCTCCATATCATTTTGTTAATAGTAGAATATTTTTTCAGAAAAGGTGTGAAGAAAGTGAAATTGTGTCTCTAGACAGCCACAAAATAGGCTCACCTTCTCACTCCCCTTCTGCTTACCCCTTTCTTTTATATTGTGCACTTGAGAATTTACTGGCTTTAATTCCAAAATGGTATTACATGGGGGATCACATCATCAAAATGAGTAAGCAAAATCTTCCTTTGCAGGAGAGATTTAGTAACCTCCAGCTCTCTACTCAACAGAAATGGCCCCTACTCCATTCTAGATCATCCAAGACTGAAGGAAAGAATAGTGTGAAGAAAAGTGTTCCTGTATTTTGGCATTGTGTCTCCAGTCCAGTGCACATGAATGATCACAAATTGTGTCAGATCCTCGAGGACACAAAACTGAAGGGAATGATGTGGATTACCTAGTCCAGGCCCTTACAGTGAACTTGAACTGGTATAAAAAACACATATCTGATTTCATCCCAGGCAGAGGGAACTTTTCTTAATTTAAGTCCAACTGTCCAATGTAGTGATTGAACACTACAGCTTCAGGTGAAGATACCCGTTGGTGTAATTGAACAATGACATGACAAAGGTTTCAGAGTCACAGTCTAGGCAGGTCAGCTTGATACTAGCATGGGCAGACTAGACCTTGCTGAGCATTGCCTGGACCTTATAGTGCTGCTTCAATGTGCAAAGCTTGCTGAGATGGTTCTCCACAGTGCAGCATTGTGCAGTATTGGGGTACCTTAGCTACATGTGATGATCCTTTGCAGAGGGAAGAGTTTGGTGCATAATGCTTTACTGCTTGGCAACCTCAAGTAATAGTAGATTCTTTTCTTCAGCAAGACTTTGATTCTCTGTAGAAGCCTTCTAACTATGGGTTTTCTTTTCACTTTCTATCTTCCTTGTGCTCTTAGATCCTCTAAGCAGAGTGTATTTGAAACCAAAAAATCCATCTGACTCCTTGAGTACCTACATAAATGCTAACTACATTAGGGTAAGTAAATGTACACTCTTCATGAACTTTTGAGACAATATTTTATTGCCATGTGAGTAGCTGACTTTTCCAGGTGCCACTCACTTTATTCCTACCCATCATCATTCATAATTCCAGGTCTGTCTACATAAGTGTGATAGAAATAGTTTCATGAGCCATTTGTAACAAAGATCACATAGCCATGAATGTACTAAAATGGTTGCAATAAAAAAAAAATCAAATAGTTTATAAAAAACATTAAGAAATACATACATTACTATTTGTTTACTTTGCTATTTACTGTTTAATATTGTATTACTGCCTTATAATAAAGAAAAGAGGGTTACCTTTAAACAGTAACAGATACCAATATTTTCAATATATCAATTGATATATTGAACTGAAATCAACAGTTAAGTAATTAGATAAATACTGTAATAAGTTTGTGAAAAGGAGCATAAACAGATATGTTAAATATACATGTGCCCACAACACACACTTGTTCACATTTTACTCCCTATATTGGTCACATGACACAAAGCCTTCCCCAGCAGAAACCCTGTTGGAAAGCATTATTTCTAAGTGTCAGCTATGTTATAGTCCTTGATCTCACACACACACAGAGCTTTCTTGAATTCATGACACCATGTATGCTAAATAGACTACTAAGAAAGTACTTCAGTCATGTTTTAGGAGTGTAGTCCTCTTACCTGCAAAATTAAATGTTTTGATTAGAGTTATTATCCAGATCCTTAGCTGGAATAAATGTAATACTGCAGCAGAAATTTGGCCCCAGAGCTCTACAGTGGTGCTGCTTATTTAAATAACAGTACATTAATATATACATACATCCTCCATACATCCCCCATGCCCCTTACCCTGCCTCACTTTGCATCCTGGACTTTCAGCATTCTTTCAGCATTCATCATCTAACTAAGCAGAGCAGTTCTCTTTGGAGAGCAGCTCTTCCACGAGCTGGTCACGTTTTGAGTCCTCTGAGGTCTCCATTTTCCCCATATCACCACTCTTCAGGCCCACTTATGGTGATTTCTCCTGCTGCAAACACCAGTTGAACTGCCAGCAACTGCAGAAAAAATACAACCCAGCAATGAAATGAAATTTCCCACCCATGTATGAAAAATCATTAGGCTTGCTGGATCCTGACAGACCTGTCTTGGACAAAGTATGTTCGGGCAGGTTGGTGAGTAGGACAGCTGAGGATCTATCCCATTGGTTCGTGCAATGAGTAACAGCTGTCAGGGAGAAAGGCACCCAAAAGGAAGACCCAAGGCTAGAGGCTCCCACATCATCTTGCAGCTGTTCTCCATTCACTCGTTCCTTTCAGACATCGCCAGGCTCTCCAGCATTACTGTTGGGATCCCTGTTATTGCACAAACTCATAACTTCTCCTTTTCACCCTGAAAATAAGAATTCATTGTCTTGTTTTTCCCATTTCTTCTTGGCTTTCCCTCTCCTCTGCTTTCCCACTATTTGCCTGACCTATCTTTGACCTCCTACACAGTTGTATGTGTCTTGGGACTCCCTATACTGATATGTTGTCCCTCCTATAAAGTCTCATATAAAGGCACTTCTCCCTTAGCAAAGATGCATAGCAGAGCCTGTGACTCCACAAGCATTCATGTATTTTAAATCTTTTTTTTCGGTCGTGAATCTTTGTAGAAACCAGTTTTATAGTTCTCATTTTCTTTCCTGTATCTTGTTGACTGTAAACTATCTTGTAAACACTGCTGCAATATAAATCATAGGTTAAAGGGATGGATGATGGAAAGCCCCAACAACTTGGAGAATGGAGCAAGCCAAAAGAAACCAAGTAAGCAGGGAAATTTTAGAGGATTAATGTGTTCTCGAGACCATTTAAGTTCATCAAATCAGTAGTTTCCAGAGGAAAAACTGTTCTACTGAAAAATTTCTGATCTGCTCTACTGTTAGTCATAACTGCTTTCAGTTCAAATAACTTTTTTATTTCAGATTAATTTTTCTGCACTTTTAGAACATTCACCTGCAATATTGATTGACCACATGAATTTAAAGTAAATGCTTTTTTGTTTGTTTCTAAACCAGGGATATGGAGGTAAAGAGAAAGCTTTCATTGCAACTCAGGGACCCATGATTAATACCGTGAATGATTTCTGGCAGATGGTTTGGCAAGAAGACAGCCCTGTCATTGTTATGATCACAAAGCTGAAAGAAAAAAATGAGGTATGACAACTATCCAAACTGAGAAATTATTCCTACGGCTGCATACTGTATAAAGGACCTTAGCAGATATGGAAGGAAGCTAGCAGATAACCAGCTCTTAAAGGACCTGTTTATAGTCTATGGTGGGGTAACCAAATACACCAAGTGCAATCATGTAGACACCATAAGAGATGTATTAAAAAAAACACAAAAAGAAATTCTGTTTTCTGTATCTGTGCTGTTGGGTTTGTAAATTTATAAGAAACACCTCATTTACCTGTTGGTCACTTCTGTACTTCTTTTTACTTTCTTGTATATAAAGACTAGATGGTTAATATTATGATTAGAGTTTTCCTGACGTGGTGGAAGTTTGCACTTTGCTATAATGGCAAGTTTTTAATCCATTCCAAATGTTACAAATCTTCTGGACCATCCCAGAAATACAGTTTGGGCTCCCAGATGTCAACACTGTGGAGGAACTTAGCCAGAATGGAAATACATGGCTCTTTACTTTAGTACCAATTAGAGGTGACAATTGCATTTTAATGGCTAACGGCCAACTAACTGCCTGGTATACATTCTGTGGCTTTTGCATCCATTCTGAACTACATCTTCTATAGCCTTAATTAATATTCAGGTAAATTTTTGTCAGGCTTTCCTTGTTTGTGACAGAGTCCATATTTCTGGCTACCAAGCATTAGGAACAAAAATCGCTCTCCCATGCAGAGGGCCAACACCAAACTCTGTTTTGGAAGACTGAATGTTAAAGGAGTGGTTTACAGGGCTTGAGGACAAGAGCGAGATAGAAATAAAGGAGTTGGACTTTTTTCTTGAGTCCAAAGTGCTAGACTTGGTAACAATTCCCAGCTCTAGGTAGGTGCCTCAATCAAGTCTCAGCACTTTACCAGGTAAGCACCAGGGCTGTGTTGACCCTGCTACACTCACACCCCTGCTCTTCAAACTCAAATGCATGTGAGGATAGAGCAACAGTGTTTATTCAAGCAAAGTTTCCAGTCTGAGTGATCAAGGGACCAAGAGTATAAATGTGTTCCCAGAGCTCAAACTCACTGCCCCATTTAAATGTGGACTCAGTAGACCTACTCTTCTCATACTCTTCAACGCTGTTTGTCACTGTGAGTTTGGACTTCTAACACAAGCTTAAAATCCAGGGGATTTTAAGAAACTGTATGTAAAAAGTAGGTTGGTCCTGTAAAATGTCCCAGGATGTATTTCCAAACCAGGTGCCATTTTGCACTAGACTGTTCAAACAACTGTCCAGAAGTCTACATTTAAGATTAAACATGAAAGCATAGCAAACTTAGCCCAGCCTAATCAACCAAAAGAGTAAGTATTTCAGTGAGGAAATGCTGACTGTTTAAACACTCACATCTGACACTGTGTAAGAAGAATGACTTGAAAGAAGTGCCCAGTGGTTTTCATCATGTCAGGAAGCCCTGTGTTTACCTGAGTTACGCAGGCTCTAGGCGCTGGTGTTTATCGGCATTGTTGTGCCTGGCAATGGTAATTTCCTCCTTATAGAAAGGGTGAGGAATCTCAAGGCGTTCCCAGGCTATATAGAGAGGCTGTGTTTGTGCAAGCTGTCCTGCCTTGTGTAGAAACCTAAGGACTCTCCCACTGTTAGCAGGTTCCTCCTGAAATTTTTCTTGCTGTTGAAAAGAGACCAGCTTAGTTATTGGGCATGCTCAGCATATTATCTTCACTGTTAAAATATTGCTCTCTGTAGAGAAGGTAAGAACAGATGTTATTTAGCATGATAGCTCTTGATATTTTTTTCTTCTCCATGGTCTGCTTTATTTCCATTATTTTCAGGAAGGTAAATCTGCAGTATACACACATACAAATACCTTCATATCTGAAAGCATATTCATCCACATCCACCCCTGAACAAATAAACATCTATACCTGACTCTCTTGTAAAAGCCATATTCCTCAGTTGGTAGAACACCAGTCAGCCTCCATTTGAGCTATAATGTACTGTAATGTATGAACTAATGTATAATGAAGAAGCTCTCAAATGAGAGACACATGAGAAACCGTAATCTCAACAATAAATTTATTTATTTTACATAAGTAAAATTTTTAGACATTAGTGTCCTAGTTCAATATATCGATGTAACAAACTTGCATTAGCAATGGGAATTGTGTGAAATGATGATGAATAAAGGTTTCTGTAGATTTACTTCCATAATTTGGATGAAAAAATGGTTAAGATTTGCTGTGGTAACAGTTTTTGCAAGATGGATGAAGATATAATATGAATGTAGAGCGCTGAGCAAAATATTAATTTCAGCTGTACAAAGAAAAAATGCAGCATTAAATGATTGGATTTTCTTTCTTTTTCATTCTGAAGTCTGATTAAAAAAAGAGGATTGATTTGTAAGGAAGGATAATGCTGAAAGAACTATGGGTGCTCTGATATTTTAATCAGAATTTGTAAAACCTATCCTCAAAACTACACAATGTCTGAGCAAAATGAAGATCTACCTGTGTGAGGAGAGTCCATAGCAAAGGAGCTGTAATTTTAGAGTTAATACTGGGAAAAACACATCTCATCTAGCAATCTAGGTATCCCCCCTGCTCACTGAAGAGCAGTAGTCACCTCCAGAGTGTGATCCATCCCACTCTTAAGAGGTTGAGGTAAATCACTAACTGAAGGCGACCATCTCTAATTCCATAGTAATATTTTAAGACACAATCTTACAAAGCTTTACTCACAAGGCAAATATAATCTTCATATATTACTGAGTTTATTCAAGACAACCTCAGCTGGTTTTTGTAGTTATGCTATGTACTCCATAAATAATATGCATTTAGTCTGCCTTCAAAACTTACCAGCAACTTTACCTGTTAATCAGAAAACGTATTTTGGGAAGCATAAATAAAGAACACTGTGCAATTCTGCATTCTGCAAGTAGAAGGGACTAATACTGACAGATGCATGTTTATTCAACTCAGATAATGTAAATTTTTTTTAGCAGTCAGTAATTATCTAGGACGATCTTGACGATCTTGTTAACTCACTGTTTAAAGTTCATATATTTCATGTAACACTTTGTCCCTCAGTTTGTCTATAGGCATGCATAGCTGAGTAGATTTGGGAATTTGGAAATCCTACCTTCTACCTTTTACACATAAGCCTCTTTGAAAATTACTTATTAGTTAAGTTGAGTATTGATACCATAGCTATATCTTAAGTTTTAGAAGAACTTAAAAAGATTTGGTCCTAACTTTGAGGATTTTAGTATATGAAGGCAAATCCTGCAATCCCTCTTGAAGTATACCTCTCCTGCTTGAGTTAGTATGACAGTAAATAGAGGGCAGGAGTGAAAAAGGATTCCGGCATTGAAGCTTTGTTGTTATTATTTGTTACTGTTGTGTGTTGTCCTGGTTATTGGGACATTTAATGTGTAAACTCTTAGGCATAGCTATATGGAAAAATACACAAGAAGCAGAGTTGAAGTAAAGCAACTGCACGTTTAAGAATTGTTAAACTAATTTTGTTCAGGGTCCACATCCAGGGAATGTAAAGCAGGTAAATGTTGTGTCACATGAGAGAGCCTTCCTCCATCCAACAGAATTAGGGACCAGTATGCAATAGGAGCACTTCTGGCAGGTTAAAAATAGAGTGTGGCAAATTGCAAGTGCCAGGCCCAAATCAAGGCAGGGCCAGATCCCACTCAGTTATGGAGATCCACTTCAGGAGTGGTCCCATGAAGCTTGGCACCCAGTAAGCATGGGATAGAGCATGCCAGGAAACAGGACAGGGAATGCAGGGAGCCTAAACCTGCAGCCCTGTTACAGAGGGAAGGACAAAGGCTGAAATCAATTAAAAGTCATGTGAGATACTGTTTCTTGTATAAACTTTATGGTTGTCAGGGAATTTTGGTTTATTTAAAAAAAAAATGGTCAGGCACTAGATCGGAAATAAGTAATCATTTATTACAACAAAGTTAACAACTTTGAAAGATGGCAGGAAGATGAAAACTTCCACATGAAAGTAAGATTCCCAAGGGTGCCTTGCTAGTTGGTTAGGATTTTTCCTTTTTTTTTAAACTGAAGTATCTTTCAAAAAATCCTACTCATAACTGTTATTTGTTTGCTGACTACAGAGGGGATTGTACACTCAACCCCAACTCACAAAATACGTGACCTATTTACCTAGTTAGAAAGTGCTGTATAAATCAATATGCTGAAAGGGAAACTGCAGACTGAAAGTAGAGCAAGGAACAGAATCAGGACCAGCAGAAAGAGCAAAGAAAGACTGTGTGAGTATAAGAACAGGTGAATTCTTCCTTTTTTCTGATATATACGATATGCAATGATTGTGGACATGAAGCTGAACACCAGACTTCTCATCCACTGTGTCTAACTTTTGAACGGGTTTAAAATATACCTACTGGAGACCTTTACAATTTTCTTTTATGTTCAAGTATCAACGTGAGGCAGTTTACTTTTTTTGGACAATGGTCTTGAGATTTTTTAAATTATTTTCCTTATGTCTGATAACTCCCATCTCCATCTTTATCCCATTTTTGCAATGAACTTTCAAAAACATGTTAATTCCCCCAAATACCTGTCTCCTTAGAAATGCCTGAACCAGTTTATCGAACCTGTGTTTTCAAGGCTATTTTGGAAAGCAGTAACAAACAGTATTTTTAAAAGATGCACAGCAACAGTGTTAAAAATAATCCATTGTATCTCACTAAGTGTAGATGAACTGTTAAATGAAAGTTATTTTAATGAACAGCCACATTTCATTGTCCACCCAGCACAAGTTGCCAATTCCATTTCTGGGAAAGAGTCAAGAAAAACACTCTTCTGGAGTGCCTGAAGGCTTTGTAGTGAGCAGTCACTGCTCACATTTATCAAGAAGTCTCAGGAGTTTACTCAACTATTGTTGATTGTCAGGGTACAATTGTGTATTTAGACTTTTCTTTTTCCCATATTAGCACTGAAAACTACACTCCCAGGGAGGGGCACGAACTGCAGATCTGGCAGATGATAGTAGCTATACATGTCACATGGGTAGACTGTGGAACTTGTGAACATTCTTTTTCATTCCAATTTCTGAGTATTTTATTGCCATTCTTGATCTCTTCGGGGAGACAGCAAATTTAGGATGTTCGAGTAATTCTGCAAAAGACAGGATTTGAACGAAACCAGTCAGAATGGTCAGCATTATTTGAGAAAATGTGGCTTTCACACACCTTACACTATTAAGGTAATGAGCATCTATTTTTAGAAAAGTGTTTATACAACAGAGGTGATTCAGTTCAATTCGCTATTGGGTTATCCAGTAGAGTAGTAGCTTAAATATTACACCTGGTGGTAAAGCCTTGCATTTCACTGATTGTTTTTCTGGATCATTTTTAACAGGACTTACTGGGAGTTATGCTTTATGGAAATTAATTATATTAAAGGGATTGTTTAATTTTTATGCATAATGTAAGCTGCTGTCTACATGTATGCTAATTGCTTCAGCAACAGTTTGTGAGGAAGTACAGACAAGTTCTTTCTGGGATTCTTAGTGTTCTCTTAGTGTTTTGTTTGGTTTGTTTGTTTTTGTGGGGTTTTTTACCTGTGCATTGGATATTAAAACAGAATGTTTTCTTTAATTGTTGGAGTGTTTTTCTTGTTTAATGAACAAGTCAGACTGGCCAGCATTATTTCAGAAAATGTTACTTTCAAATATCTTACACTCTTAAGGAAATAAGCATCTATTTTTTAGAGAAGCATTTATACAACAGGGATATATGTTTTCACATAACCTTTAGAGATACTCTAATTGAAATGAAGTTGCAGTTGACTTGAAGATAAGCAAACTATTTCAGGGGAAAAATAAAGTGGTTCATATTCTAAATACTATTTCTTCATCTTCTTTTTAGTAGAGGCTTGTCAGATACATTGCTGAAATAGTATAATACTACTGATTCATTAAGAATTCTGTATACAGTTTTGTGTAGCTCTAGCAAGATTGATGGATTTTCTTAACATTCATTTCCAGAAAGTTCTATGGTAAACAACTCAGATTCTTCAAAATACTTGAACGTGCATATTGAATCCCATTGAATTCAGTAAGATCTAAGGGCACATTTATGTGCTTTCTTGTATCAGGACCCAAGAGAGTAAAGGGGATAAGAAGTCCTATGAGGAGAGGAAAAATCCTGAATCTCTTACTGAGAAGGAAATCCCATTTGGAAAGAGAAAACTTTATAAGTTTAATTTTATGAATTAAAGAATATTCTAGGAAGTTTGAATGTGGAAAATAATTCCTTTAACTGAACTTCATTGAGGTTTTAAGAATAAAAACAGCTGTTCAAAGTGTTCAGTGATAGAGATCTATATTTGAAAAACTCAAATCCTGAAAACCAGGCCCACATCATTAAGAACCCTGCAATATCTTATTTAGCAATACTTCAGACATGAATCATACCTCAGTTGAATTCATCAGAACTTTCCAGAAAAATACATTCTGTGTAAAAATTAGATACGAATATGGCTCCAGGATCCAGTTTGTTGATGACATTGATGCTTGCTTTACAGAAATGTGTGCTTTATTGGCCAGAAAAAAGAGGAATCTATGGGAAGGTTGAAGTCCTTGTTAACAGTGTACAAGAATGCAAGAACTACACTGTCCGTCAGCTTACAATAAAGGTAACAATCTGCATCTGAGAGACATCATTCATAACGCTTTATTTTTTTTAATGTTAAATGATGTTAAAATGTTGGTTTGTTTAAAGGGCATACATTTTTGCAGGATGAGTAGCTGAGCTATGAAGTCAAAGCTGCAAGGTATTGTTGGGACCAAAGTACTGGAATACTTACGGTATTTCCACTTTGTATCGCTCTGGCAATAAAAAAGGCTTCAAAAAGAGTGCAAGTTTCACTCTCATAAATTACATTTGTTTTGGGGCCCTTTTAGCATTGCCAAGGCAACGTAAAGGGATTTTAGTTAATGAAAGAACTAGTATCTAAAAAAGATATACTGCTCATGTTGTGTCCTGAGTGCATCTATAACCCATTTGAGAAGCTAAAAATACAAATAGTATATAAGGAAATCTTCATGCTTTCATGATTCTGACTAAACATTAATTGTGCAAAATAAGGTAGATGTTCCTATTCTGGGTTACTCTCCATATTACACTTACCTGCTATCAGACTGATCTGCTGCTCCTGACATAGCATTACAATAAGTAATGGATTGGGAAAATTTATTCAGTGTTGCAGCCCCAGCACTGAGAAGTGAGCAGAAGTCGTATCATCCAATACAAATTACCCAAGCCCCTTTGCTTGTTGAAGGAAGTGGTAGCAGCCTCTGTTGGAGAGAATAACTGGACACACTGGGATGTCTGATTAATCTAGAAGGGCAGTTCTTCTGCATCTTTATCTTAAGTACTCTTAATTTTAATATCAGACCCTTAAGATAATGACCTTAAAAGGTAGAAATATATAATAATTTAGAAATTCAGAAGCTTAGATCAAGGTATTCTCTCTAGGTATTATTGCTGATATAACACAGTCCTCCAAATATTCCCAGGTGGAAATACAGTCATGAAGTCAGTAGTTAGATGGACAAAGCAGAACTTACACAACTGTTAAAAAACAAGTTTTGAGGTGCACAAACCCTTCCCACAAGTGGGTGCCTGAAAGCGTATCTGTTCCCTGCAATTGCATCCTCCAAGTCTAACAAAAAAAAATTGTTAAATCCATCTTAACATTTTTACTGTCTTTTTACCACAACGTTGAAAGAAATAGAAGGAATTATTCACTACCAATGTTCCTATACAATCTTCATGTTATTTTCAGCAAGGGAGTCAGTCCCAGAGTGTGAAACACTACTGGTACACATCCTGGCCGGACCACAAAACCCCTGACAGCGCTCAGCCTCTGCTGCAGCTCATGCTGGATGTAGAAGAGGACAGGGTGGAATCACCAGGCCGAGGGCCTGTCATCGTTCACTGCAGGTAATTAACTGCCCAAAGCAAGGCCACAGCAAATCACATCAAACAGTCCTAAGCAAAGAATGTATTTGGGGAAGAGCAAAATTCCGCAGTTCCTCCTCATGCTAATTGACTTTTTCAGTTCATATCTGAGGATTTGAGTCTTGGAGAGAATTCCCCTGTTGCTAGCAAATCGCTTCTGAACTGTTCCCTGTTTCTGCTAGTGAACTCTGCTTTTGAAAGACCAGCTGGAAAAATTATTTTCCTTTTGTTTCTTATTTAGGATTTGCTTACTTTTTTGTGTTGTTGCATGATTACATACCAAATTCAGATGCAGTGCCCTGTGACAGGTTGGCTAAAATATTGCAAAGCAAGTCAATTTTAAAGAGCAAACATCATGTACAAATTTGGAGACCAAAACACATCAGTACTACAATATGAGAACATTTTCACAAAGGTAATTGGTTGGATATTCAAAGGCAAAATGTTATTCAGTACTCAAGAGCAGAGTGTAACTCACACAAATTGTAATGCAGCAGAGAATGTCCTTCTAATAATTCTAATTTAATTCTATTTTATTGCTTTATATTGATTCATTGCCCCATGTTGCAATTTAAGTAGTAGGAAGTAGCACTGGATTTGTTAAACTGGTGGAAAGAAGTAGAGGAAGCAAAATAGAAAGTAAAAATAAAATCAGTGTTTCCTTACTTGCTTTGTCTCCTAACTGTGATGATACATCTCTTACAGTTGGGATAGTACCTTTTTTTCCTAAAAGTACATTAGAGCAGAACTAGTTAGCAGAACTAATCTTGAACAATTTCTTTTCAACTCCATATTTAGGAGATTTAGAGAAATGAAAGCCAGATTTGAACCACCCATCATTTTGAAATTTTCAAAGCTAGAATGTGATGAATACACAGCTTTTCCAAATTTTATGTAGCTGTTTTTATCAGGAATTGTAGTTTTCCTGAACAATGCACAAGTCCATGGATGGCTACTGAAAGTCCCATTTTTCTCGTAAGGATCTTCAGTAATGAAGGTCTTCAGGAGAATGGCATGTGTGATATGACAGTAACATCTGTAATCATGACCAGGAATTTATTAATGATTAAATACAGATATCATCTCAGTTGTGATTAAAATTCATAGTTCTTCAGTGACAGCTCAGCAATACTATGGTCTACAAAACTCAGTCACACTCCATTTTCTAGTCAGTGTGACTCTAGTCACACTCCATTTTCTATCTGAGTGAGAGGGCTATGAAGATCTGGACGCCAACTCCGTGTTTTAACTATTTTCCTCAAATTTTCATGCCATTCAGCATGACAGTGATGAGCTGCACTAAGTTCCACATTACTTAAGCAAGAAACAGAGTGGGGCAGAGATTCTCAAAAGTGTTGAAGGCTCAGGGATAAAAATAATGCCAAAATGCCTGTTTCCCAGCAGGCATCAAGAAAACCTGGAGAGCTACAGCACCAAATCCTTCTGCCTCCTGCAGAATCACATGAGAGAGAGTTAACTTCATCAGCACGGGTCTAGGTCCTTTTTGCCTTCATGGTTATAGATATGGTTAGTGGAACTCCTGTATACTTTGAGGGCTTTAAACATAAAGCCACACTGACTTTTGCCTTTAGATGGGTTTTCCACCATAATGATGTGCATATCTCCATCATTTGCTTGGACTGGGCCAGAGAATACTTGGACTTTGTGGTGCTAATGAAGATTGTTTTTCTTACCATACACTTGTATGCAAACTGGAAAAATGTCTCACAATTACCCACAACAACTGGATTGCTGGAACAGTGCACACTTTCATTTCACTCAAAGAAAGTGAGCTGAGAAGACAGCCTTGCTGGTCATGCACCCAGGAACTGTAGGTTCTAGAAATTCCATGTTTCATATTTTTAGTGTTTTCATATCTATTTAGTGTTTTGCACTTAACTCCTTGATCTGTGAATTTCATTCCCCTATCAAATATGCCTTCTTTTCAGTGCTGGTATAGGCAGAACTGGATGTTTTATTGCCACGGCCATTGGTTGTCAGCAGTTGAAGGAAGAGGGAGTTGTAGATGCATTGAGCATTGTCTGCCAGCTACGAGTGGATCGGTGAGTTCCAGAAGAACCATAAATCAGTGATCATTCTGAAATGATTTTGAAATCATCACTGAAACAATTTAGTAATGATCAGTAATGATTCAGTAACGATTCTGAAAACCTTTTCACAGTTGGATGTTGCTTTGCATTCTGCTGTATGCATGATCTCACTAGGACACAAGAGATATGGGGCAGTCTGGAGATAAAGGATTATCTTCAAGCCTGGATTGACAGGGACATCCAGGCTCACTCAGTGTGTAGTTTCTTTGAGCACTGGAGAAAGGCAAATCTGGTGCTGTTGCTATTCCCTCAGCTGTGCTGGGAGTCCTTTTGAATTGAGCTGGCAGATTTCCTCAGCCTAAGAAAATAGCAAGGCATTTGTTGCACAGTTTTCTTAAGTCAGTTCAATTCCCTGACTGAATTCACAGCTTGGGAGCAGGAACAGTGTAAGGCACCATTGTTGCAGAGTGCTTTGTTTTGTGAAACCATGGCTGAAGAGAGATTTGTGTTGGAAAGGAAGATGTGGGTATTGTGCACAATGGAAACTATTGGTTTGGTTGTATGTTTCTTTCTTATTCTGCCTAGGGAAACAGGTTTTTTTATAAAGTAAATAAACAGGATTGAACTAAGAACAGAGAAGTCTCCTCTCCTACTCACCTTGCAAGTATCTTAACTGCTCCTGACATGCATTTCTTCTTTAAATGGAAAAAATCCATATGAGTGCAAATGCTGAAAAAGAGCTTAGGTCAAAGGGGCAATACAGAATTTTTGTGTTCTGAAGAGCCTTGAAAGGTACTGGAACCATGAATTGCAGAAGGACTGGAATCCATATCGTTGAATGTGTTTATGGATCACCTCCTCTGCCTTCCCCTCTCATGCGACTTCATCGTACTAGAGATCGTAATGCGATCTTTACAGGGCAACATGAGCCACTTGGAGTGTACAATTCTCCAAGGGAAGTTACTGACCTAAAAATCTCAGCAACAAAATGAGATGGAAATGGTGAGGGAAAAATGCTTAGTCTGTTTTAAATTATCAACTCCAAATTTCCAACACTCTTTTCTGATTATCTGTTCACCTTATTGAAAAAGGTTTGTAGTGTTCTCCTCTGTTTTAGTATTTCTATTATGAGATAACCTTTTTCTTATTGCTTTTACACTCCATTGTAGAGAAGTGGAAGCAAACTCTGGTTTCAGCTGCATCATTTTAATGTCATTATTTCAGACATAAAAAAATAAGCCAAATTTTCAGCATTATAACTGACAACACAATTTCACTGAGTGGATCTGACTAAAGAACTTTCTTATACATATTAGTACCCTAGATAAACTTAGAAAGAGAATGGAAATCTGACCCAAATATAACATTCATAACAGCAATCTCCGTGACACAAAACTTGTTATAAAGCATTGTTTTTTTGCAGATTTCTGTATTTTTTCAAGTTTCAGATTATATAAATAGACTCCAGAGATCTTGCTTAAAATACTTCATATTCTCAAGCATTGCCTGAGACGAAGAGTATGTCCCTATTGTAATTTTTAAAGACATTTTTCTGGGTAAAACTCAGTAACCAAAACCTCTTTTTTCTTTTTTTTTTTTTTTTTTCCAATTGGCCATATTGCAGAATGAATCTCACTCCCGTGGCAGTCAGTTTATAACAAGGATTACTAAGGCAAAGCTTAGTGGCCCCTAAACACTACAGTAGCCACTGCCAGCCCTATCAGACTGCAGGTCCATAAAGTGACCAGGTATCACTGTTGCATGGACAAAGCTCGATGGGACCAGCCTCCCCTGATGTTCCAGTCCTGACATGGTGGTTATTGGCAGGCAGTGTATGAGACAGAGTCTTTACATCTGTCATGAAGCTGGCAAATGAACTAAAGCCCTCTAGACTTGGCTGCAAGAGCTGGCTGTGGCCATCTATAGCTGTGTTGCACTTTACGTACCAGCATGGCCAACATTAGCAATGGAGTAGAGCAGGAGCAGTGCTGAGGTTGTCTTCCTCATTATGCTGGTGAGCAGCTAAGCTCCAATTTATTCTTTGTGCATCAGATTGCCCTCATGAAAAAGAAAAAAAGAAAGTTCAGCAGAAAAGGGTGGTTTTATCTGACCACCTGGGATCCAGAAACCTGGCTAAGAGGTACACTGACTATTTCATCCATGATATCTGACCCTGACTAGGTTCCTGGACAGGCTGGCTCATGCTCGGAGCTTCACCATCCAAATTCAGGTTACTGATGTAATGAGCATACTCAGGCATATCCACTCGTGTGATCTTTTTATCACATGGTTCCATGCCCACATTTCTACCAAAGAGAACCAAGCAATAGGAGAAAAGAGCTGTGCTTGTGGGACTCACAGTGATGCTGTAGTGACTTACCAAAACATTTTTATTGCCAGGATATTCAGTAAAAACCAAACAAGCATCCAGACAAATCGCATATGGTGCAAAAAGTTATGTTGCAAAATAGTTTAATTAATTACCCTCCCTGGAAACAAAGTTTTAAATAAGGCTCCAATAGGGAATGAGACAGGACAGAGCTGTTCCTAGGTAAGTATGTCCAGGTACCACTTTCTTTTTAGCTGTTCAGTGTAAGTTAAGGGATGAACAAATCTGACAGTAATGGTCAGTGCTGAGCTAACATGAGGAAATGGAACACCCACTCAAAATCTTGACCCAGGATGGAAATACGGCCATGCTCTATGTGAATTTGTAGAAAGACAGACCCACAGGTCTGCTCGGCTTGCTTTTTTTCCCAGTTCATTTTTTATGTTTTGCAACAGAAACAGGAAATGTTTGATGTGAGGCATCTTTAAGACTTACTGTGACATCGAGAAACTTTGCACATTCTTAACCTTAAAGGCACATTCTTGGAATGACATCCGATAACTTTGTTCTTGGCTCCTCAGACAGGATGAAAAGAGTTTCCAGTGTGCGTCAATTCATTGTTGAAGTGCTTTGACCAATCGCTTCAGGTTAAAAAAAAATAATCCCAAACCCTATATCACATTCATTCTGGAGCAGACTGCATCCAGCTGCACTAGCAGCAAACCAGAGGGCAGGGTAAAGGGCCCTTTACGCACCCATTGCTACCCAAGCAAAGCTGGTCCTGGTCCCCGAGCCCTCAGGATACCAGGGGCTGTTTCTTTTGAGCACCAGCCCAAATAGTCCCCAAGAAACTGAAAGCTCAAAAGCTCACAGAGGAGCTGGCAGTGCAGGTTGGCAAAAGGATGAAGGCTGCACACCCGGAGGTGCTGTAGCTGTTGATATATCCCTTCTGGGCACTAGGGACATGGGAGAGGAAACCTCCCTCCTTGAGCAGATTTCCTCCTGAAGTTCTCTTCCACACAGCTATTTGCACAAACTGATGTCTGGGGCTCACAGATAATTCCCTGCTATTAGATGTGAGCCTTGCACAAGAACAAAGGAGAGAAGAACTTGGGGATAGTGGTAGATGAAAAATTGGACATGAGCTGGCAATGTGCACTTCCAGCCCAGAAATTCAGCTCTGGGGTCCCCAGGACAAAAAAAGGCATGGAACTTCTAGAGTGGATCCAGAGAAGGGCCATGAAAATGGTCAGAGGGATAGAACACCTCTCCTATGAAGGAAATCTGAGAGAGATGGGGCTGTTCAGCCTGGAGAAGAACAGGATCCAGGGACATATTTTTGCGGCCTTTCGGTATGAAAGGGGGCTTATAAGAAAGACAAAGAAAGCCTTTTTACCATGGTCTGTAGTGATAGGATGACTGGTAATGGTTTTAAACTAAAAGAGAGTAAATTTACATTGGGTATTAGGAAGAAATTCTTTACTGTGAGGGTGCCCAGAGAAGTTGTGGTTAGCATTCAAAGCTGGGTTGGATGGGCCTCTGAGCAACCTTCTGACTTAGTGGAAGGTGTCCCTGCCCATGGCTGGGGGTTTGGAACTAGGTGGTCTTTAAGGTCCCTTCCAACCGAAACAATTCTGTGATGCTATGGTTCTATGAATCCCATGTATAACAGCACTGACAAGGCTAAGTTGTCTGAACCTCTGTATAAGACTCAAGTGTCCTTAAGCTGACAGAGGTGTGCATTGGTTTGCCTATACAAGGTTCAGAAGCATGATAACATTTCGGTTATGCTTGCTAACACAGAGCAAATGGGGTAGTGCTGGGCTCAGCCCAAGCCAGTCTTATACATGCCTTTTTGTCATGTACTTCAACAGAAGTAAGGAAGATGAAGGAGCAAGGATCACCACCTCAAACAGCCTAGTACAGTCAAACTTGTTTTAGCCTGCCCTTCCTGCTGAGTCCTTCTGCCTGGATATGTTTCCTTCCTCCACCCATTCCACACAGCTGATCTAACCTGGGAAGTGCACTCCCTTAGAGAACATCTTGCGGGAACGTCAATGGGGGAGACAGAGAGGGAAGCTAGCTGGAAAGGGGTTGTGTGGGCAGAGCAGGATGCAGCAGTGATGAGAAAGGAAGGAGACTAGGCAGCACAGAGGACCAGAGCAAAGCCCTCCCATCACCTTCAGTCTCTGACTGGATCTCTGGGTAGGGGACAAGCAAAGAGGCAAGCAGCTGAAGGCAACAGGCAGCCAAGAGTTATGAATCTGTGTCTTTGTTGGCAAAGCTAAGAGTCTGCTGCATTTTTACAGAATCACAGAATATGCCAAGTTGGAAGGGACCCACAAGGATCATTGAGTCCAATCCCTAGCCCTGCACAGGACCATCCTGAAGAGTCACACCATGTGCCTGAGAGTAGCATTCGAACACTTCTTGAACTCTGTCAGGCTTCATGCTGTGACTACTTCGCTGGGGAGCCTGTTCCAGTGCCCAACCTGAGTGAAGAACCTCTTTCTAACATCCAACCTAAACTTCCCTTGACACCACTTCAGGCCATTGCCCCAGATCCTGTCACTGGTCACCACAGAGAAGAGATCAGTGGCTGCCTCTCCTCTTCCCCTCACAAGGAAGTGGTAGACTGCAATGAGGTCTCCCCTCAGTCTCCTCTTCTCCAGGCTGAACAGACCAAGTGACCTCAGCTGCTCCTCATGCGGCTTCCCATATTTTGTGCCAGATGAAACCATTTAAGGGCCTGTGATTTTGTTCCTGGGAATACCATATCATAATAGACATGCAGTTCACTAAAAGATGTTCGACATTTGCCTGACCTCATTGGGGGAACACAGACAGCTGGTCATTTCCTTAAAAAAGTAGATATTATTTTAATTATGATTTGCCTGCCACAGCCATTTACCCAGTAGCACTGAGGAAAATAAAAGGATGCTTTGTTGTAGATAAAGTTCTCTAATACTAAAGGATGATACTTTTTGAGGCAGTTTTACCATTTTTCAAGTAGCTTGGTATATCAGTACTGTATTTGTTGCTAGAGAGCTCATGGGAGTCTGTCCTTGTAAGATATCTGGCTTCAACAGTGCTCTGGATCCAAATATCTCACAAATTTGAATATTTCAATGAAGATATAACTGAAGCCAAACGCGATACATATCTTAATGTCTTCCTTCCCGCTAAGGCCATTTAATCTTTCATCATCACAAAGGTAGCTCATTGCTCCAGGGTACACTGAGGATGAACTGGGGGCTTGTTCTAGAAGCAGAGTAGGTAGCTTTGAATACCCTGGCAGGTGAGATAACACAAGTGGAATTAAGTAAACTTGAGGCTATACTCCGTGAGAAGGGAGACCTGGAATATCTCAGTACTGACAGAAAGAGGCTCAGTTTAATTTCAGAGTTAAATGGTACCACTTGTAGTAAATATCATCACACCTACCTCCAGTATGACATCCCCTTCCTACCACACTGCAACTGGCACTGACATATGGGATTTGATCCTCATACTTAGACCTGAAAAAGGATTGTTATCAGGTGAATGTATAAAATGTAGGCATTTAAGCCAAGCTGGCTTGGATTAAACTAGTCCTTTTTATGGTCAAGTTAAACTCTTTTGTATTGTTGGTAGTGAAATGATTCACTGCTGCAAAGTGTCTTAGGCTGCTGTTCGGACAGGATGCATCGTAGGCGTTAGAAAGAGGACAGGAAGAGCTGTTCTCTGCACAGACTATCTGCAGGTCACCAAAGGTTACATTTTTAGTAAAGGACAGAAATGAAAGGCCAGATTCTGACTGTTTCCTTGCTCCATCAGTGGTAATGCTGCATCCATGTATCTGGCCTTCCTTGCCCAACTGATTGAGAAAAATTCTCTTTGAATGTATTGAATTTGAAATGTATGTTTTATAATGTAGGTGCCAGATGTTTTCTTCTCTAGTTCTTACTCTGATGGAACTAGGAACTCTTCTTTCTAGGCATGTGCTGGATGGCATAAGTTATGATGAAAGTACTTCTGCTTAGCCAAATCTCCCACTTACTTGAGAAAACTCTAAGCCAAAAATTGACAAAAGGGCTTGTATTATCTGGTGGTCATGAGGCTGTCAGAGGCTGGAAGTTGTTGCATTCTTAACAATAAGATTTCAGCCCAGTGTGTTTCCTTTCCAGGGGTGGAATGGTTCAGACCAGTGAGCAGTATGAATTTGTGCACCATGCACTGAGTCTGTATGAAAGCAGACTTTCTGCAGAAGCTGTCCAGTGAAGCCAAGGAGTGTAAAACTGAATGTCAGTCTCTTGAGGTAATTTGTTTCATTACCTAGCAGCAGCTTCTTCAAGGAGTTTACTGCAGTGGGAAAGACAGCTTCGAGGCCAACTTCTGAAAGGATTGTGGACGGTTTGGCAAAAGTATGGAGATTGCTGGACCCTTACTATATATGAATGTATTGTGAGCTTCCCAAAAATGATTTATAAAGAAGGTTCTGTCCTGAAACTACACACGGATTTTGTGTATGTATCTAAAGGTGGGTTTAATTCTGTAATGCTGATATCTGCCATATGGAATGTATGTATGTGCTACTGCTGCAGTCAGATGGACATTGGGACTTCTACAGAAGATACGTTTAACAAGTGTATAAATGCTTTGACGTTTGCAAACTGTCTTGTGAATGGACTGTCAGCTGTAATGTAAAGTGCTATTACTGATTATGTGGTGAGCTTGTTTCTTGGCCACATAATATTCTTGCTGCTAAAATCGCAAGTGTTCAATTATGGATTTAAAAAAAGATGAGATAATAAAAAAAGAATTAAACATCTTGTTTTTGAAAATATTCAAAAGCAGTTAATAATTTGTATGGAAATATATGTTCTTCCTACTGTTAACTATTAAATGTGTATTTACTGTGGGTCTTACAGAGCACAATGTTTGTTCTTCAGTGTGTTTGTATTTACCCTATACTGTTGATTGTCTTAGAACATGCTTCTGCTACAGACCTGAATCCAGTGTATTTGTAAATTGTGTAAGTCATTCTGCTTTTAAAACAAACTTTGTAGGATATATTAAATGGTAAGGATTTTAAATATTTGTATGTCTTTTATTAATATGGAAATTTTAGCATATGTTGTTTATCTGCTCTATCTCTTTCAGTAAGAGATAGATGCCTTTAGTGATATGGACTGTTCCATGACAGGTTATACAAGAAAGAAAATGCTGCTATGACTGTTTCCTTTACTGTTCAGTATGAGTTTGTTTTTAAGAGATATGCAAAGTTGGCATTTTGACTTACAGCACTGGGAGGTCTGTTTACAGGGTATATTGAGTTTTTAATGCAGTGATGTTGACTTTGCTTCATACTGCTAATAAATTAAACTTGATATAAAATATTAACTGAAGTCTCTATTCTTGCCTAGAGTAGTTAATGCCCCCCACACTCTTGTACCCCCATAAACAGGTTCAACCCAGTACAATTTGGTTACCCTCCACCATGGCTTCATACCACTTGGGAACCAATCCAGAGGACACATGCAATAGCAATATCCCACTGACATGGAGCAAGGTGCACCACCTGATGGGAAGGCAAACCCAGCATCATTTGATTCCTCATGGGGAGTTTCTGTAAGACCTGATACAGATACCAGAAGTTTGGCTCCTCCTCTTCCCCTTCTCCCCCACCCTCCACTTGGCTTTTAGAATTTGTGGAGTTAGAAGTATCAATATTGAGATTTTGCTTGATTGTGTATAGTTACAAAAAGTATGTGTTTGTTCCCAAGATATTACAGCAGATATTTACCCTGCAACATCCAGATGACCTGCAAACTTGTAATATTTCACAGGCAACAAATTACACAAAAGTATAATTCCCTTTCTTTTAGTCTAAGGAGATTCAATATAATCTCTAAGTTTCCCAGGTGTTTGAAAACGTCTCTGTCTGTTGCTTGTATTTTTCCAAAATAAACCAATTAGTACACTCTGAAGAATCGTATAAAAGGACAAAGTGCTGTAAAACTCCCCAAAACAATTGAATAGAAGGAAGTGCTCGTCACTGACTTTTTCCCCCTGTGAAGGCACATTTCCTTCCTAGCCTTCGCTTCACTTATCTGAGGTGGGTTTTTTTAAGAGAAGCATGGGGAGTTGCTAGAGGGAAAATGGATTCTTTATTTCACGTCCTGGTTTCTACCTGTCTTGCCTTGACATTCTCAGGTAAGTGTCTCTCCCTCCTTCCCCTCCTCCGTGTTGCTCCTTCTGCCACTGAGTAGAGCCCTCCAGCATAGCCGGTGACTTGAAAAAAATGAGTCACCTCTTCGCTGTGGTTCGTACAAGAGGAATGGGGGGCAGGGCCAGCATAGCCCGTTCTGTTTAGATTTCTTTCCAAAGGAAAACAAACTGTCTCCTTCTATGCTGGAGATACATCTTCTTTTTTTAAGAAGATCTCCTGATAGACAATCCAGGAGATGAGTTTTGGGACAAACTCTTTAAAGGGGACATTCCTATTTATTTAGACTTTGTGTGATTTCAGAGACAGGAGCTTTCTGTGATGCTTAGTCAGAAAATACTGAGGTCTGTGAAAATAGGGGTTGACAAATATCAACTGAGGGAAATAAATACATGTTTGGTTTAGCACTTTGTGACTAATGAGGCTGAAAATGTTTTGAGTAACTGAGATTATAAACAGAGAAAAACCCAAACATGATATGGTAGGGAGGCTGCATTTGAAATAATCAGTTCTGTATTCTGTAACTTTGTGGGGGTTTGATGAATGCATTGTAGTTCTCTTCATTTGAGTATCTAGTGTTGATCTTTTAAGCGTGGTGACACAGAGAGCTAATCTTGCATGGGTTGGAATGGTCACAAAACTAACAGCTAGAGACGTTGGAGTAAATCCAGTAACATAGATGTACTTCCTATCAATAAAGAAACTCCGTTCCTGTAATGACACAGGCACTGAGAAGCACACAGATTTGTGAATATGTTTTCTTATATGTTTCTTATATGTTTTCTTCAGAAACACTATGAATTTTACTAAAACAACTCCCAGGCAGTAAATTATGTTTTAAAATGTCTGTGTTGTAAAACTGAAAAAGAGACTGAGAGCTTGTGTAGATCTCTGTATGCTTTCAAGCAAAGGAAATGCTTGAAATATAATAGTTCTTGGATTTCTTTTATATCTGGTTTAATTTTTTCTTCATTTTTATATATAATGAAGGCCATAATGACCTTACCACAAGTTTCCTTTTTGCATTCTCATAATTTACATTACTAGTACTTGCATCATGTGGCTAGTGTGTTTGGGTTTTTTTTTTAAAATAGGTTCAACTTATAGAATGTTGCATGAAAAGTTCAACACATAGAAAATGGGAAGAGAGATTAAGTTGCTGATGTATTTTAAATCATCAAGGATTTGCTTTTTGTTAAATACCCATGTGTAATCTATTATATTTTTCTGGAATTTTGCTTTTCCAGAAGGGTTTCTGATTATCCATGTCCAGAAACAGCAGTGTCTTTCAGAAAAGAGAGGAGTCATTATGGAAAAGTGCAATATGACAAACCTCAACCAGAAGTGGCGGTGGACAGCAGATGACAGGCTCCTCCATGTGAAATCTGCTCAGTGCCTGAGCATCTCTACGCGCTCTGCTCTGTCCTCTCGCAGCATCATTGTTGATTGTCCCCAGGCAGTCAGGTGGACTTGCCACGAGGACGGGCTCCTGAAGGTGGCAAACAGCTCTCTTTTTCTCACAAAGCAAGGTCAGAAGGTAATGGCCAAGCAGAGTAAAAAATACCTTCATACATGGATGCAGCTAGAAGCCAGTGAGACGGGAAAACCTGTTTATGTAAATCTGTGCTCAAAGCAAGGTGAGTTACTCCTTCAAGGAAGTATCCTGGAAGTTTTGGCAACAAAAATGTCTCTGTTATGCTAACTCAAATGTAAAAACTTCTGATGTTTTATTCATACAGAAAAATGCTTTTGATAGTTGAAAATCATTTAGAGAACTACGAAAGAACAGCTGAAATGAGTGCTATCTTTGTCACAACTGGTGGAGTTTTTAAGCCACTTTATATTTTCAGGATGTCTCTCCTTTTCTCTACTAACAATCTTTGGATCAAAGTGCTTATGTGTAAGCTCAGCTCGCTATTATTGTGTCATTTCCTTTTTTCATTTCTTAACAGAATTGTGGGTACTAATTCCTAGTCCTTTTAAAAAATGTGGATGTATGAAAGTTCTTCTCCTCCCCATTCATTTTATCATACAAATCTAGATTCAATCTGTTAAGAGCAAGAAGACATCCAGAAATCAAACACATGCACAATTATTTCTCTGAGTAACCCAAATGCATGATTAGAACAGCCATGGCTTACACATTTGTATGTTTACTCAGTGTCATTTTGCCCTTAGATGCCATATATATGAGAACACTCAAAATACTGAAAATAATGAACTGAATCAAAAATCTCAGAAATTCTTGTAATAGCACCTTGAGATGCATGAATCTGTGGACATTACAGACGCATATCTATATACCTGTGTAGTTACGAGTTTCCATGGCAAAATGGAAGGTAAAATGGTTCGAATACTGATTAATAACACTTTCTTCAATGTTCTGTTGTCAGTCCTTCCTGGCAATCCTGTTGACGTTCTTCTTACACACTATTAAGCAGTTCTTCATAGTAAATAAGAACAACCTACAGACTTGAGCTTTTTATTGGGGAACACACAGTTTATTCTTGCATTTACAAGAGTGAAAAAAAAGTTTTATGACCCAATACTTTTGCATGTAGCCAAGTTTTCAGAATGTCTAAATCAAATCTTCGTTCTTTCTAACCTCCTAGTTGTAAGACAGGGTATCACTATTTTCAGCAAATTTGCACTTGCAGAACTCTACTCAAAGGATCAGGACTATTCACCTGAGTGGAGGTCTGAAAGGACAACTTAGAGAATCAGGGAATGGAAAAGCGGCCAAGATGCCATCTCAGCCCTCCCATACATGTTAGAGATTAAAAAGGCAAAATCATTTGAAGTCCTGTGTGGCAAGTATGGCTTGCTTAGTCAGAGACGCTGAACGGTTCAGATGAGGTATGCAGGCAGTGTTATTTCCTTTAGATAGCTGGATGAAGTGTGGCCTAACAAAGCTAAAGTAACCTTGCATCCTTTTCTTAATCATGCATCAGAGGAGAGGCAATTTAAGACCAATAAGCACTAAGACAATTGTCATGAGATATGAAAGCACCCTCTCATCTATTTACTGTGCTCAGTCATTAAATGAATTTACCTTAATTTTCCTAAAATTCTCTCCATAGACAGGCCTGTAAATCCTCTTTAAGTGTGTCACTTATCTCATTTTTGACAGCTCTGAGAAGCTCTACTGAGAAATCAGCAGAACTTTATAATCCTCAATACCTACTAAGAAGTTCATGAATGTAAGAAACTCATAAAGAGTGAAAATAGTGCACAGATAGTTTTTGAAATAATGATGAGTACTACAAGAACAAAATCTAATGCCCCCCGTTCTGGTCTTGGTATCCATGTGCATGTCAAAATTTTCAATGCTGAATGTGCAAAATTAGTCTTCCAAGAAGATCTATCTGTTTTCAGTAAAAGCAGCAGTGGATTAGCCTAAAATAACATATTTGGTCTATATTTATCTAAGGTAGTAAAAACTGAGCAAAATCTTTGGAGCTGAGATGGCTGGTTTTCTACTCCTGACTAACACCATATTTTGATATAATTTACCCTCTGTTTTCATAGTACTCATAAAAATAATTATATTTTGGCATAGGAGTAACTCAGTGAATTGCATCCTAAACATCTTATCAGCCCAAGCTCCAAACCCAACAACTGCAACTACCTTTTATTCTGGAGCTTACTCAATGTCAAACATGATTTTTCTGAGCGTGGGGAAAGGCTGAGCTCGGATTTGGATTTCAAATCAACCATCTTAGATGTATCTGGATGTACACGTTTTGCAAGAGTCCTGACCTCAATGACCATTTGTGAAAATCAGGTTCAGTTTGGGGATGTATCCCATCTCTGTTCACTCAGAGATGATTTGAAATCTAACAGCAAACAGTCCTTCTCACACAAACCCATGTTTGAATCTGACCTCCAGCTGAAACAGCTAACATTAAGAAGGGCCATGAGATATCAAACTCCCTTGAGAAAGTAAGGCTTCATTTCCCATCAAATTCACGAGGAGATTCTGGGCAGAGAGAGAAGTAGTCTCAGGAGTGCTAAGGCCTTCTTTTCACCAGCCCACTTTTGGGTTCAGAGCTCCTTTAAGCCCAGAAACCAGGAGAAGGGACAGGAATGGAAACGGGGAGGAGGAAAACATGGGGGAGGTGAAGAGGTAGAAGGCAGGATGATGAAGACTGTTGCAGGTAAATAACACTTGCAGAACAAATGCCTTCTCTTATCTGGAAAGCACCCAGAGCACCACTAATGCTGACACACACTGATGTCACTCCTGACTTGTGTAAGCAATTCTTACAAGCTTCTTTTGTTCCAGGTAGGTTAATTTCAATAAAATATCCAATTAAAAAACAGATGCAATGCTACGTGGCACCTCAAATATTGCCAACACGCCTCAAAACCACTGCTGATCACAAATTATTCACTAAGTGGAGAATGACTTCAAATAGGGAGACACAATGCCAAGCTGTATACTGCAGTTATGCAGAGATCTAGAGACTGGCACATGGGCTGTAGAGCAGTCTGGATGCAAAAGGTGACATAAATTGTTTTGTAATATGATGCTCTTCATTGCATTTCTCTTCTATCATACTGTACATGGTAGGGACAGCTCTAGAGCTGTGGATATCAAGACATTCAAAACAGTAGTTGATTTTGTGGAGGAGAAAGGTTTTATTACTTACTGTTATGTGCCAAGGACTTAAGAACCAAAGTGGGATCTACAAAGATATAAAACATGTAGGACAAGGAATTAAAATAACAACCAGATCATCTTTCTCTCCCTTGTTTTGTTTTCACTCTAAAATAGACAAAATATCAGATATTACATATGAGCCAAAGTCTGATGTGCGATCTGACATTCACACTGTTCCTTCCTCCTTTTCCACCCTTGTTTCTTGCCCAGTATCTTCTCTTTCATGTGGACTTTTCTCTTTCCCTTACTCCTTTTAAGTTTACCTACTTCATAATCAGAACTGCTGATGCTTCAGTGGCTGAGATGGAGCACAGAAGATACCAGAGCAATGTACACTCCAAGCACACTCCCAACCACTGGAGCAGCAGTAGCAACTGCAGAATGTGGAAAGGGAAGACACATCCATTTTCTTGGGACTCTTGGGAAGGTGGAAGAACACCAAAGAAGGGTGGCAGAATCATAGAAAAGGCAGCAACTCTTACCCATTTTTAAGATCATGTAAATATCTTTAGACTTTAATTTTTCCACACCTTTAGTGTTTGTAGTGACTGCAATAATCCATCCATAGGTTCACTAGAGGTTGGATTTTTGTGTGTGTATCTTTTACAAATTTCTCCAGGATAAATTAGAACAATGATAATCAATATTTTCATTCCACCTTTGAGCTGACCCAAAACATTTTTCCTAAAAAAAGTCATTCAAATCCATTTGTATATCTCTGAAATATTATTTCATAGGATTTTTTAAATAAAAGAGTTTGCTAACATCTATGTGAACCCATGAAATATCAAATATTAACTGAATCTTCTTTCTTTGGTTAAAGCAATACATGGCTGACCACTTTTGCTGAGCTCCATCTGGACAAAGAGAGGCCTCAATATCAAATCCTTGGACATAATTAGAAAATCTTGTACACAATACAATATCATACTGACAGAAGCTATCACCAATTTTTTTCATCATTTTTTCATTTGACAAACATTCATTTCCCCTAACATTTCAACGTTAAAAAAAATCATAAGATAAATCAAAATAAATGTGGTTTTAGATTTTTTTAAAAAGAAATGGAGAAATCTACAGTGTATCTAGGTCTCTGGATTTTGTAAATTTTCAAAGTCTCAGTGAGACACAGCACAAAAAGTATAGAACAAAATCAGCTCAGATACCTTCATAGGGAAAAAATGGAACACTAGGAACAGCTTCCCAGAGCAATCAGGATTAAGGCAAGTCCTGCTTTATGATTTCATCTTCTCCTGGAAGTGCAAACAAAGATGCCAATTCCAGACAACCCTATTGGTATTTTTCATTATTACATTCTCTCCCTTTATTTTGTGTGGACCTCTCTGTAGAAGCTGGAGAGGGTTTGAGGTGTCTAAATATAGGTGTCTGAAGGAAGGGCTTATTTCAGTTGTCTCAACATAGGTGCTTTTTGTCATTTGAGACGCTCCAGGATATTCCACCTGATCTCTGACTACCAGCCCAGAAAGACATAGGTCTCCCATAGGTGTTATGAAAGCCCTGAGCCGAGGGCCTGAGGGCAGTTCATATTCCACTAGATTTAGGCAACTGAACCAAGCCCTAGGTATCTGCATAGAGGTAACTTTCTGAACTCTCTTCAGTAGACATGTATGTAATCCATGGAGTTAATGCAGTCTAGATGCTCTTCAGTGACCAAAAATCCACTTCAGCGTGAGCTGGGACTATCCAGAGTGCCAGAAATAGGGTTGGTACAGCAGTGGTGTTATCATCAGAGATGTATCTGAGATGTTCTGCTACCACTGGTGCTGAAAGAGCCTCTAAGTGGCTACTTCAGCATTTCAAAAACAAGCAAGTAAAAGAGCAGCTCAGGATTAGACTGGAGTTTGGAGACATTTAACCTCTGACATGAGATACAAATATTGCTAACTTCTACAACATTCAAATAAAGAAGGTAAAAAATTTTCAAGCAGCACAGATTTTGCAGTTTTTGAAAGGTCTGCATTGAATGGCAAAGAAAGGACATTAAGTGGATTTTGTTCTTCTGTCATATTCTTACATACAACAGAAATCTGAACTATGTTTTTTAAATAGTCTTTATTTTTGCAGTCTATTTACAAGTAGTTAGCTAAAAAGATAAAGGGATCTTAAAGCAACCCCTTCTAGTTTCAAGTCTTGCTGTGAGTTATATGCAGTCTTATGAAGTATTTTGTTTCTTATGCACTAGATATATGATTAATTTATGTTTCACTTGCAGTTCAGCCTTAGTTTTCTGAAACTGTGCTTTAATAAGGTAGGTAGATTGGTGAAAAAATCAAGCTATTTCAGAAAGGTGCACTGTGCCAGCTTGGCTAAGTCTGAAGGCACCACTGTAGGGTTCTCAGTACTTGACAACTAATCAGTGCTCTTGCTAATCATACATGAAAAACATATGGACTTCCTTTTCTTGTAAGCAGCCTACTGCTGTGCTGACGGATGCAGTTTGCAGCGCACCCCATGGATGAAATATGCATTTAGTCAGAATGTCATAATTTCTCCTGGGTGTGCTACTGATGATTACAATGTTATGTTCACACGCTGTATATCATTCAGCCACTAGTGATCAACGTCAGTATCACTGCTGCTGTTCTGTTCCCATAGACAGTTTCATGACTGATTTCCAAAGAGACTTCTAGAACAATGCTAAACACTTCTGAAAAATCCCACTGTTGAGATTTCTGTGTACTTTACTAGTGTCCCGATAAGAGGGGAGTTTTTTTCTGGTTAAAAAATTTGGAACTCAAATTGTGTAGAAATCTTCTTACATGGGCCTTATAATATGTAGGGTTTTTTTAAAGTGCCTGCTATTGAAGAAGGGCTATGAGGGTCCTTCTGCTAGGACCACACTAGTGTTTTACTTAGAGAATATAAACGTGGATTCTGACTTTCTTGAAGTGAGGGCAGATATGAACCCTGTTAGTCAATCCTGTAGGACCTATGGGAAATGCTGTTACATACATCTGAAGTTCCAACATGGCAGAGTGCCATACACAACCATATGTTACAGGTAACAGATTGTAGTCAGTCTTTGCTGGGAAAGATTCTTTATCTGGAAACCCAGAAGAGCTCCAAGCTCTAATGAGAGGAATTAGGTTGTACAGTGACCAGATGCTTGTTCCTGGTACCTCCTTGGGCTGGTGGAACTTTCTTGAGGACCAAGCGTTTCACTTCCAGGACAGCTGAGCTCTCCCCTTGTCTCCTGCACCAAGAATGCCAGTTATTCCTGGCTGCTGAGTCCCATAAATATTGCTGGCAGCACCAGCTTCCCTTTTATGGAGGAGCAGCTCTCCTAAAGCACAATTGCCCTGGAATGCAAAAGCCTTCCTGTTGGAATCAGAGCTATTTGTCTGTAAATTAAGCCAAGATTTTTTTCTTTAATGTTTTTTTAAGTTGGGTGTGTCAATCTATATTTAGGAACCCAATTGTGGCCCTTTTTCCTGAGCCATTGCTTACTGCTCAGGTACTTCTTCTTCGGCTGTCTTTCTATCAGTAGGTTCTACTCCCTGCTGAACTCAGAGATATCTGGGAGGCACAGAGGCACAGGCCTAATTCTTTCCAAGTCCTCGGGGCTAGGATTTCTTGTTGCCTACTGCAGACTTTCAGAGATCCACGACTAATAGGAGATTCCCAGAAACAGCGACTGACATGGAATTTAGACTGAGTCTGGGCTTTTGTCAGCTAATGGGTTTGTTGCAGCAGCTGATGAGAGCTTGAGCACAATTAGACAAAAGGAGGGTAAACATTTAATCTGGGTATCAACCCATTCCAGCGAACCAACACTTTTCAAAAAGATCCAGAACCATGGTAAATGCACTGGTATGCGTCAAGCACAGGAAACACTTGCATGAAAAGTGTCTCATACTATGGTTTACAATCTCAGTTTTCTTTCTCAGTGCAGATGAGAGTGCTGCAAATTTCTCTATATGAATGTGTTAGCATATATATTTACACATATACAAGAAAACTCATCATGTTGATTTCATGGACACTCATCTACTGATCCTTCGGGTAAGAATTAAACACACACTGGCCTGCTAAGACATCATAATTTCACACCAAGTAATTGCATTTGGAAGCTTCTGCTGCAATTTAACCCAATCGTTTCTTTGTTTTTAGAGGATTTGTGAGCTAAAATTGTTATAAATGGCAACCAGCCCAGTGGATCAGCAGCAAACAAGGTTCTGTCAGGCTGGAGACCCCAGTTCAAGGACTGACAAAGTGTCTTGGGCATTGAGCCAATGCACACTAGCTGTGCTACAGCAATGGCAGGGCAGCTTTTTGTGAGATGAGGCCAGTGTGTAATTCCAATAGCTTAGTTGAAATGTGATGCTACCAGATGTAGAGGCCACCACAGCTTGAACCCTGCCCTCACAGCCACAAAGAAAGGATATTAAGTACATACCAATGGGGAGGAAGAGCCATGAAAATGTGGAGGAAAAATGTGTAGTAAAATCTTTCCTGAGCTTTAATTGCAGCTTTGGCTTTCTCTGAAGGGTACGTGACTAAAAAAGCAAATCCACCATCATACTTACAGATACTTCAGTTAAGTGATAGATTGTTATCTGAGCCTTGGAAAGGCAGCAGTCAGGGAGTAGCATGGTCTCTGCATAGGCCTGATTTTCAAAAGCAAAAGGAATGTGGGCACAAGGAACTTATCTTGGGCAAATATCTCAAACAAACAAAAAAAAATTATCTCAAACAAATCATCTTGAAAGATTATCCTGACCAAAGCCATGTTTTAAACTTACACCAACAAAAGGCAGATGAGAATCTGGCCTGTGCACTTAGAAAGCAGGGGAGGGGGTTGACAACATAAAGCTGATCCTGTGTGCCATTTAATAGGTCCAAGCAAGTGAAAAAGCTGTAAGTGAAAAAAATTGTGCTGTTAATGAAAAAGTACAACCTTTCTTCACTTCAGAATCACTGATGGACTACCCTTAAAATGAATGGTATGAATGTTCAGGGAAATTATTTTCTTTCTGTTTGGCACAGACTTTGGTATTGATGCAAAAATACATGTTTGCACTGAAAACAAACAAAACACCCTATAGAAATGACAGGTGCACTTAAACTACTTAGAAGTTGTATCAGCCACATTTATTGAATCTACTGAATTGTTTATAAAAATGTCGAGCTGATTTTAATTACTTTTCCTTGTTTGTCTTAGATCTCCAAGATGCAGACACTTCTGTATGGAGTAGTAGAACCACATCCCCCTCTTCAAATGCTGTTACTTCTAGGCCTGAAAATATGCTGAAGAGTAGCACAGAGATGTTCATCAGAAATGTGACTGAACAATTCAGTAAAAATCCCATTGAAAAGCTCTACTTTGACTTGAAATCTGCAGTAACAGAGAATGCCTGGATTCCAACAACCACTCTTCAATACTACAGCACTACAGAAGAGGTAAGACAGAAGAATTACTGACTTTTATTAAGCCTCCTCCACTCTGTGCACCCTGATAGCTATTACAGGTGGATGTTTTGTGGGCTTAAAAAACAAACAAACAACAACAACAACCACAAAAAACCCCAACAACAAAAAAACCCCACCAAAACAAAAACAAACAAACAAACAAAACCGAAAAAAAAAAACCAGCTACAGGACTAAGCTTTGTTCTTTTTTTAGTGGGATGCTTTGTTTTGATGTTCATGCTGACAGTGCCCTTTGCTAGAAGCATAGCTGCAGAAAAATTCTGTCTCTTCTGTTACAGCCCAATCCTGGTATGCACAATGTATTGGGAAAATCTCTAAACTCAAGGGATTTTATCAGGAAATGTGTGGAGCATTGGAAAACTCACAGATGTGGCAGAAGCCATAGGAGCCTGGGTATCTGCTCTCAGTGACCCAGGCTCTGCCACTGGTTTGTTGCGTGACTTGAGGGTCTAGCTCTAATAACACACTAAGAATTACAGTATGCAATGACTTTATTTATGGATAATCGAGTCCTAAAATTACAGACATTGTTTACAGATCAAAGCAAGAGAAATCTGTATACTTTAACTTGCCTTAAAAGGAATCCTGGCCTTGGCCATGGCCACCTTATCTACTGACCGACAGGCAGAGTGGAGACACACAGGTGCTTCTTGATCTCTGCTCTGCTGAACCACAAACCACCCTGGCAGAGCAGGGGAATGGGGCTGCCAGCCCCAGCTATAGGAGGAGAAATGACAGGCATTCAATACCTCCAAATCAATTTCCAGTCTTCTTTTTCTGCAAGACTTAGTTCGGTAATCTGAGAGCAAACCTGGAATCACCACTGGCAAAATGTGCATGGGCAGTTAGAGCTAAAGCATGCAGGACATTATGGGTCACTGTATCACTATCATCACATAGTTTAGAACTGAAAATCCCTAAATTCCCTGAGGCTTGTCTTCCAGGAGACCACAATACTCTCAGTGTATTGGGTCAGGCAAACATGTTTCAGTTACTACTATGTGTTGCTGTGGATAAGACTAAGAAATGTGTTTTGTATTTGGGAAGGCTGTGGAGAGTGTCAGGGTCTGTAAACTCAATGGTTTACAGAGACACTGCTGTTCTAGTGCTGATGGTGGGAAGGGGCTGAGCTGATGATGGAAGCACTGCACCCCATTTCACAGCTGATGTAGGCAGTCCTTGTAAAATATGATTATTCCAGAGGCAGGCTGAGCTTATTTCCTCATGCCTTCTGTCCACATAGCATACCTCCTGCACCAAATATTGGTTACTTCCAAATGGAAATGTCCTATAAAATCTGATATTAGCCAGACTGCCTCCAGCACTCCTACTAAAAATACAATCAGAGCTAGAGGAATGGCACCATTTGAACTGCAGAAACTACTGCCTCCTGTGTTCCTACCCCACTTCACCTCCTGATGACATCATTTGCACTGAGCAATTGCTTAGGTCAAAACTTTCAAACTATAAATCTGATGATACACATATCAATGAAAAAAAGAATAATAGCTTTCCCTTGGAGCCTCTAGCTGGCTCTGGACATTTGAATCTAGATATACCAATCAGATATACCGATCTAGATATAGCAACACACAGACTTAAAATCTATGGCCTCCATCTCTGTTTCCCAGTCTTTAGAATGGAATCAAAAATATTTTTTGTCAAACTAGCAGGAACGTTTAGAGGATTAACTGGATTTAACACGATACTTCAAAAACACGTAGACTGAGTGCTGAGTATTGTTGTGAGGAAGACAATACCTTCTATGAACTGCATTTACCCAAGCTGGGTCCTCTTGTTTGTAAAAGTAAAGCCTTGATATTATTTGGCTGTGCGCATACCCGTTTTGGGGGGACAATAGTGACATTTCAATTGAACAAAATGTTTGATTTAGAGCTGCCTTGGATTTCAAGTAAAACTGCAGCTTGCACTTTGAATCCATGACAAAAGCTATGCAAAGCCCATTTCCTCTTGATTAGAGAGACAGAGAGGCTAGTGTTAAAAAAAAAAACAACTCAGGAAACCTTGGGAAAGTGTCTGAAAGGGACTTTGGAGCCTGCTATTAGAGACACGTCCGGCAACTCCCAAAACTCACTTACAGTTCTTTTTTCTTTTTTAATTAATTTCTTGGCTTGCCACACAGATCAGTAAGTGTTAAAGGCTGTGTGACTGCTGATCTACTAAAAGCCCATTTATGCAATACCAGTCTGGAAATAATTACTTGCATTATGTTGGCTATTCTATATAAATATATTGCCACCAGTGAATGATGGACCCCTCCTGTTTTACTTCAGTGCTGGCATAGGCATCTGTGTCAGACCTTACCCTTGCAGCAGCTTTTGCTGGATAACATACAGAAGGAAGTCTCAAAACCAGTAATAAACCAGTTCTTCCCTATTAATACAAAAAGATAAAGATTCTATGATAGCAAGAATAATAAAGTAGGAACTTCTAAATTACGAGCACTTGTGAGAAGCAATAGCATCATTTTTCTCCACATATTATCTTACATTATCTGGAAGAGACAAACAAATATTTTTTCCAAAACTCTTTAAATTTTATTTGTGGTAGGTTCCACTTTTTTCCCTGAATTTTATGTTTGCACTGTTGATTATGTTTTTTCCCTTTCACATATTACATCGGCTTAAATAACTTACACCTAAATATCTGAATTATATCTTCCCTGCAAATTCAGATTATGGATGTTTTCAAAATTCCTTATAATGATGTGAGCTCTGCTTTTGAAGAAAACGCAAATTACTCGCAATGTTATAATTTACAGAGAGGAGTTTGAAGTAACCCAAACATCCCAATAAGCCTTCAGATCTCTGCTTCTCTAGTGCTGGAAAAATACTAGTGTGGTTTATGCCATTAGGTCCAAACACCATGATCATCTAAAGATGGAATCACACTGTAAAACTCTCTCACCTTGAATGATTACCAGACATCTATATCATTTGAATCCCAGTTTAGGTCTAAGAAACACACCTTGTGTTTCCCATCAATGGTATGTTTACCCCTGTGCTAGCTCTTTGGGGGTTGGTCCCTCCTCCTGTCTGAAGTATGTGAAACATCTCTTCTGAGGGAGATCATGTTCTGCGATGGACTTGAGAATGGCATAATAATCAATACATATTTATATTGTCACTTCAGGTGATGTTCATAAAGTTATTAATCATCCTAAGCTTTGCAGAATAGAGCCCAGCACTTTCAGTACAGTGTACTTAGGACCAGGCATAGAGTTCCACTGGGACAAATGAAGTTTTCTGTAGGTGTGGGTAACACCTTTGAATGCTCAGACCTTTGGTTTCAGAACAGAAGAATGAGAGCTAAGGTTTTTCAGACATTTGTATCTTGTTTGACAGGCTGATTGCCCAGAAAAATCCTAGAGCAGCAGCTCCCCTAAATGGCAGACTAGCATCTGTAAACCCAGAACCTTTTTCTCCCTAAAATGGGGCAAAAGTGATACAGTGTTCAATTTGCTTGAGGTACTGCTTTTAAAAGTTAAAATCCCACATGCAGCATGCAGTACAGAAAGACGCAGAATTGTGCCATTCCCACTGAAGAAAGTAAATGTCAAATTCTTTCCCCTTTATGCAATCCTAAATTCACTCCATGGCTGCTATTTGAATATCTGAAGGTGCAAAACACTTCTGGCTACATTTCTTTTCCGTCACCCCACATACACATATACATGATTTTTAAGAGGCTGAAACCTAAACAAGGAGGAAATGGGCATGCATGGCAGAAATGGCAAGTTTCCATTTTTACAGCAGCCAACTCGGAGTTGTGCACAGCTTTTTCGGTGCAATGTGAAAACAGAGAAACTTTCTTGCTTTCCATGGTGTGTGTAATTTTAGCTTGCGAGTTATCTGAGGGATGGGGGAAGGAATTGTTTCAAGGACACAGGTTGATGCAGAACAAAACAAGCTGAGATGACTGCTCACAGACAGACTACTCTTCTGCTGCAGACATCAGCTCAGTGTCAGGCTCTGCTGGGACTCTCCTGGACACAAGACCTCTGGTCGCAATGCCATAGGGCCAGGGAGAGGATGGAGGCCTTGGTGGTCTATGGCTAACCCCTAAAAACATCAGTGTTTGGGATACAGGAGCTGGATTGATGGGTTAGTGATGGCTGAGGCCAAGAGGAAGGTGGGCTAGGAGGTGGGGTGGCTGTGAAGAGTGGCAGGCATGAGGAGAGCAGGCATGCGACGTGAGGTGGCCTTGGAGCGAGGCAGGTGTGAGGTGAGGTGACCATGAGGAGTGGCAGGTGTGATGAGGAGGCACATGAGGCAAGACAAGCATGAGACGAGGCAGATGCAAGGTGAGGAGGTTGTGAGGCAATGCAACCATGAGACAAGGCAAGGCAGCGTCAAGTGAGGTGCAGCCAGCGTGAGGTGAGAGTGCCGCCCCCCAGCAACAACGGCACCGCCTCAGGGGCCCCCATGCACCACCAGGAACGTTTGGGAAGACAAGACCCAGGGGAGAGCCGGCATGCAGAGGAAGCGTTGAGGAAGGAAGAGAGGTGGGGTGGGAGAGGAGTCGGGAGGAAGGTGGGATCCATAAGGAGCGAGGGGCGGCACCCCGAGGCCGGTCGCCTGCCCGGTGGGCGGCAGGTCCCGGATCGCCGCGCTTCACCCCCCGCAGCGAGACGCGAGGAAATCGCCTCTTGATTGCGGAAGTCGGCGGGAAGGGCTCCGGCAGAGTCAGCCCGGGTCAGAATGGCAGCGTGGGAAGTGGCGGCCGCCTCCCCCGCCTCCCCGCTCCTCCTCAGCCACGGGCGGGCAGCCCCCCCACCCACGCCGGTGTCAGGGAGGCGGCTCGGCGGCCGGGGCAGCCCCGAGCGCATGCAGCAGGCGGGCGGCCCGGCACAGGGCTCGGAGCCCGGCGGGGAGCGGGGGCCCCCGGGGCCCGCCGCCGCCACTTCACTTCTTCAGACCCCCCCACCCCACCCCTCCGTCCCTTCTCCTCTTCCCCTCCCCGCGAGGGTTTTCGGGGTTAAAAACTGTCGGCGATGCTGAGCTATGGAGCGGGATTCGCCCTGTGGACGGCGCTGGCTCTGACCAAGGTGAGCGGCCGGGAGGAGGGGGGCGGTGCAGGGTCTCCCGTCGCAGGTCGCAGCTCGGGACATACGGGTGCGTTCGCGCCGGACCGGCACAGCTCGGGGACGGGGCTGGGGGCTGAGCCCGGGAGGCGCCGGCGGGTGTCTCAGAGCTCTCCCCGCTCTCCGCAGGCCGCGCTGGGGCAGGCGGGATGCAGCGCCAACCTGACGGAGCGGCGCGTCTTCGGGCAGAGCGTCCGGCTGCGCTGGGGCGCCGTGGGCCGCGCCTGCAACTTCAGCCTGAGCGGGCGCTCCGAGGACGGGGAGGCGGCCGGCTGCCAGCCCGCCCACGCGGGCAACGGGACCTACGACTGCACCCTGCGGGGCCTGGAGGCCGGGACCTGGTACCACCTCCACATCGAGCCGCTCTCCGGCGGGGAGGCTCTCAACATCTCCGTGCAGACAGGTACGGGCGCGGGCGCGGCAGGTGCACGGGGAGGGACGCCGGGCTTTTCCTTCCCGTCCCCTTGTTTCGCCCTGCTCCCAGAGGAGGAGGGCGATGCATTTACAGCTACGGCAAACGGACAGTGTTTGCTGAACATAGCAGCCCTGCGCTTGAGTTCTCCTTAGCCCACTGCCAGAAGAAAACACCTGCCAACAGTTAGCCGAGCAGGTTTGAAAGGAGAAGGTGCCGTGAGGAGACTTGGTCAGAAGAATGCTTTAAGTAATAGCCCATAACATTGTTTGTGCTCATGCAACCCCATTGTCTTCATAGTTACTCAAGTGACAGGTTGTTTAATGTGTTTAAAATACAATCTATTTCATAGCAGGTAAATCCTGTTCAAGGATAGCTTACCGTTTCATCCCATTTCCATACTTTTATTTTGTCCAACCACAGTTTAAAAGTCAGAAAGGCTGAAACTTCTTGCTTCTGTTTTTTCCTTGGATATCACTAGTGAGGTGTTATGATGTACAGTTGTGTGCAGAGCACTTATAGTGTCACATCCATGACTGGCTGTAAAAAATGAGCCAGTAGTCTGACAGAGTGCTGCCAGGGAAGGCTCCCTTTCTGCATTTGTGTTTGTGTGTGCATGTGAACAATTCAGCTGTGAAGCAATGGACAGCATAGGGCCAACAGCTGCAGTGTCACAACTGAACTCTTTCTACCTGTATCAGTGGGGGGTTTTTTTACGATGATGAAATATAATATTGTCCAACCTCTTAATGGTGGTAGTTCAAGACCCAAAACAAAGATGTCTGTAAAGAAGGTCCATCATTAAATGCCTCCCTGATTTGCTCCCGAAGTGTTATTTTCAGAGAGATACTTTGCAGTATTAGTATTGAAGATTACAGTAGCCAAATACTTAATAATTACCTGTTCACAGATATCACTTTCTGTCAGAGCTTTTTCCCTGCATTAACTGTACAAATGCACTAAATACCCTCCATTAATTTGCTTTGGTAAGTTAAAAAAAGTCTAGTGACAAGTCTGCTGGTGTGATAGCTATACATTAAGCACAAGTCACGTCACTTGGTAAAAATGAAAAATGGTTTCTCTGCAGGCAGTGATTTAAATCAGTGTTGTGCATCATGCCAACTGTTTTTAATATTGATGACTTGTAATGTGAAAATTGAAAGATTGGATCAACTGTTATCAGAGTGATGGATACAAATCACCGTCATTTCTGTATAGGAAAGTTCTGTTATTGAACACTGTATAGTAAAGTTCTGTTATTGAACACTTGCACAGAAGTAGAGAAAAACATACTGCTTTAGAACGTATTTTGATTAATGCATAATCGTTTAGACGGAAGCTTGTACATGCCATTTATTAATTTTTTATCACTAAATAGATTTTGCAAGGCTGTAAGATGAAAGTGATTGATAGCAACTGATGATTAAAGTCATATTTCATAGCTGACATCAAAGTGAAAAGTCTGATTTAAGTTGAAATACTGCAGATTAGTGGACCATAGTTGAAGTGAGATTTGTGTTTGGATTTTGGATAGCAGAGATCAGTCAAAAGCAAGAAATAAGAATAGAAGAACCGTGAAGGTTTCCTGCAAAAAGCGGTACTCATATTGCTCTGTGGTTCCTTGCTTCCCTTAATTCAATCACGAGTTGCATTGCTTGATGCTGTAAAATGCACAAAATCCAAAATTTGTCATTTTTTTTTCTAAAGAATGGTTTTGTTATGCCTGTCAACAACCTGTATTGTACTGTACAGACTAAGCTTTTCGATGAAGAATGAGAGAGGATTATTCCTCTGTAAGTTTCCACTAGGGGCAGCATTATAAACCAGTTTTCTTCAAGCTCTGATGTCAGTAGTTTTAGTTTATGATCTACTGAGCCTGAGTGTCCATAGGCAGGTGTTTTTGGAAATCGTCCTGTGAATATGGAAGTATAAGCCATATGTTCAGCCATATTGTAAACAAAATTTCCACTGATTTCAATGGTAGCAGAACTGAGCTGTCATGGGCCATCTAAAAATATAATGTCTGACCTTGGTACTCAGTGAGGTTCCGTTTCTGAGCTCTTTTACTAAGGAAGATGGGCTGAGCTGTACTTTGAAGGTGCCCAGCTTTTTCCACTGACTATCAAAGGAAACTGGATTGAGCCAGGAACCTGAAGTTTAGTTGATTGAAGGGAGAGGAATCCCATCTCATATGTTTATCTTTTGCAAAATGAGATTTGAACATCTGTATCATCTTGATACAATAAATGCAGACAGAAAAAGTTTCAGATTCGTTTATATACCTACTTCAAAAACTAGCTTTTTGCTCAGATTCAATCCTGTTAAAATTTTCATGTGCCAGTTCTGAGTTCAATTTTCATCAAGTTTCTTATACAAAGTGCTTGAGTAGTTAAGTGCATAACATTCAAAATATTTTGTTAAATTTTGCATGTAAACTTTTCCGATTAAGAACTCAAGGTGAAAGCGATGAATACTGCATACTGTAGTTGCAGTGGTAATGTGAAGGCTTGGAGAGGATCAAATTCCTAATTTCATTTGGCCTTCTGAGTATGTAACGTCACATTAAAATCACAATCTGTGTTGTTTGGAAGTTTGATATTCCAGTAGAATAATGGTGCAGCTCACCAAGATTGCTTAAACTCTCAAGTAACACCAGATTCACCTTTGTGAATCGTTGAGTAGAAAAGCAGCTTCTATTTCTCTTATGGATGCAGAGACATGAAATCTAATAATGTGTGGAATACTGGTACAACAATCCACGTTAGACCACTAAAGTGGACTCTCTTTACTCAAGAAATTTTGATTTATGGGTTGTCAAAACAACAAGTATTTAATCCTGTAGAGCAGAAGTAAAATAGATCAAAACGATGCACAATACAGTCACATATGCACTTTATAAGCCAGGTATACACAGACATGCAAACACACACAGTGGGGACAGTTGATATTTTAGTAGAATAGGCAAGAAAGAAAAAGCTGATAACGCCATTTATCAACTCTGAGCTACAGACTAATTTTCCACTGCAAACCTGAGATTACAGATGTTAGTAGGCACAAGTTTGCATATTTGTTTCACGTTAATATTTACAATTACAATTTGTTACGGGGTTTTTTTATATACATATATACATGAAGCATCACATAACACCATACAACTAGTCAGCATGCTTGACATTGTAAAATTGGGATAACACACACAACTGTTGGTCCTTTCATGTTATATCCTTTATTATTCTCAGTAAAACTATTTCTGTCACTGAGAGCTGCTCAATGACAAAAGATGGTAGAGTTCTGTCTTTCCTGATTTCAGATAAAATAAATTTTAAGTTCTTAACTCTCTGAATGTCTGTGCACCAGTGTAACTGTGTATTTCGGTGAATGACTAGGTCTTTAATTAAAATTCTAGTTAAAAACAGTAGTATATGAACAGATCCTAAATTACAGTTAAATTTCTGAATTGAAATTCAGATTTGAAATATCATCTTGAGAGCCGTGAAAAACAACTTGGCAATTACCCTGCTTTCAAATATGTCTTCTAATCTAGGCTTATAAATGCTATTTCAAAATTGTTTTCTACAAAAATATTGCCGCGATATATTATGTCACTGCCTAATCCGAGCCTTCTGTACTGAGAGAACTAACTGGTAAATAACTTTTTGTTAGAAAAACCATTAAATATTTGAATGAAAAGAACTTAAAAATTCTACCTTCTAGGGTGCAGACTGGTAGAGTGTTTCTTCACTGTAATATGTAACTCTGTAAATGCCAGAGACATGCCTTGGCCATGTGGTCACTCCTGTAAATTTCAAATTATTTGGGACAAATCTGATTTATTAGCCATCTGTAGGAACCATATGTGACATAGCTCTAACTATGGACTGTATAATTCTATCATCCATAATCATGTAATGGTTATGATCATAATTTCAAAAGACAGAGTACAAAAAGTAAATAAATAACCATGTTTTAAAGATTTTTGAGGTTGCATATCATCCCAAAGAAATGGATATTTGTACTTAAGATGATGCAATCAACCCTCTTTACTTAATCTTCAGAAAAGTCCTTATGAAGTAGGTTACTGTTTTATGAAGAGGGAAAACTAGGAAAGAAATTGATAATTTGGTAGGAAGATGGCTGAGACTGGCAGGAATTCCCCACTGCTCAGTCCTGGGCTCATATCTCCCAGTAATTTTTTCTCCTGCGTTATGCGGGTGTGTTTCTGTGCTTACAGGCTGTACTTAGGAATCATGTCATTGGGGTTGGACATAACCATATCTATCATGTCTGTGAATTGGATCTGCAGCAGCTGTGCACACAAAGCATATCCTCTTCCCAAAAAGTGAAAATGGAGTTGCAATATAATTCAAACACCATTAAGTCTTCTGAAAGATGCCTTTGTAGACTAGGGGACATTAATTCATATATTATCAAATGGTATAAAAATATCTTTGTGAAAGTATTTCATTTCTGTGATGTATCAGTGTTGTATCATTGCCAGCAGAGACTTGTATAACAATGTAAATGGTTTTTTAAGTGTTTGTTTCCATCCAGGGCTCTTTCAGTCCAGGCACTTCCCAGTCTCATTGTTCCTTTGTTCTAGCGGATGTACAAAGCACTGAGTGTTTTGTTTTCTGGACCAGATAGATTAGATAAAGTCTGAATTTCTGAACTTCACCTTCTAGGCACGCAACTTTCTTCTTTGCTCATGCACCTTAGAAGACAGATTACCCAGGACAGTATAAGTGCTTCTAAAAATGTAGATATCTTCTTTTGTCAGATTTGGCAAATAATACAGATTACAATGTTGATTACTTATGCAGGACTGAAGAACAGTCAACCTTATTCTAACTTTGTCAGAAAGAGGGTAAACTTCTTGACAGTTATCATGACTTTCTCTCAACGTCAGCCAAATAAAAACCTTTTCAGCTGGCTGTGGATCTGATCATATTTAGTGCTGGAATTTATTTCTGACTCCCAAAGTTTGACCTTTTTGATTACAATTGCCTTCAAGGAATGAGATTATAACCCCCCTTTTCACTTTTGCCAACATAATAGTCGTTAGTGGCTTAGTATATATTATAGGTGGAGCTGGTAGTCAAGCCTATTGTTAAGATTTCCTGGCACTTTTCATTAAAACCTCCTGTTTCAATTGCTGTAGTTGGGTGAAGTTTTATCTATTTGGCCTGAAGTTTTATGTGCTTAGTCTTTGACTTGAGTTTTAATTTCATTTTTTTTTATTTTTCAGATTTAAGCAGATTTAATTTGGCCTTTAAGAATGCAGTCAAGAAAAGACAGTTCATTTTATTGATTGATTTTTTAATTTAATTTTTATCTCTTTTTCTGAAGAGCACTAACATCTCTGTTGTCCAAAGAAAGAATTTTAATTTAAGCACAGACCTGGGTTCAAAGGGACACAGTATTTTTTGGAGTCACAGAAAGGTTGAGGTTGGAGGGGACCTCTAGAGGTCATCTGGTCCAAGCCTCCTGCTCAAGCAGGGCCATCTGGATCCAGTTGCCCAGGACTATATCCAGTCAGTTTTTTAATGTCTCCAAAGAACGAGGTGCTTCTTTGACATTCCTAATATACTTGATTGATAAAGCATACCACCACCAATAGCTGGCACCACCATGTTCTCAGCTTTGTATGAAGCAATTACACCCTCTACACCATCCAGGCTTTGAAGAAAAAGCAGCTTAAAGAATCCTAGGCTCTCCTACCACTGTATTTGTAGGGTGGGTGTAGGTTCGACTTTGTCATTTTAGCCCTTACAGTGTATTTTTTAGTTATGTGATCTCACCCCTTTTGTCTGCTTTGTTCAGGGAACCAAGCAGCAATGACTGCATTGGAAAAATGGTCTTGTTCTTCTGTGTTTAAGGTTCTGTGTTTAAGGTGCTGGTCATATAGAGACTGCAGTTCTCAGCCTGGATGCACCATACATTCCCTGTCTGATGCACAGAGTGTACCCTTGTGGAAGGCAAATTTAATTCCTAAATTGATGGGGAACCCTTATCCTTTAACTTCCCAACTTGTGAAGGCTTGATTTTGCTGCTTTGGGTTGTTTTATGATACCTTTTTAATAGGCAATTGCTTAACCTTATTGGGAGACATAAATGTCAGTACCTTAGTACATGAACATGTAATACATTTCTTTTTAGTTTGCATGAAGTCTTGTGAGTAATGTAATACACCTGAAGAATAAAAGCAACCAGACTCTTTTTGTTTGGTCAGTTTGCCATCTCTTTAGAGTGTATTGTATTTCACAGGTGATTTTACTTGAGAGCTCCTTGATAAACAACATAATGAATGTTGAGAGTTTCTCGGAGAAGCAGTCCCAATATTAGTTCATGAAGGTTTATCCAATGTACTGTTTGAGTTTTTTTTAAATTTATATGAACAATACTAAATCAGAGCAGAAACATATTCCATCAGAATCTGTTTGAAGTAGTTGAAGCTAATACTAAAAACAAAGGATTGTTGCCCTTAAAATTGTATAAATGTTCATTAGTGATAAAGTGTTTAGTGACGGTGTTTAGTGTGAGTGCTAGGAAATTTAAGCTGCTGCTGCCATTGTATCTATAAAGCTACATTATACTGAGGCACTGAGTGTAATTTGCTTGTTTTTATTAAAGCTGTTACAGTTTTACTATCAGCAGATTTCCAAGCTTGTAATATACATCCACAGTGGAAGTGTTTTGCTACATGTCAGTGAGTGTGTACCAATACAGAAAAGTAACATTTCTGAATTCTGCAGGACTCTCTTGTAGACAGGTTTCAGTGACACAGTGTTTATACATCGAAAGAAAAACACATTTTGAAAAGTATTGGCAGTACGATGATGATAAAGGGAGAGTTTTGGAAGAATTTTTGTGCTGTTGTGTAAAATTTCAGACAATTGTAATGCAAGAAATGGTTTAAGTTTTCTCTTTTTTTTTTCCAACTACAGATCCCTTGCCGCCATCTCGTTTGGAAATTAATAAGGAAAAGACTACACTCACCAGCTTGGAAGTTCAATGGGATCCTTCCTCGGGAAAGGTGGACTTGTATAACCTAATATTATTTGATGATGATAATAAAAAGATACAAGAAGTCTCCGTACCAGGAAGCATTTCAAAAACAGAAAATACTTTTTTTAATCTCATCCCTGGGAATAAATACAACATTGTCCTCAGTGCAGTCGCTGGAAATAAGACTACCCCAGAACTTCACATAAGTGGATATACTGGTAGGACTTTTATTACTGTAATTCATCTAATTAAAACCACATACAGTAGTCTGCAGTTCTGCATGTTGAAATTAGCAAATGTATATAATTCTTCTACATGGCAAGATCTTTATATATATTTTTGGAAGTACCTATTGATGATAAATAGAAATAAAACAGGAATATCTGACTAACATAAAGAATTGTTTGCTAAGAATGGAGTGGAGTCATGTTGGTATTGTGTATTTGGGACTGGGTTTTCACTAACCCTAAAGAAACCAAACATCTTTCAAAAGTAAATCTATTCAAAATTGCTGAGATCATGGAGATAATGGTTAGAACTTAGGCATGTGTTTTTTCTATACCAACAGTGCCATCCCCTGTGAAAAATATCCAAGTCAGTGTCAAGACAGACACTATCCATGCTTCATGGTCTCCTGGCTCTGGGCATGTGGATTGTTACAGGCTGGTGTTACTAGATAATCATGTCCCAGTTCATGAGATTCATCAGAAAGATTCTCTGACCTCCTACACTTTTTCAGGACTTACAGCAGGCCACCTTTATAACCTCTCTATCATAACCCAGGCTGTGGAATGGGAGAGCAGCAGTTTTCAGTCAGGACAGGCATGATTTCAGAATTCGTCACAACAAAACAAGAAGCTAAGGCCATAATCTAATAATATTATAGGACATATTTCAGAATAAAAAGTGATTCGTGTTCCAAGTTAGAAACACCGTAAGCTTATTTAACTCCTTAAGTTACCACTCAACAAAGTTAGCAGGTAAATTAGCTCATAGTGTGTCTGCAGCTAATTTAGCTGCACTGCTTAATGGGGGCAGCTCCATTAAACATGTAAAGTTAGGTGTTAACAATCTGAGCCCTGGTGCCCTGACTCCTGTAGCAACTTCTTCAGTGAATTGGGGCAGTGTGTAGTCTGGTTATTTCACTGAAGTGAAAGTACTAAAGACAGTTTAACTCCATGATTCATACTGACCTGAATGGGAGATATAGAGCTTGTGAGTTTTTTAAAAAAATATTTTCTGTGGCTTTTTTTCTCTGAATTTCAAAATAGCTGCGCTCCTGAAAAGGAAGTGGAAAAAAAATGTGGAGCAGCTTAAGAACTTTAAAATTGAATGTTGGTGGGTTTGGGTTGTTTGGTTGTTTGGGGGTTTTGTTTGCTTGGTGGTTTGGTTTGATTTGGGGTTTTGTAGGTTGTTTCTTTTCTTTTCACAAAGAAATACTGATCCACAGAACTAGAGTTTTAGATTTTTTTTAGGAAGGTTTTTCAGGACAGTGTTCTGTGGTCATTAAGATAAAGATAAGATGACATCCTACTAGAGTCCAATAGTTAAAACACTTACATAGGCAAAAACAGCCTTTGCTTTCCTTAATTTCTGGGAAGAGCAAGGTACAGTTTCTCCTACAGAAATGTCATCATGCTGACATAATTTACATAAACAATATTGTCGTGTCTAAGACACACAGATGAGTGCTGTTGTCAACTGGGCTGTTTTGGGGATTACTCTTGTTTCATTTTATTTCTTCAGACTTTTTTATTTCTTCCTGTTGTGGGGTGCAATAATTTTAAACCTCACAGGTATTGTTAGAATGTAAACGCACACCATCTAGCTTGCAGCACAGTCCTCCATTTCAGTACCTACTGTGCCTCAGGCTTGAGTAATTAAGATACTGGAGGTGGCTATGCTTTTCTTTTGGTGGAGCGTTTGAATAAAGGAGTTTTATTCAAATCCCGTTTAGACTGGTGTAAATCAGACATAGGTGCAGTAATGCCGTAATGTTTACCGAAATGTATGCAGGCATCTGTTAGGAGCATGTGCACGATCTGTTTTATGGTCAAAGTGACTAGTGTGAGTGCAGACATGGCTAAAAGATTTTCTGTTCCATGAAGTAAGACATGTCATCATAAGACATGTCTCTCTCAGAAGTACAGTGTCTTACACAGGGCTGGGTTCAGTTTCCCTGTGACCAGACTTTGCCCTTTTACTGTTCAGGCAAAATTGTTCATACTCCATCTCATGTAACTGTTCAAAAGCAAAACTCAACTATGGAAGTTTGGAGACAGCAGGTCTTACATGTTTTGTGGTGGATGTATTTTATTCTCTTTCTTACTTTCTTTTTTTTAGCCCCTGCTGAAGTCTTAGATTTGACAGTGACTAATGATGACAGCTTAGATGCTTTAAAAGTTAAGTGGAGAAAACCTTTGGGAAACTTCGATTTCTATAATATCACTCTGTCTCATCTTGGATCAGTTAAAGGAGTCAAAATTGTGCAGCCACCAATCACCGAGACTCACTTTGATAAGCTAACTCCAGGACGTCTTTATCAGGTTACTGCCCGCACAATCAGTGGTGAACTGTTTACTGATGGGATGGCAACTGGCAGGACATGTAAGTCTTCTGCTTCAGTAAGAATATTGTAAATAATGCTATTTTTGCCTACATTGGCCTTGTAGAAAATCACTGTAAGAGAAAACGGTTTGGATTCCAGGCAAAATAAGATAAAGAGCACAATATTGTTTCAGGAATACCCCTTTCTGACTCTCTGGCAATAGTTAATCTGTCAGTCAAAAGCAACTCCAGCATATCTTGTAAGCAGGCAACAGCAGTGCATTTTGGACCTTATAGTTAAGTGAGTTTGTTACAAAACTGTTGCACACAACTGCACTTCGGACCAACTTTGTTATCTTGAAATCAACTTAGCATAGTATATAGAAGGAGTTACATTATGGGGAAGTGTGCATGTAGTCAACTTATTAACAGGTTTTAAAGTAATTTTGCAAGGTTCAGTCTTATTGCTCTTTCCAGACACAAATCTGCAAACCAGAAGAGATTAGGTCTCAGCTTTCTTTACTTTATATGGCTTGGATTAACAAAGGCATGCGGTAGCCTGGATAGAGCTGGGTTATGAGTTTCTTATTTTCTTTCAGAAATAATAATTTTCTTTCAAGTATCTCTTGTATGAGTTCTGAACCTGTAAAATCCTGGCATAATTCTCCCACAGCATTACTGGACACAGAGATCCGTCATATTCTCCACACCAGCCTAGCACAACTCGAAGTTAGATAATAAAAATGTAAAAGTGGGTGAAGAACGCATACATACATTGTTAGTAGACTCAGAGCCCAAAAATAGAAAATGTGTATGTGTGTGAGAGAGCCGAATATTTATTTTAGAAAATATTTCTCGTCTACAACTAAACATCTCATGTGAAAGGCACATCCTTGACATATCTAGTTGCTATCCCATTCTCAGTGCAGGCTGGAAGAGCCCTGAAAAGTCTTTCATGTCCAGTAAGTACAAAGCTGGACTGGTAACATGCACGTCTGTTTTGTTGGTCTAGCCTACCATTTAACTCCTTTAACATTACCATTTCCATCTAAAAGGAGAGCTTCAGGCCTCACTCAATGCCACTGATCTCCAGATTTGTGACCTAGACCCAGGCTTTGAAAGCTGGAGATTAGAAGTCCCATTTCCAAGGATGCTGATCGTGTGCAATTCCTTCCTTCGACTCTGCCATAGACACCAAGAGCTTTGAAAACAGAGTCACTTCAGCAGAAGCTTAGTGGCCTAAGGATAAGTTTCTGAATCCAGGCAGTCAGGTCTATAGATACTCTTAGGATCCCTCTGTAACTCAGAGAGCCAGGTGCCCAAGAACATAATACACATTGCTGTGTATTGAGAGGGTGCCTACAACAGCAGAACCTGCCAAGGAATGTTGTGGTGAGACATATGGATATCTCAGAGACTGAAACTTTGTACCATACGGGTGTAAAGATGTCCAGCCAGCCTGACAAGGCTGAACTTTATCTGTTATGATGTAAGTACATCTGTGCTTCCTAACAAAACAGTGCGCTTTTATTCACTCGGAGATTGAAACACATCTCACATATTCACTGGCATATGGGAGTTTTAGATTTGATACCTAGATACCCATAGGAAGTGAAACTGGTATTTTGTGGTGCTGGTAGAAATCTTGCAATCTTGTGCTAGGTACTAAGCAATTAAGTATTAACTAAGCCAGATAAAACATGAGAGCATGATTCTAGCCTTAGTAGTTTACAGTTAATACTTGCTAATGATCTCAGGGCTCCAATGGTGATCTCTGAATATTGTAATACTAAGCTAGAGGTATCCTGACCTATGGGTCTGCATCTGTCTTCCAATCTCTGCTTGGTATGGTTAATATTTAATTATTTCATGAAAATCAGAAAAACTTCAGTGGTCCAGTGTGACCTGCAGCAGTAGGGCGAGAAGGTTGAGCATGTAAATTCAGGACCCTTGAAGTGCAGGACAGGATGGAGTAGAGGCTTTAATTGACCTCAGTTTTAACTGGTACCTTACAGCTGGGAAGAATTAGGGCATACAAAGGTGGAAGAAGCTATCTTTGTGGAATAAGCCATCAGACTTTGCATTTCTGCTGCTGAGGCTAGAATTTGACCCATAGCGGTTGAGGTTTTGACTTTAGGTGTGAAAAATTGATTGACAGTTTCTGCATGAACTTAAGTGCAGGAAGCAACAGGGAAGCTAACTGAAAACCAAGAGATGCATCCAAGAAATGCACAGGGGAGATTTTGCCTACCCTGAGAAGGGTTTCCCATTTCTGATGTCAGAAACCAGCAGGAAAAAAGTGAGTGGTTTGTGTGGGGAAGAGTAAAAGTTTTCTTTAAAATGAAAGCCAACCTTTCCAACAAGATACCTCACATTGCTCTAGCTGGTCCAAGTACTTGTACAATAGCTATGCTGCAAGACGGGTTTTTCCAGCGTGCAGTTATGTCTCACCAGAAATACTCCACTTCAGTATTACTTTTTTGCTCTGTTCTTCCAGTTCCCCAGAACGTTTCAGAGCTGCAGGCCGGTTCTGGTGGCTGGCTGAGGTCTCTGCGAGTGACCTGGCTGCCCCCTGCGGGAGACTGGGAGAGGTACCACCTGCTCCTTTGGAACCGCACGGCCCTGCTGCTCAACACCACCCTCGAGAAGAACACTACCGAGTACCTCATCTGCGACGTGGGCCTCATCCCCGGGAGGGAGTACAGCGTGGATGTTGTTGTGGAGAGCGGTGATTTGCAGAGCAAGACTAGTTGCACGGGGAGAACGGGTCAGTGTGCTCATCCAGGCAGTGTGAGAGTGCAAAATGTTCAGCTGGGCTGTGAACACTCAAAGACTACTTGGGAATCCACAGACGAATTTCACATTAATACAGTAAAAAGGAGCTCCCTTGTAAACTACAGAAACAATTGGTATTAGCAGTTCTGTGAAAACTTTTAGGGTTATTTTTGTGGTAATTGTTTTGTTAGTGAAAGTTTTAGGAACTATATCGCCATTCTGTCATGACTGGGGCATTACATTACATCTGCACTTCACCTGTTATATTTTGTAGCTGATTGGAGGCACCCTATAAAGTTCTTAAAGAGAGCAGCACAGGTCTTCCTGTATTGTTCATCAGTATGTTTCTTTGCCAGTCTGTATAAAGAATATCAGCAGTGTTAACCAAAGCTTCCTGAGGCGTATGTTAGTGTGGCTGTTCCATAGCATACCAGTTCTTGTTCCTTTGCTCCATAAAGAAAATGAGGTTAGTCGGTTCAAGTCAGTCTTTCCAAAGGAAATCCATGTATACTTCAAGGACAGAGTGGAATTCTTTTGCAGTTTGTTAGTGAAAGCCACATCTGATTGCTTCAAATTTAAAAAATAATTGTAATATAATTGCTAGAATTTCTGCTCTATGGATACAGAATAAGTGCAATTCAGAGGAAAGAAGACCTGAAGGGGGAATAAGAGGTAAGGCTCAAGCCTAAGCCTTACCTCACTGCAGAATGTGAGATTAGATAGGGCCACTCTATCCTGCTATACCCTTACCTGTCATTCCCTGAGACCGTAATTTGTTAATTTCACACAACAGCAAGACTAGTAGAAACTACAGAACTGAAGCTTTCTCTAACTTCTAGCAAATTTGGTCAGAGCAAGGCACATTCTCACCTTCCTTACCTTGACATATGTTGCAAATAATTTGAGTTGGACTCAATGATCTTTTCCAACCTAAGTGATTCTATGATTCTGTAATTAGAACATAGTCCATTAGATAATACCCAGCAGTGGGTGTATCACAACTGTGTTTGACCCACAGTCAGGTCCACAGTGTATCTTTTATGAAGCATAGCAATTAGGTCCTGTTGTAATTTAATTTTCTCTTACATAAACCCACAGCCTTGGAAAGTGAGTTGTATTTCAACGTGAGAGGGACAGAATCAGATTGGAGACTACATTAGGTAACATGCCTGCTGTGTATGCATGCACACACACACACACATGAACACACAGAAGTTCACTGATGGAATTCTTTCTTTTATACCACCGTAAGTTTGAAATGTCTCTCAACTTGACTGAGCTATAAACCACTGCAAAATCAATGTCACTCTGACCCTATAATTTGCATCCTTGTTTGTTAGAGCTAAATTAGTGAAGATTTGTTTTATGGTACAAATGTCTTATATCCCTGTCTAGCACCCAGAGTCCAAGAGGAAGTTCACTGACTTCTCTGTGTTTCCATTTATACTAAAATATATATCCTTACGTAAGTTTAAACCTAAGCCATAAGCCATTGCTGAAGTCTGTTGCTACAGCCCTTTGCTGGAAGAGTAGCACAAATACTAGATTTATAAGAATGGCTTCCTAGAGAAAGGTAAAGAATCTCCTCTTGACTGCAAATACTCTCTTGCTGTCACATATCTGTCTTACGGAACAGATTTCTTACAGCAGCTCGAGGCATGGCAAGTGCGTTCACTACAAAGTCCTGTTCTCCTTGTGATATTTGTGTACCTTTACAGCTCCAGAGCCTGTTCTCCAGCTCCGTGTGAAGCATGCTAATGAATCTTCACTTAGTGTCATGTGGATGACCCCTGTTGCAGAATGGGACAGCTATGTGGTTTCCCTGGGAGACAGTGATCTTACTATCATAAAAAAAGAGCTTGAAAAAGAAGCTAAGGAATTCACTTTCACTGGCTTGGTACCAGGAAGAAAATATACAGCTACCATCACTACCATTAGCGGGACTTTAAGCAACTGGACTTCAGTGGAAGGAAGAACAGGTATTGTCAAACTGTTTTAATCTTTTCTTCTGTTAACTATCAATGATTTTCTTTGCTTTGCATGAATTAACTCGGTGTCTAAATCTCAAACATCTTGATCTTATGTTCGTTTCAAAAGTTGTGTTTCTGAGCCTCTGATTTCTGACTGTCAGTTATCTTGCAGTATTTATTTAACATTTTGGGGAAATGCATGTATAATTCCTGGCAAAACAGTTTTCTGAGGTATTATGTCATGTCTAATCAATCTACATTAGCACAATATTCCATATAAGAAAAAAAATTTTCGCTGTGTACTTTCAGGAAGGTCACTTCTTGATTCAAAGCATTCATCATCAGGGAAAAAAACAAACATCACCACACAGAAATGTTACTTTAGGGGGAACTTTCTGAGGGTGACAGACACAAAACATATGTGACCTTGAAGATGTATTTTGAATCTTTCTGCTCTTTGGATTCCAGCATATGTATCTGTTATGGGCATGATTGCTGTGTCACAAGAAAGGTCCCATTCCCACCCCCTGCAGGGTGCTAATTTTGTGCAGGTGTGCAAGTTTTAAACCATATGTGATGCTTTACTCTGCTTGACTTAAGGGTTCTCCAGTGCAAACAAAGTTTTAAAATGTAGCTCTGGTCTGGCACAGCACAGTAAAAAACAATCTGCTAGTGTCTGAATCTAATCATACCAATGGCTTGATAGTGGTCCTTGCTTAAATTTTGTTACTCCTTCCAAGGCCTGATAAGTTTAACTTACACATTCATTTCTCTGCTATGTGATTAGATAGCTGGAATTTCACTTCCGTCTGACTTATGCCCCTTTAGGAGGCCTATTCAGGCATAAAGGTTATAGTGTCCCACTTCACTAGTATGAATCAATGCTTCAAAACCCATCAGACAGGGATAGTGTGTCAACATTACATTGAAAATGAGTTAAAAGGAATGAACGTCAGTTAATTTGAGCATAGGTTTGAATAAGCATTCCAAACCTCTGAATCTTCCTAGCAGCAGGACAGGCTTGAAAAATATTGCTGGGAATATGACAGAAATAGGTCTTACATGCATCCCAGATTGGTCAGCTTCCAGTGAAAGTTGAGGTACCACTAAAAGTACGTTTAGTGCAGAAATGTGGCACTTCAGTGTCTTGTTGGAGTTTACTAGGTCATGATAGCTGAAAAAAAATGTAAAGTTGATAAAGAACTGAATCAAAAATCCTTTCTGTTTTATAATGCTATGTGCCTAATTTTATAACTTTCGTTAATGATTGCTAATCCAGTACTATGTATGCAAAAAGGTTGACATAAAAGGAGATGAAGAGTGCAATCATATTTTATAAAGTTGGAATCTTCTGTATTTCAGTTGTGCTTGGTCCTGTAATCAGAAATACTTAGCAAGAAGTAACTGTATTTCCTTGCTTTGGCCAAATATTGTCAACTTAAATAAAAAAAGAGGATTTACAGTAAAGTTTGGGCAACATATTACATTCCTTTGTTATTTCTTTATCCTTTTTGGTCTGACTAGATTAACGAGGTTATACTTGGATAAATGTTATGTTTATTTAACAATTCATCGTTTGATGCTATAAAAGTTGATATTCTGCAGATCTTCTGATGTAAAAAGTAAAACCAAAACCATCCCACTCAGTTATGCCCAAAATTAAGGGGTCTAACACAGCATAGATGACCGTACCTGAGGTATTCCTTAAACAAGCTTGCCATTTATTAGGAATGAAAGATGGGAAATAGGAGAGGAAAGGGAGAATGAAAGACACATACTGTATTTGAAATAGTCATCAAAAGAACTCATATGATTTCCTAAATTGATGGGTTCTGTTTAATGATATTTATAAAATGCCATCTCTTCCAGTTCCTTGATCTTGAATAATTTTGGTCTGGCTGAGAAAAGCTGTGCTAAAGCCTGAAAGACCTTTCTGTGACTTACTTAGTTTCCCATAGACCACATCCCAACAGACAGGAAGCAGTCCACAGTTAGATTATTTTTAGTCCTGTTGAGTCTGGCTGCAAATTGGAATGTTCTTTTGATGCACTTCCTCAGTGTGACTAAACTTGGGTTCTTTGGGGGATTCTGTTTTGTTTTGTTTCTCCTCAGTAATATTAAGACAATTTTATTTTCAGTGCCAGCCCAAGTGACTGATCTGATTGTGGCAAGTCAGGGATCAACCAACAGCTTATTCACCAACTGGACAAGAGCTCCGGGAGATGTAGACTCATACCAAGTGCTATTGATTCATGAGAATGTTGTCATTAAAAATGACACTGTTCCCAGTGAAACCAACAGATATCACTTCTATGCTCTGAAACCTGGAGGACTCTATTCAGTTGTTGTCACCACTGTCAGCGGAGGGATATCTTCAAGGCAAAAGATTGCAGAGGGAAGTACAGGTAAAAAGGAAAATACTCCAGCATGTCTTTTCTTAGTTCTTAAAAGATGAATTTATTAAAGAGAATGGGCTTGTGATTAAGCCACTGCACTGAGAATCCAGAATTATGGGACTTTCATCTATATAATTCCTGTATGTGACCTCAGGCACACTGTGGGTCCAGATTCATGTAAACATAGCTTTAGGGAGCTAACTGCTCTGCCTACAACAGGAATTCCATACAGCAGGATCACTCTGTAATAAAGACAAAAATATACCCTGAGAATAATGTACAGCTGTGGTGGTGAATCACTCCTTGGAAGAGACTTTCTTGTTCCATTGACTACGTGGTGGTATAGAGTGATTGCTCCTTACTTAGGTGTGCCAACTGTCTGCCTAAAGTTAGTGGGATGAATCTGTGTTTCAGTTTCTCATGACCCATTCTTTTTCTCTAATGCACCATCAAAGAATGTCCGCCAGGGTTAATTACTCATTATGACGCTCTTCTGTACTGCATAGCACAGGATTTACTATTGCATCAAATTCTCTAAGTTTAAAGACTCATGAAATATAGTACCAGTTGTTTGGATATTTAGATAGAGGAAAAATTTGACAACGCAGTGCAATTTCACCCTTGATGTAAATTTGGCAAAGGCCAAGCATTCTGCAGTTTGCTCCAATGTTCTCCTTGAAAACAGCTGTTTTCAGAGGAAAAAACCAAAAACAAACCTGAAAAAACAACTGGAGAAGAATAATACTAAAAGGCTTAAAGTACATAAACATTTTGTAAAATCTGAGTTTTTTGTCTCTGCCAGCTGATGGCCAGCCCCTCTACAGAGGTAAGTCAGTTCAGTGCATCAGAGTCCAGTGAAAATGTGGCAGTTCATTATTTTTAAGCTCTGCCAATGTAATACCTCTGAGAGTTTTGTACATGAGTGATGGTAGTTCTGGCGACGTGGAACCTTTGAGCTCACCTTGAAAAACAAGTGGCATTCATGTTTTGGCCACTAGGCGTCAGAGAACTCACTGGAAATGAAACACATTCGGCTATGGGCCTCAAGGTCCTACCAGCCTCGGTAGTTATTGCTGTTACTGAGGAATGTCAATTTGAGAGGATAACTCAGCTTCTGGGATTTTAGAAGTGCTGGGATCATGCCACCAAAGACAATTTCCTTCACTGTATTCAAAAAAGCAGTTGAACGTTGCGAAGTGGGAATCAGTGCAGTACTTTTCAGGAGTCCCAGACTGCTTATTTTGCAGGGGATAGTATTCCAGGCACTCCTACAACAATAAGAATTGACTAGTTAAAGCTTTTTTTGTTTTTCCTCTTTGTTGCACAGTTCCTTCCAGCGTGACTGGAGTAACAGTAAATAACTCAGGTCGCAGTGACTACCTCAGTGTGTCCTGGCTGCCAGCTTCTGGAGATGTAGACAGTTACTTGGTAACACTCTCTCACCATGACCAGATTGTTCAGACTCTCACCATTCCCAAATCCTTCAGTGAATGCTCCTTCAGCAGCCTTACTCCTGGAACACTTTACAAAGTGATGATAACCACAAAGAGTGGGAAGTATGAAAATTATACCTTCAGCCAGGAACGAACAGGTAAAGAGAGGCTCTGAACAAATCCAATCACTGTAACCACTTTGTATAGCCATTATCAATGATTTATCAATATCTGACCAGTCTGGGATAGATGTGTAGGGGTTGGAGGCTCAAACCATAAAATTACAGCTTTATAGACTTAGTTTTATTCTTATGCCCTTGTTGCTGCTTTACGTCCTACAAAAATACTTTAGTGTGAATAAAAATCGTGTCAGTCCTTAGGAGTGAGCAGAAATCATGTATCAGTTTTGGTTCAAATGCGTTGTTCTGCCCTTAACCCCTCTACTTGGCTCTTCAAGTATATCCTGCAGAGCGTCTCCCCAGAAAGTTACTCAAGCACTAAAAGAACAGGTTAGGATAGGCTAACTAGTGCAATGTTAGCAAGGTATCACAATAATAACTAACATCCATGTCAATTGGTTTTAGTGTTGTAACACACGTGTCTATGGTTTTGGTCATGCTGAGTTCCAGAATATTATAACAGGAATAGAGAAATCTCAGAAAAGAATGGCAATAATGATGGGAAGCTTTTTAAAACTTTCTCAAGAATTGAAAAGACTGAGACTTTATACTTGGTAAACCAGTAGAATAAAAGAAAGATGGTAAGGGGTGTTAAAATGACAAGGAGTATCAAGTTAAAGGAATTTTTGTCTTCTCATGATGTAAGTGAAAATCCAAGGAAAATCCTGTAAATATGGAGGACTAAACTCAGGATTAGTGTGAACCTGTGGAACTCAGTACTATAAGCAAAACTGACCAAGTTCCAATTTCCTAAAATTGGAAAGGCAAACCATTGTCGTATGATGTAAAGCAGCCTGGAAACCACAGTTACTCTTTTATTGCTTAAATCCACATTGTGGTCTTTTTGCAACTTCCTTACAAAAGCCTGGTAATTACCACAAATATAGTCCACTACCGCAAGTCCAGTTAGTTCAGAAGGTTATTGCTTTATGAATCTTTAACTGTATTTTTTTCTTTCAGTCCCTTCAAGTGTTCAGGGACTTACTGTCAGCAATTCAGCCAGAAGTGACTACTTGAAGGTGTCCTGGTTACATGCATCTGGGTATTTTGATAATTATGAAGTGATCATCAGGAACAAGAACGATTTCATCCAAACAAAAAGTGTCCCAAAGGATGAAAATGAATGTGTGTTCACTAATCTGGTCCCAGGGAGGCAGTACAGTGTCACAGTCAGCACAAGGAGTGGGAAATACGAAACTAGTGAAAGGGTCTATGGCAGAACAAGTAAGTAAACACCCTGGAAACATTCTGAGACACCTCTGGGGTTTTTTTTATTTCCCATACCCAGGCACAAAAATCTGATATGATTTTAACATAGAATGTTGCTGTGTCTCTTTGAATGTGTATTATTCCAAATACAGAAAGCAGTATTTAGTTTATGACCAGCTTTTAAGTTGGAAACATATAAAAAGTGAATGAAGAGACCTGTGCTGTGATTTTGGAAAGCAAATCTTGAACCATTGAAAACTGGAAAACAGTGGTACAGTTTTCCACGTAAACTTACTATTTATAATTAAATTATGCTGGAATGTACAAGACTTTTTTTTTCTGGTCATGGAAATGTATAAAGAAGAAGATAGACTAGACCTTAGTCTACTCAAACTACCCCAAGAACTGGAATTGGAGAGCATGGAGCAGGGGTAGTAAGGTGGCTAGTTGTGAGCCAGCAGGGATCTGGAGGCAATCTACCTGTCTTCACCTAGCACTGTGTGTGAATTAAGGAGCCATGCTGAGACAACTGAGTTTATTAACACAGATGTAGCACTGGGCAAAAACAACTGACCTGTGTCTGGCAGGAGTTGGAAACTGCACATTGTGTTGCTGCATCCCACAGATGGATTGCCTTGGCTCTGCGCTAGCTCAGGCCTCTTTGCACCATATTTGTTGTACATGAGATCTTACTCAGTTTCTGTTGGCTAGGCAAACACCCTGCAGGCTCCATTATTATTCATTTGTTATTTATATGCTGATAGACTGGGGACTCCTGTTCTGAAATGGGACCTTCCAGTGTTAGATGGGGTGCAAACCACCCAAATAACTGCAATATACTGCTTTTCCTAGGGAACTGAATGAAAAGTTTTAGCTCAGAAGCATGGCTTCAGAGCTGTTAGCATTTTGCTGTGATCTGTTAGTAAGTACTGAGACGTGTCCTATCTTTCTTCTTACCTCTTCAGTGCCAGAGTCAGTGAAGGAACTGACTCTTAGTAACAGGACCACAGAAGATCTGCAGGTAACTTGGTCAAAGGCTGAGGGGGATGTTGATAAATATGAGATTCAACTCCTCTTCAATGATATGAAGATCTTCCCACCCATTTTCCTTGGGAACACCATTGAGGAATATTGGTTCACAGCTCTGACTCCAGGACGTCTATACAAAATTCTTGTCTTGACCATCAGTGGAGATGCACAACGTGCTACTTTCATAGAAGGCCTGACAAGTAAGAAATAATGTGGTATTTAAAATGTGTTGAGGCTTCTCTAGAATGAAGCACTAAAAATCAAAGGTGAACCATGATCTTATTTGAGCTCCTGTAACACTGGCTCAAAGACATCAGATCTCATTGAAAATATCACTAGTACTACAAACAAATTGATCTGTTGCTTAATAAACAAATGTCACAGTTACCAATATTTGATTATTGGCAGATTGTCTGATTTGTTGCATGGGAATGGTATTGAAATGTCAGCTTTTGGGTTTCTGTTATTCCCATGCACACCAGTTGTTTGGTCAGTATCTGTATTAAATCACTATTTTACACCTCTGTTACCCACCTGAAATGAATGGGTGAGATAATAACTGCAGAATGGCTAATTAACTAAGGGTACATGAAGAGCTTTGATTTTTTTGAGATGTTTTCAAAATATCATTTGGACAAAAGGGAGGTTATGCAAATAAAAGGAGGCAGAAACTTTTTTGTTTATGTTGTATTTTCTTTACTTTTGCTCCTATGAAAACAGAGAATTGCTTTTCTAAAATGGCATAATCCTACACAAATGTCTTCAACTTTACTTGTGTTTACCAGTGACTGAAATTACTCGTTCCTGTAAATGATCTTTGTCCTTTGAATCATTTGCTGTGGCCATTAAAAGGTAGAAAGTAGAAAGTCTAGATCAAACAGGAAATTTGTGAGCAGATGCCTTTTTGTTCCCTTTTTTTTTCAGTTCCAAGCGTGGTCAGAAACATTCACGTGTCACCTAATGGCATGACAAACAGCCTGAAAGTGAGCTGGACTCCTGGAGGTGGAGATGTTGATTCCTACACGGTGACCATATTTCAGCAAAACCATCAACTTGATTCCCAGAGTGTCTCCAAACATGTTTCTGAGCACACATTTCACAAGCTGGAAGCTGGGGAGCAGTACCGGGTGGTGGTGCAGTCTAACAGTGGCACTTTGCACAACAGCTTAGGAGCTTTTGGGAGAACAAGTACGTTTCTTTTGAGATAAGGAGCAAGTTGCATTATGTCTTCCCAGAAACTGACCCTTATTCAATAATGTTTATGAAGGTACTATTGGGTGTGGGGACACCCAGACTCATGAGTGACATATTGGACTTTATATCAAAGAGTCATGACTCTTGCAAACACTTAGCATGGGTCTGTTAATACCAGTGAGATGTGTCACGTGAGTAGCTTTACCTGGGTGAATGTGCGTGGAATTCAAGTCCCCAGCCCAAAGTCTGCCTTCATGGGATGAGTGCAGTGCCATCCCTCTCGTGTTTTAGCAGAGCCCATTGCATGATCAGGGCTTGTTAGACAATGCCTTGCTCCAGTATCCTGCACATCAGAACATATAAAACAATGCAACAGCTTGCTTTCAATCTATTCTCTCTCTTTAGCGTCTATGTGTATTAGTTATCTGTGGCCTTGTGCAACAGCTGCTGGCTAACATTTTCTTTTCTGTGCCGCTATTTTGCACCAATTTACCACTTTATTTTTCAGTTTTTTCTCATATGCCTTTATTAACTGTTTTGGTCAGTTCATCTCACTCTCCTTCTCCCTCTTTTCATGATAGTTTATAGATATCTCTTGCTTCTCCTTGCCCAGTTCAGATGTCCATGATGCTCTTTACATTTGTCTGATTGTATTTATGTCTAGGAATTATTTGTTTTGATCAACATATGCAGACATTGCTTTTCCCACAAGTGAACTTGAAAGCGTATGAAGTTATGTTCTATTAATTACTTCACTCATATTTGTGTATTGAATGGTTTGTATTTCACCTGGTAATGTCCTGCCTTTAATTGTTTCCAGTTCCAGCCTCTGTCCAGGAATTATTAGCTGATCATGCTTACAGCAGTCATTCCTTGTTAGTAACCTGGCAGAAAGCTCCTGGTGTAGCTGAGAGATATGACATTCTGCTCTTGAATGAACAAGGAGTCCTCCTGAGCAACAAATCAGAGCCAGCTGCTGCCAAACAGCACAAATTTGAAGATTTATTAGCTGGCAAGAAGTATAAAATACAAGTTTTGACAGTCAGTGGTGGGCTCTTCAGTAAGCGTGCAGAAACTGTTGGCCGAACAGGTAATTAGAATATCTTGGTTTATTTATAGTTCCCTCAGTCAGATATCATTAAATACATGAATCATCTGTATATCTTGATTCTGGAAAGATTCTAGTAAGGAACAAACTCCAGATATTTATGCATCATTTTTCTTGATATGTGCTTGGTATGTCAATCTGAAATTGGTTATCATAATAATGCGACCATGGTTCATAATAAGGATGTTAAACCAAAGTGCTGAATGCTTCCCTCGGTCGGTCTGTTGTGGAACTACCTGAATGCTTTATTGTCATCAGGTTTTTAAATCATAATCTCGAGGCTCTTAGTGTAGGATTTGATGTTAATGTACACCTCTAAACTCAGAGCCAAGTGCCACGTCTTGCTTGCAGTCTTTACTCATTTGAAGATTCCTATTGAATCTGATGGACAATTCTGTGTGAGTACAGGCTGGAGAATCAGACCCACTGGGAAATACAAGTATTGTATTGGAGAAGATTCACTGGCATATCATAAATGCTTTCTTCTTGTTTCTGACAGTTGCTGTTGATATTTTTTAGCTACTTGTGGCTTAATTGAGATGTATTCCAGCCATGAGTTGTTACTTTACTAAAGGTTCAGCTTAGTGGCTAGACTCTCTGGTATTTACTCTTACATTTATCCTTCTTTGCAGTTCCAGCAGCTGTTACAAATCTGAAAGTCACAGAGAACACCACTGATCGACTGTCCTTCAGCTGGACCACCTCGCAAGGGGAGCTTGATTCATATGACATCTTCCTGTACAACCCAGACAAATCCCTTCATGACAGGATTTCAGGAGAACAGCACCTCCAGCAGTGTTCATTCCAGAACCTACGTCAAGGCAGGATGTATCGAATGGTGATTGTTACCCACAGTGGAGACCTCACTAACGAGTCATCTATCTTTGGAAGAACAGGCAAGAACGTCCAAGAAAACCACCTATGCTCATGGGGGACACCAGTGAGCTGGTCTGAGTCTGATGCTCATACTAGATTAAAGCAGCTTTTAGAAATATCAAAATTGTCTCTTATGTTTAAAAAGCATTAGCTAAATAAAAAGGTAAATTCTGAATGACATGGTTACAGCAGGAAAAATTAAGCAAAAAACTTTACAATAGTTCCTAGGAACTCAAGTCAGGAAAAGAGCATATCAATGTATGCTGCTTAAGCCCTAAGGGGAAATGGCTGTCTCCCATCCTGAAAGCAGTATTGGTCTATGAGTGGAAAAGGCAAAAAGGCAAACCAAGTCAGGTTAATGGGATAAGCAATCTACTAGTGAAATAAAACTTTTTTCCCAATGGGAGCTCTGGCTGCAGCTCTGTGTTTGTTCAGCCACATGTGGGAAGCAGAGTTTTCTAAACAGCTCTAGCAACTCTAGCACCCTGTGAAACCTTTCTTTATTCTAGTGAGGCACCATATAGTAACCCCTCCGTAAGGCTGTGTCTGTGCAGTGGTGTACTTTCTTCAGCTGTCTCAGAATTGGATGTTTCCAAACACTGACTGGGAAAAAACTGCTTAACACTTGAAAAACTGTCCATTATAAACATTTCAACCTCTCTTGGGAACAGTGGCCATTCAAACTAAGAATCAGCTCCTGATGCTACCGGGATGCTTCCTGGTGCTTCCTGGCTTTTTGGCCAGCTGTGGTGGCTACTAGTTTTATTACATGACTGTTGCTACAGGATAAGTGTAAGGTCTGGTTGCTTCTTCTCACCCTAAGGATGTTCTACATAAAAAACCACTTGTTCCTGTTTTTTTCAGTACCTGCCCCAGTCGTTGGTCTCAAGGCATCCAACCGAAACATGACAGACAGTCTGTGGTTCACCTGGGGTCCAGCAGCAGGAGATGTTGACTTCTATGAGCTGAATCTTTACAACCCAAATGGGACGCAGAAGGAAACCTGGCAAAAGAAAGACCTGAAAGAGTGGCATTTCCAGGGACTCATTCCTGGCAGAAAGTACACTTTGGTTGTGGTGACTCATAGTGGTGACCTGATCAACACAGCAAACGCTGAAGGAAGAACAGGTATGGGATTTCTTTTTTTGTCCCATCTGTCTGAATTCATATTAGTTCACAACTATGCAACCGACCTATTCTGAGGAAGGATTTATTACATAAGTCATTGAAGGTGAAAAGATAAAGAATAACCTTAAGTACATTAAACTGATGGAGAGTGAAAGAAAAACAGTCATCACTGTTTTTCTTCCAAAGGCTCGGGAATATGTAATGTCTATGAAAGTGACCATCATCAGCACAGGTGTGGTAGCTGGCTGTGTACACAGGATAACAGACTACTTTGTGCTGCATGAAGAAAATAATGCATGTTTCATCTTACTTGTCTTGTGTAAAAAATTGTTAAGCATCTCTTTTTCTTCTTTCCTTTTTTCCCATCTTTCTGTGTAGCACCCAGCCCGCCTAACACTGTATCGTTTACTGATGTTGCAAACACTTCTTTATCAGTCACGTGGCTGGGTCCTCCAGACTGGACAGACTATGACGATTTTGAGTTGCAGTGGCTTCCAAAGGATCCCCTCACAGTATTCAATCCCTACAGCAGCAGCAAATCTAAAGTACGTATCATCTATGGCCTGCGACCAGGAAGACTCTATGAGTTCAGCGTCAGAACTGTCAGTGGTGACAACTGGAAGACATACAGTCAGTCACAGTCTGCAAGTGTGAGAACGAGTAAGTAACAATTCCCATTGCACCCTAACAGCTGGAGAAGATGCAAAACTGTTAAATCTTACCAATTTGTTACATAGTCAGTAATCTCTGTTAATTAATTCATGAATTCAGTGGTGAATTCAGCTACATTCTAAGCCCTTGCTGTGTGCAAGGTCAACTGTTTAAAAGATTGAAAATGTACATACATTTATAATTCTCACATCCAGAGTGGGACTGTTTGGTTGCAGAGCCTGAATCAATCAGTTTCAGGGGTAAAATAAGGTTGAATATGCAAACTTCTCTTGACAGTAGGATATTGAAATAAAATATTTCTGAATGATAAGACAGGAAGGATGAATGAAACTGTGCTGTACTAGATTTGGAACTGGAATCAGTATTTCACTGCTCTGCATTTCTGTCTGTGTCTGTGGATCTATATTATCTCTAGCATCCTCAGTAACAGGCTGATTTGAAAAAGTGACCTGGAATTGTAAAAATAACTGAGCCTTGACAAATCCTCGTGTCATTTGGGATGGGATTCAGCTCTCAACTGATATCTGTGTTTAGTAAACTGTATAGCTCTGTAGATTTAATTCAGCATATTAATTAAAATTTCACCTGTATTTAATCACTTAAATGTAATGTCTGCCATCTGAAAGGGATATCCTGTTTTTGTTATATGTCACATGTTATAAATGGTGCTCCCATATTACATGGATGAAGCATATGTCTGTGGTATGTTTTAGTAATATGGACACACCATGTTCTACCCAGGAAACCAGATCAGTCATGAGATGACAGTATCGATATTGACTGGTACTGATGACCACATGTAACCTCCAAATAAGTTGTAACAGCGTTCTAGAAATCCGTTGCTTTGCAGTGTTGCTGTTCTTGTTAAGACTTCAGTGAGTAGGTTTTCTTGGCTTGTTTTCACAGTTAATTACTGAAGCTTCACAAACCTGATGGGGCTGATGTCACTAGATCTGATTTCAGATAGCTAAAATGAGTTAGAGGGCCTTGCATAATAATCAGACAACACACATTTGAAGGAGAGATGGGAATTCTGACTCCCGGCCTCCTGCTCTTATCTAATGGTTAATGCAGAATCTAGGAGCTGTAATGTGAGCAGAGAATGTACAATGCCTGTCCCTTTTCTCACTGAGCTTAAACTTCTCAACATTTCTCTAGAACCAGACAAGATACAAAGTCTTCACTGTCGGCCCCAAACCTCTACTGCCATCGCGTGTTCCTGGACTCCTCCTGATTCTGACTTTGATGGGTATAGCATTGAATGCAAAAAAATGGACACTCGTGAAGTGGAATTTTCTAAAAGGATAGAAAAAGACAAATCTCTACTTAATATCATGACCCTCGTTCCCCATAGACGATACCTGGTGTCCATCAAGGTGCATTCTGCAGACATGACGAGTGAAGTAGTTGAAGACAGCACCATCACAATGATTGATCGTAAGTGGAATTCTGGGTTGCCCTGAAGAGAGGCAGTGAGCAGCAATAAGCAGTTGCTTGTGTTGGTTAGACAGCAAAAGGAGTTCTGAACTCCACAATTGCCAGTGTGTGGCATTTATAATCTTGTGGCTGAAGTAGACTGAACCTGTCCTTTGGTCCCTGCTGTGACAGACAGTGCAGGATTTTGGCTATATTGCCTCTCATTACATTGCCAGACCCAATTATTTGGCTCATTCATGAAATATAGCCTGAGAAACATAAACAGTTATCCCTGTCCTCATCGTCACACGCCTTCAATTGTCTTCATGGTTGTTGCTTGGCTTCCTGTGTCTGCCGTTTCCTCTCACGGATTGGAGGATGGAAACCATCCTCAGCACAAATATGCATCAGTAAGCACACTGGAGTGTGGTACTGTGTTCTCTTTGGGTTTCTGTACACTCTTCTGAGGTGCTACTTGACCAAATCACCTGCAGGAATTTTAGCTGAGGGAGGATCACAGATATCCATAGCATATGTTTTGAACCAGTTTCTTCAGTTTCTTCACCTGTAGGCTGCTGAGTGGAGGGTAGCAGTAGCATCTGCTGGTGCCTCTGAACTACCAGGCATCACTGCAGTCAACAGCCTGCCATCACTGACCTAGAGCTGCTCCAGTTTTTGCAGCACCTCAGGATTCAATGGCACATTCAGTGCAAAGGCTTGAACCGTTCCAGGGCTAAACTTCTCAAAAATTACAGGATGGCCAGGAAGCCTATATTCAGGGATGCCTCTATAACTGCTTATTAAAAGCCACATTTTTTTTAAATGCTAGATCATAAAAGTAATGTTTGCTTTGGGAGCTATTGAGCTAAGCTACAGAGTTCAGTCACCAACTCACCTCCATTCCGCCATCAATTGCCTTTTAATTGCAACCTTGTAATCTCCTTCCTCTACCACAAAGAAAGCTGCAAATCCAGATGTAGTAAGAACTAGCTATTTGTGTCACAAGAAGTGAGACTGAGTCCTATTGGAAGGTTAGCTGTTTCACGTTTGTTATTGTTTTGTGCTTCACCTGTGTTTGTTGTCACTTACTTGTTTTGAACAGTGCTGCTCTCCCAGACCCTGGTTAACACTGGAGACCCTACCTCAAGGGAATACAAAAAATTGCAGCTAGGCTTTGTAGAGGTTTAGCTAAACTAAGAGTTTTAGCTGAAGTACATATAAATATGTGAATTATTGGTTCTTTTGAAATTTAGCCACCTTTTTACGTATTTGATGTTTCCCATGTGTGCAATATAGTTTCAGTAATACAGATTGTTAAAAGATTCAGCAATGTAGATCCTTAAATTCCCCACTTTTGCTGCACTTTCTTCCCTGCGTACTTCACTTTTCAGCGAAGTACTTCTACTGTGTCACTGTTCAAGGTATACCTTTGTGTCATACAAAGAACATTTCCTATGAAAATTCTGCAGTCAGTCTGGAAAATGGTACTCTGTAGTTGAATGCTGTGTCTGGCTGACTCTGTTCCTCTGGAAAAGGAAGCAGGAGTATAGATGCTTAAAATAGGTAAATTCCTGTAGTGAGTGTGCTAAGTGGCCTCCAAATGTCTGTCTTAAACCTGTATCATTTTCAGTAGCTACAATTTCTGATTTCATAGACTTAACAAGATTTTAATACATTTCCATGTGTGCTTCTGCATGAATTCCCACTGAGGATCTGTCACTGTTACTATGGTGAACTCACTGCTGGCTTGTTTCATCTTTTGGCAGTTTCCCTGTGGGAGGTGAAGACACTTCCTTGTTTGCAAAGAGAATAGAATCAGAGACTTGGGTCCAGGCAGCTGAGATTTATTACAAATTGCATTTCCCTTACTAGATCTAGCTCACAGCAAGTACATAGATAATGCTTTTTCTCTATTTTTTATTTATTTATTATTTATTTAAATTACTCAGGTCCCCCTCAGCCACCTCCAGACATACGAGTGAACAAAAGAGAGGTGCTGATTACCAAATCCTCCATCAACTTTACTTTTAACTGCAGCTGGTTTAGTGATACTAATGGAGCTGTGAAGTACTTTACTGTGGTTGTGAGAGAGGCTGATGGTAAGTGTCGTGGTTTAATACTATTCTCTCTACAGCCTATAGGAGTTGCATGGGGAGGTACATCCCTATCACCACACAGCAAAGGGGTTTCTCCTTGCCTAGTGCTGAGTATCATACAGGTTTTGGATCTATACTTCTTCCCTAGCCTGGGGATGTAGGAACTCAGTCCTGTCCTCGGAGAGTGAGTATCAACTGCAGAGCTCAGACAGAAGGAGTAGTTAGCTTCTGTACTCTAGGTTGCATTCTCATGTATGCTCAGACAGTTTCTATAGTAGAAGACTTATGTTGGATGCCATTGGCAGTGGACACAGAAGAAACTGCCTTGCTGTGAACAGATCTCAAAAGGTAGTTTAAATGTTAAGCGGAAACACTAAGGCAACTCTTCTGGAGAGTCAGTAAGCCATACTGAGAAGTCAAAGGTTTGCCAAGTTTGCTTACTGAAGAAAATTACTTTGCATACAGCACTGTAAAACAGAACAGAAATTGTCCTTGTGGCACGCATGTAAACCTCCCTTTCTACAATTGACCTATATGAGAGAAATGAGATGCATGTTTCAACAATTAATACCTTGTTTTTAGAAGTGGCTTCATTTACTAGCATGCCAGGACGTATTTTGTGACCCTTATGAAAGTTCCTTAATCTCTCTGTCCATCAGCCCTTGGAGAAAAAGCAGAGATAATATTTCCCCTCTCTGCTCTGCCATGCTTGTGCCATAAAGGTCTTTGGGAAAGGGACTGCTCATTGCCATGGCTTTGCCTACTACCTGAGTCCTTTAACCATTATTGTGAATTTACGTTCAGGGAACCCCTGTCATTTCCTATTGTTGTTTTTCACTATATAGAGTAGACTTGACCGTGTGTGGATTTTTTTTACTTGCTTTTCAAAATAGCTAGTAGTAGGATCCAGGAATCTGAATCACAGAAACTCCCACCAGCAGCACAGGAAAAAATGTCATAGCATTGAATTTGACCTATGCATGCCTATATCAGCATTGTATCTGGGAAAGTTACACTGAGGTCTTGCAAGGAAATCTGCCTAAAGAAATAATAGAAAGGTTGGTACTAGAAACAAGGTACCCTAACCACTATAGCTTTGTATTCATGAGGTAGCCTCCAGGAAATAGAAAATTGGATAAGAATGTCTGTCAAGAGGTTGAGCCTACAAACTGCATCACATTAATGGCTGTGGCATCTGAACCTTCTGTCTTTCTCTGCACATGACGCAGGTAGTGAAGGACCAAAGCCTGATGAGCAGCACCCATTACCTTCCTACCTGGAGTACAAACACAACGACTCTGTACGCATCTACCAGACAAATTATTTTGCCAGTAGATGTGCTGAAAATCCGGACAGCGACTATAAAAGCTTTGACATTAAGCTTGGAGGAGAAATGGAAGATCTGGGAGGAAAGTGTGATCCAGATCACCACAAATTCTGTGATGGACCTCTAAAGCCTCAAACTGCTTATAGGTTAGATTTATGTTGGTAGCTGTGCTCTTGTCACATTATTAGGCATGGTACTGTCTGTATGCCTGATCCATTTGAGCTTCTGTAGATTAGTAATGTTCTTTGTATTTCAATGTAAATTTATAAAAGCTTTCTCCATGCCCCCATTCCATAGGTAACAACCGGTCCTTCGCTAGTTTGGATATTATATGATTAATTATGCACAAAACTCTGTGCAGTGAATAGGTTTATTTATGTGCCTCAACTTGATGGGAAGCTCTCCTATAGCTGCTAAATATTTCTTTGAAAAGACTTAATACCATCTGCTAAGTCAGAATAGTACTTAGCAGGAGAAGGCAAACACGCTTCACTCAGTCTGTACGGCAGCACTGCCCCACACCAGTCGTTTGGAACAAGCTAGAAAAACCTGGAGGTTATTCTATCCTGTGGCACCATCCCTAGGCTCCAGAGCTAGGCCCAGGTTAGTGTAGGGTGTAGAAGACGGTGACTGCTAAGACCAGGCTCAGCAGTTACACAGGCTGCGAGACCAAACATGAGCTCCAGTGGGGCTCAGCCATGCCCCTACCACTTGGGAGAGGTAAATACTCTCCCAAGAGATCTGCAGTATTCTCACTGAAAAGACACATGGACAGAAGGCACATGCCGAGGAGTGTACATCATGCCTCTTAGCTGCTTCATCATCAAGACAGTGCTACCCTACTATAGTCTGCTCTCATTAGGGCACGTTTCCCAAAAACTCAGTCTGGGAAATACCCACATTACACAGAGAACCAAGAGGACTATAGCAAATCTCCATTAGCACAGCCATACCCAACCAAGTGAAGGGAAAATGTGTCCCCACCAAGAAGCATTTCTGAGTCCTCTCCCCTCTGCAGCTTCTGCTAGGTCTGCCTTCAGGCATAGGCAGGCTATGTGCCAGCTGCCAGAGCCCATATGTTACCTCTGCCAGGGTACCTCAGAGCCCTCCACCTGTAGTAGCTGGGTTCCCCAATATTTAACTCAGGGATCAGTATGATTAATTAAGTAGAATACTGATTAATTAGTATTTAACTCAGGTGCCTGTTTTAAGAATTGTCTGTGGGGGTGGAAAGGTTTTAATTATCTCCAAGGGGCAAATAAGTTCTTACTTGTCTCCTGTTGGTTCTGAATGTCTAATGAGTCATAAGTGTAACAATACTGCTTTTTTAGGATCAGCATACGAGCTTTTACCCAGCTTTTCAGTGAAGACCCGAAGGAACTTCCTAAACCGCTCTTTGCAGATACCTTCTTCTCTTTGCCCATCACTACAGAGGCAGGTTAGTTTCAGGCTTGTTATCAGTGACTGTACCATGCAATTATATATTGCGCCTAAGAACACTCTGGTATCTAGAACTGTTTGTAAGGAGTGGAACAAAAATGGATTGCTGTGCATGTCCTGAAGGCTGCTCTGAGATGAGGCTGGAGCCATGGTTTATCTGGCTTCTGTTGAAAATTCAGGGGACTGCTTGCAGAGCTGCTGACAGTAGAGAAGAGGATGAATGCTCAGTGAACTATCACCAAGAAAGCTTCAAAGTGCAAAAGAACCAAACTCCCATATAATGGGGTTGTGCTTTCTTTTACTGTGTTTGGGAGTGAAAAATTTTGCGAAATGTTTGGAAAAAATAAGGACAGAAAATCAAGGCCAGGTTTTAGCTAGGTGTTTAACTGCCTTACCCTTCCTTCTATTTAGCCATTTTCTTTAGCTGATAATAACAGATCCCTTGAGAGTTATCGATTCTCCAAGTCTTCTGATCTTTTCCTCAAGATATATAAGTACACTGTTTTGTTTCCAGAGCCTCTGTTCGGAGTTATTGAAGGTGTGAGTGCTGGCTTGTTTCTGATTGTGATGTTGGTGGCTGTTACTGCTTTATTTGTCTGCAGACAGAAAGTTGGGTAAGTTGACTCCCTTTATCAGTCTCTGTTACTGAAGTAATGTCAATTTATATTTATTTAAGTAATACAATATATAAAGTGTAACTGTAAAATTGGAGGAATTCACAGAACTATTCAACAGACAAAATCTGTGTCCCCCAACATCTTCTGCACACTAAGTGTAGAACTTACATATTAAGAAATCTATATATTTTTGATTCAAATGATGCCATAATTATGTCATAGAGGATTCTTGTAACTTAGTTTTCATTAGGAGTCTGAATATATCTGAAAAACTGGTTTATCATTCAGACTGAATGTTTTGTCAAAAAAATGAAATGTTTCCAATTAATTGCATCTGCATTGTAGATGGAAAGCTATTGAAACTGTTCATTTAGATATTATCATTTCAATTCAAAAATATTGAGTATGGCATTTCCTCAGTGTCCAAAAGATTAGTTTAAACTTTACTTCTCTTTTTTTTTCAATTATAGTTGTGTATTTTACATTATAGATGAATCTTAAATAGTGAACTTTAAATAGTTCATATTTTAAAATATGTTTTTAAAAAGAAAAATACTCTATCTCAACTTTGAAAAAGGCTTTATCCATTTAAATCATTTTGCATGACTGAGAGGTGTGAAATTCCATATGGTTTCTGAAATTTAAAAAAACCCTCAACATTTCCATTACAAGGGAAACACTGAAAATCTAAAATTCAGTTCTTTTACTGATACTAAATTAAGTCTGTATTTTTTGAATTTACTTTTCATGTGCCAGAATTTCAGATTGAAAGAAAACTGTTTTCTGACTAGTCACAGCTTTTAGCCAAAATGGATAAACTTCATATAGAATGTGGTTTCTTGTTGTAAGTTATATAGCCAGCAGGATGGCAATTACACCAGTATGGTTTTCCCACATCATACAAAAGGAGAAAGTGTTCTCTAAGGGAGGAGTCTTGAGGAGATGGCAGCAAAAGGATGAAAGGCATCACTAACTGTATGGAGTAAGTACCACTTCAATGGCTTTTCCAAAGCCTGCTGTGGTTCTGCCACTTACTCCTGCTATGAGCCTGGGCATCTGCTGGCCTGGTCTGCAGAGTACATGTGGTGGAAGCTGTAGAGCTTTTACAGCTCTGAAAATCTCCCTATATGTTCCTCTCTGCCTGTAGAGGATCAACTGATTTAGAGCCCATCTTAGCAAAGGACACCCTCCTTAATGATAGACTGGGCTGTGAGTGTTTCAGAACAAGTACATAGTCTTACTGCCTGTGCCATACATACACTCCACATCACTATTGCCAAGCTAAAATACAAGAAAACTCTGTGCCCCAGTTAAGAGCAATACCACACGATCAGAGCCACGAATCAAAACATACTTTCTTAAATTCCTTTTTTTCCAATTTACTGTTTTCCAGTGTGAGTTATGTTATTACCAACTCTTATCAGTATCAGAACAGATACAACAGAATACCTTCCTTTTTATTCCAGTAGTGGCCATGAGAGATCTACAGCAAGGCTGAGCATTCGCAGGGAGAAGTCACTGTCAGTCCATCTGAACTTGGGGCAAAAAGGGTAAAGTCAGATTTATTTTTTTTTAACATGGCATCGTGGTTGAACAGATCCATCTGGTCACTCACTGATGAAGTGTTTCTTTTTCTTTTGAAATAATTTCTAGGAACCGAAAAACTTCCAGGTAAAAATTAAAAAATAATACCTAAAAAAGCTTCTTGGTAACCAACTGGATAAATTATGACTGTGATTCATCCTGTGATTTTCTTCCTCCTGTTGAATATTTTAGTCCGATCAAAGTCAGTCACTTTGAAGCACACTTCACCAAACTTCAAGCAGACTCCAACTACCTTCTGTCCAAGGAGTATGAGGTGCGATCCTAACCTAGGCAAAGGACTTGCTTTATGAAGGGGTGGGCTGACTGAATCAGCAGGTTAATGCATTAGGAAGGTCTGCATTTGTCTTATTCGCACAAATCCAGGTAAGTTGGAGTGTTTCAGCTGAACTCCACCTGTCCAAGTGCAGAAACCAGCTCTTCATTTGGCGTAGCATCTTCTTGATGGCAGCCTCTGCCTGATACCTATCTGGCTGAGATCAGATTTGCATGGCAACATATGTGTGATAAAGCATGGAAATTACCTGCCAGCCATGTACTTGGTTTAAAACAATATGATTACCTATGTAATTTCAGTTTGTTTTTTAAAAAAACAACCACTCTCTGTCATGGCCTTTGAGAGCTGATAAGCACTGTTTCCCCCTGTGTTGTCACGTCCTTGAATTATTTTCACCTCACATTTTATTCTTTTTCTTTTTTTTCAGGATTTGAAAGATGTGGGTCGAAACCAGACATGTGACATAGCACTTCTACCAGAGAACAGAGGGAAAAATCGATACAATAATATATTACCCTGTGAGTTTTAGGTTTGGTTGTGTAATATTGCATCACACCAGCTATTTTTCACTTTGTTTCAGCAAGTCTAGTGGAAAAGAGAGTGCAGCCAATCCCTTCTCTCCTTTCTGTCAGAGATGAAGTATCTCTGCCAGCTCAGGTTCTGGTGCTTTGAGGGGTCTGGCTTCACACAGACCAGTAATTTAGTTTCACACTGGAGGTGTAATGACTAGCATTCAGCCCAGGGAGAAAAAGCTCCAGCTATTAGGGACATTCAGTCACTGCTGGTAACAAGGATAATAGAAATAACAGTAGGGTTGTTTACATATGGAGTATCATCCATTCAGTGCTCTTTGACAGCCTTGCCAAATATTTGTTCTTCAGAGTACGTAGCAAACCTCCTGTACAGTGTAGAGCTAGTGTGATTCTGCATGGTAAGACGCATGTGTGAGGTTAACCCTCTTCTCCCAAGGCAAGGCCTAGACCTGTCTGTCATTGAGAGTTTCCCCCTTTAATCTCCTACATGGCACTTTTGGAGGTAAAACATTGAGGAGGAACACCACATGACTCACTGCTCCACATCCCCACTAATGGATGTGGTATGTGCTTGCAGCACAGCCTCATAGCATCCGCTGTTCTGCCTACCTTGCCAGGCTGGGCAGCACGCCTGCATTGTACAAGAAATGACACCTGACTGAGATCCAAGGTGGCATTATCTCATGAATCAGTGACCCGGTGGCTTAGACACTTTCTATTTCTGTACAGAAGGCGGTTTACCTAGGGAAGATGTTTGGCCTGCTCCACATGTTAGCTCAGAGGACCACTAAAGCCCAGCTGTTCTTTCAAGGACAGAGCTGGGCACTGCTTTTCAGTACAGCACACTGGTGTTAGGATCAAAGGGGGATGCTACTGTGGCCCTTTTGTTGTCATAACAAATCCTGTGCAGCTCAACAGAGGAAATTTGGGATATTTACTGCTTCCTTCTTACCAGCCATCTCCTAGTCTTTAGAACACTCCACAGCATTTGAGTGAATGGAAGAGGCAGTAAAAACATAAACAGTTATTCCCTTTAAATTAGCTCTTCATATAAAATCTTGTAAGAGTGCTGCCAGTCCTTTCAGAAATGCATTTTTTAAGTGAGAGAATGACTGAAAATCAAGACCTAGCCCTAAGCCACTTGTTATGGATTTCTTCCTAGATGATACATCAAGAGTGAAGCTTTCGAATGTGGATGATGACCCTTGCTCAGACTACATTAATGCAAGCTACATACCAGTAAGTGACTCAAGGGTGGTGTTTTACAGTCCTCCCTCCAGTGGTAATTTGTCCTTCATCTAAAACTGAATATAAAGCTTGATAGTTAGGGCTGCTCTCCCCCTTCATTGACTCACTTTAGCTAAAAATCTTAAAACTTATTTTGTGGGTGTGCTGAAAGACTGTGTCTGACTGCCATTAAATTAAGTGTGAGTGATTTACCCAGCACTTAAGGGCACTTTCTTGGATTGCTATAGTTATGTAAGATAGCAAGTCTAATTGGCCAAGGACACATTTTTAAAGGTTGCTGCTTTTATACGGTGTCAACTGTGGCTATCACTGCAGGTGGTGTCCTCACTGTGGAGCTGTAGCTCATCCTGACAGCATTGGCACCTTGCAGGGTGGTAAAACTGGCTGAAATTAAAATAATGCCCTTTGACGGAGAGCTATGATTGATAATAGCAGTGGCTTTAGCAATCCAGATTTCAAGCCAGAACTCAGCTAATTTATTAAAAACAGTAAATAAAGCAAAAGTTCCTTGCAGTTTCAAAATTGCTTGAGACTGTGCTGTGCACAGTAGAAAAATAAAAAACTTTGTCTGCCACAAAAGGAACAGTATTTAGATATACTGCTACAGTCTCCTTCTTCTCTCTGTTCCAACCAATCATTTGCTTCCAGGTTCAAGGCAAAAATTTAGTTCTCAAAACTATTGTCCCAGCAAGAACATTGTTCCTGCAGAGCTCTAGCTGCAACCCCATGTCTTGTTCAGTTGCTAGAAGATATTTTTTTCTGCCTTTTTGAAAACTAATGGAGTTCTCTTTTTTTGCAGGGCAATAATTTCCGCAGGGAATACATAGCAACTCAGGGCCCTTTGCCTGGCACAAAAGATGAGTTCTGGAAGATGGCATGGGAGCAAAATGTTCACAATATTGTCATGGTAACCCAGTGTGTTGAGAAGGGCCGGGTGAGCAGTGACTCTTCTTTATTATTAATTACTGTTCTAATATCTATTAAAAGTTTTTACTTAGTATTTGCATCACACTAATGCCAAAAAGGACCCAGTTAAGGAGATACACAGTAAGAGATAAGAGGTATAGTATATAGACTGGAGAGAGATTAAGGCTGTGAAGTGAGGATGCAGAGACTATCCCAAGATCATGCAGCATGTCAAAGTTAAGAGTTAGGAACAGAGCTCATTGCTACTGGTCTCTAATCCAGGACTTTGTCCTCTAGCACTAATACAATTCCCTTAAGCATGCAGAACAACCAACAACAAAAAATGCTTGTTGATCACATCAGCTCTGATCAACTTTAAATATAAGCTCTGGAGAGCAAATGTTGATCAGTAAATAGATCAAATTATCTCTATATATAAGCCCTGATGTAGCTAGCAAAGAGACCATTCATGCACTTCACAGTCTTACTGAGTGCAAGTGGAGCATACCTCCCTAGGTATGACCACGTTCTGCCTCCGTTGTAAGACAGGGAATAGGTCTATAAGAAGATTAAACAAAAACGTAACAATCACCTGGTGGCACATAGCGGTCATTTTCTTTCAGTTTACCATTTTTTCCTGAGGAGAGGGTGAAAGCCAATGCAGACTAGGACCTGTGTCCTTCTGCACCTCACTGGCTCCAAGTGGCACCCTACAGTCATATCTCAGCAAGAGGTGAGGAAGCAGGCACTGGAATTGACCTCTCATCCAAGCAGAGGTCTGAGAAGACTTGATGTGGAAAATGTGCCCCAGAAGAGGGCATCAGTGAAGTGCTTCCCATTCCCCTCATCACAAACATCAATTATGAGAACTTCCCATGCTAGTCCATTCCCATCCCAGGCACTGTTTGTTGACATGGCAGGGAGTGGCATCTCTCTCTGAATTCAGCTGCTGCCTTTGTTCCTTCCTCCTCAGACATGGGAGGTCTGAAGTCTGCTTCTGCCAGTGCTGAACAGAGGCATTGTTTACAGCTGTTTCTAACACTAAGTCTGTCTTTGTCTGTGTCCCTGCAGGTAAAGTGTGATCACTACTGGCCCCTCGATCAGGATTCCTTGTACTATGGAGACCTGATTGTTGAGATGTTGTCTGAATCAGTGCTCCCAGAATGGACAATAAGAGAGTTTAAAATCTGCAGTGTATGTTTGCATTCTTTTTTTTCCTAATGAATTGGCTTAAAACACCTGCAAGGCTAAATTAGGGAGGATAAATTTCTTCTGCTGTAACACAGTTGCATCATGCCCAGCTCACCTCTGGTGGAAGCTATAGCATTTGTTCTGAAGGTGCATGTTGTATATGTCCCTTCCTCTCTGGTCCTGATGACCCACACTTTTGAATCCCAACAGGAAGAGCAGCTTGACTCAACAAGGCTCATTCGTCACTTCCACTACACTGTATGGCCAGATCATGGTGTGCCAGAGACCACCCAGTCCCTGATTCAGTTTGTCAGAACTGTAAGAGATTATATCAACAGGACCCCAGACACAGGACCAACTATTGTACACTGCAGGTATGTGCAGCAGCAAAAGGTCAGTGGCACAGAGCTCTTAGCGTACCCTTGGGAAGTTCCCAAATGTTCATCCCTGTTAGACCTTGGGCAGCCAGAGAACCTGAGAAATAACTGATGAGCTTAAGTGTCCAGATACATCAGAGCAGTCGTCCCAAGGCACGTGCACTAACCCACAACCTTACTTTGGAGAAGCCTTGAAAATGATTCTTAGGGAACCACCATCTCTCTGTGGGACTACTGGAGAGAACTACAGGTGCCAGTAGCTACCACTGCTCATAAGCTTTTGCATTCTTAAATTACCCATGTGCTGCTCTTTTGGTCCAACATTTGAATCACTAAGGGGTGTTCTAAAAAGGTAAGATATGCCTAGGGTAAATCTGACTACATATGGATGTTGAGATCAGCTGACAGGTCTATCCTTTCCCCCATTCTGACTGAGACTCCCTCTCTTTACTGCCTTTTCATGCTGTTCTGCTCTTTTGTCATCTCTGGCAGTCATAGGGCTGCAGTTTTTCCTCTGATCTGTAGTCCACCCCTACACATGTATACGAAAAAGACAAAACTGGACTGCCTGATCCGTAATCCACTGGCCAGTTGCAGCAGACTATAGGGTTACACAGAGAGAGAGAGTGAGTGCAGTGCAGTGCTGTATCTTCTGATAAAGCCATATGTTCACTGGTACCACCTGATTGTAGTATCTGACCCCTCCACACATTATATGGGCTGAGGGATGTATCTTACATGACCCCACCTGTACAGCATGTGCTGCAGCATGTCAGATTTCTACTATTATCAGCAAGTCAGCTTTTCTTTTTCCAACCTCCTGCCTCCAGACCCCACCTCCTGGCAGTTCATCTACTGGGAACTGATACTTTTCCTTACTTTGCCCTTCCACAAGGCAACGGCCTACGGATCTTTTAGAAAACAAGACCACAGCTGTATTCCTGGAGAGAAGAGGTTTAAAAACTCTGACAAGAGTCCGATGCAGTCTTTCAGTGTATCTCAATGACTGAGTTAATCCAAAGCAGAAAGCAGTGCAGGCAGTAGGAGAGGTACCTCTACCATCACTATCCCTTCCTCCTTCCTAAGTAAATTCCACTATAAAGTGTTATAAAGTCTCAGAGGTGCCATTTGAACAATTTGCTTCTCACCCTGGAGATCTGAACTTTACAAAAATATCATATGAATATATTGAATGCTTTTATCCATCTGCTTTTCAGTCTTTTGGGTTGTTTTCTTTTCCAGTGCTGGTGTTGGCAGGACTGGCACATTCATTGCACTAGACCGAATTCTGCAACAGCTGGATTCAAAGGACACTGTCGACATTTATGCGGCAGTACATGATCTAAGGCTTCACCGTGTTCACATGGTTCAGACAGAGGTAAGTTTTGGATAACCTTCTATGCAGCAACACCAGCTACGGTATCTAACAATCTGTCTCTCATCATAAAGGCTCTCAAAGCACTTTGCACTTACTCCACTGTGAAATACTACTTAGATGTATTTTAGCTCTGTGAGAATTTCTGGTTCAGGGTTTTTTCCGTTGGCTCTCATACAGTGGGTCCAAATCATAACAAGTGAGGACCAAGAATAACAAGCTATGCTTCCTCTAGACTTCTCTTTTTTTTTCTTCCCCTGGCCCACGATTGTCCCAGCGGCATTATGCAGCAGAAGTGTAACAGCACATTGTTGCTTTACGGCAGTGTCCAGTAAATGATCTTTGAGGAGAGATAGGTCCTTCATGGATGGGTCTAGAAGACAAGCCTAAAACAGACAGATAGGTTGATGTAATAGGGAAAAGAAATGGAGGGCAGAGAAAATTAGATGTATCACTGTGACCTTGTGGGTTTACGGTTTATTTTTTATTGAGCTGCTCTGCAAATTAAAATGGTATTGGAAAGTTGATTGGCATTTTCCTAACATACTATGTAAAAGCAAGTACATTTATTCTCAAAGTGCAAAAAAGGTAAATGTTTTGTATTTCTTTCTGTGTTTTTAAAACTGCAAGAAAATCATATTATACTAATACCAGCTAAACACTTAGGAACTGATTTAATAAAGGCAAGTTGTGGAGGCAGTCTTTACATTTTCCCTGAAACATTAATAGAAGAATCAGAACAAGTTTGATGGATCTGCCTGTAGCTTGATAATAATAGAGCTCTTTACTGCAATTTGGAAACAAAAATGTCAGTGACATCAGTGTTTTTTGATAATGTAAATGTCTCTCGTATGTGTATAAAGAAAGGCCCAACTGAAAACACACACAAAAAGGGATTCCTGGAAGTATCTTAATCACAGAAGACCTTCGTTGGAGGGGAGACAGATTCTCTGCCTGGTCTAGGCATCCTCAGAAACAGATCCATCTCACCTTCTACATTTCCAGTATCCATAGTCTGCAAAGGTGGACAGGCATCTCAGGAGGGTGGCTCTTTTTCCCTAGCTGGAAAAAGGAAGCAACTACCTCAAGAACCTAAATTTGACACCAGACTTAGAGACAACTAAAGTTGTGTGATACAAAGCCTACCTTTGGCATGAACTTGAAATGATGTCTAAGACAAAAGGCAGCCAGACCCACACAAAATATCTACAGCAACAGTGAGTAGCTGAGCCTTCACACTACCAGCACTATATGCCCTTCTGCCCCAAACCATCTGTGACTCAAGTTGAACCCAGATCCCTCTTGTAACCAGTCCTGCCCCTGGAAGAATTAGCAATCAGCATCCCAGAGACAGACTAATTGAAAGCTTTTACAGCTCACACGCGAGCTGTAACATGCTTGTTAAACTGACCATGTAGCTGTGTCAGTGCACAGTCACTGAGCTCCTGTATTGTCAGCAAGTCTTATTAATATGAACTCTCAGTTGCATCCTGTTTATGGTTTCTGACTTGGAACTGTGTTTTATCGAGGTGGCTTGGAGCACAAGCAATACAGTCTCTCATCCTCCTTCAAAAAATGAAGTAAATTTATCCTTGAGTTTTATGATGATTCGGAGTTTGCAATGAGCAGTGAATTATCTTTTAAGAAACAGTAAAGGAGGTGGGGAGATGGGGAAGAACAAATCTGCTCCACAAACTCCATTTGATGTGTGTGAAGACACTAAATCCTGGTGTCCATGTCTTGGCTTCCACAATCTGTTTAGGGGTTGGAATAAAAGATAGTTCCCCTTCTGGCGATACAGTAAAAGCCAAATCCCACTGTGGAGCACAGGCCAGCAGACAGTACTGTTTGCAATGAGATGCTCCAGCCCAAGGTCACAGCACCATCATACTTGGCATTATTCAACCATAGAAAAACAGCAACAACAAAACAATGCCCCTGCTTCAGACTTGGCTGAAAGCTGTTTAAGACAAGAGACTGCAGCTGGAGAAATGCAAGGAGTAACAGAACACTGTGTGCATCAGCTTAAAAGGCAGTGTGCTCAGCACAGTAGCTGTAACACAGACCATTTCAGTCGCAAATGGTCTGTCAAAGAAAGTCGCAAACTTTCTGTCAAAGAAAGTCTCCATGCCTTGGCCAACTTTCCGTCATGTTGGTGAGTGGGATGCAGGGCTCTGCTCCACAGAGACAGCAGCTGTACGTGCATAAAAGCAGACATTCTCACTTTCCCAAAGCCAGAGCACTGAGAAAAAGGCACAGAGCAGTGGCTGAATTTCTTGTGGAAAATAAGTAAAGAAGATGTGAGGGGAGAAAATGCATATACTTACTGGAGAAATTATGTTTTTGAGAGAAAAGTAATATTAAAAACGTATACCTTGATATATAAAGATGCTCGGCCTACTTATGGGTACCATGTTACACTAATCATAAACCACAAAAAGTAGCAGAGCATAGGAGTTTAACAATCTGTTCTATTAAGGTAGTTTGATGAATAGTCAGTAGTCAATAATATTGCTGACCCTCCTTACTTTGGTTGTGAATGTCATCTTAGTTCCCTTCTGTGAAAGGCACTCTTCAGAAAACTTATTTGCTGCATAGTCAGAAGCAATCTTATAACTTATATTAGATCAAAAAAATACTGATTTTGCCAGAAAATTTGGGTTTGTTAAAGTTCTGTGCAATATTTATATATCATAATAAAATTCTGTGGAAAATATTTCAGAAAAAAAACACCAGGAAATTGTTTGTCTCTTCTGCCTGCTTCCCTGTACATATTAATTCTTTTACACATATGTTATACCAAAGCATTCAGAAGTAGTAGCTATCCAACACAGCACCATGTCAAATTATGCTTTGCAGTTGCTAGAGCTTTCACTTATGGCATGATCCGTCAAAAGATATTATGTTCCTTTATATTTGACTGGTATTATTTCTAAGAACAGGTGATCACAAAAGTTTACTATATTACTAGTGCGAAAAGGAGATTAATTTTAGAAGTATATTTTCATTTTTAACACCACCCTTGATTATGTGTGAGGGAGTTCGCTTGTAATGATTTTTTCACTATACAGAAAATTAAATTACAAAATTTCTCAGAGTGTCCTAAATACAAATCTTTTGCAGTGTCAATATGTGTATCTACATCAATGTGTGAGGGACGTGTTAAGAGCCAGAAAACTTCGCAGTGAACAAGAAAATCCCTTATTTCCAATATATGAAAATGTGAATCCAGAGTATCACAGAGGTAACTGCAAGTTTATCAAATTGTAAAATGTTTCAAATGTAATTGAGGGGAAATTGTGTTATCCCTTACCATTGATACTTGTTCTTTTCCTGCTGGACCTTCATTTCTTCACTCCTCTGCTCTTGTCACTCTTGCAGTTGTGTCTTTATTTCCTTCATTATTAGTCATTATAATATCACTTCCTGCTCCTACCTTACCCTGTCTCACACTTCATGGTTCCTATGCTGTTGGGGGAACTGAACCACTTTCCTATCACGGTATTGGCCTTTACCTCACCACTCTTTACACCATCCATCCTTAAGTATGCTGAGGCCATTGGCTGTGCTCACTGGGCTCTTCTGTCCTTCATGGAGTTCAGTTTCTGTCCTGCATCACCCTCATTTGCTGTTGACTATATAGGCAGCCTTAGGAGACTTCCCATCTGCCTTGACTGGAAAACGTAGGGGTTGTAGGCTGTGCTCTTTTTCCTAGCCTGTATCCAGTCCCTCACTGATCAGGTTTGCAGGAGTAGCAAACCTGGCACTATCACTGCCCTTCACCTCCTGTTCCCATGGCCAGACGGCCAGTTTGAAGAAGCTGTAAGCAGAGGTGGTTTGTGTGCATTGGTAGAGCTGATTCTTAAGGTCTGTAGAAGTTTTTAGGGTCAAACAGCAGGATCTCAGTAGCTCCAGAAATTTGGACATTAGGAACTGAGATTATATAATGAGAGATTAAAACAATTTTCCTGATCTAGCTTGTAGAAGTCAGAGTTGTCATCAATAGGTGGAACAGGCTTGGAGGAGGCGAAGGACTCAAATAGCCAGGTTTCTACAAGTTGAGAGTCCTAGCAAAAGCAGAGGTGGGATTTGCTTTTTGCTGTCACATCAGTCACCAGCCAGCGCTGCTGCCACGTAACCTCCTCTCAGAGCACTGTAGTGAGCTGGCAGAGTTGAACATGAAGCCACCTGTGTTGTTTTCCTTTTTCTAATATCAGTTTTCCTTGCTTTCAGATGCTGTTTATTCAAGGCACTAAGAATGTTAGAGATATCTACTTTTGTGACCACACTTGTTAACTCGGGGGTTTGTTTGGGGTTTTTTGTATGTGTATTTCATGAACCAGAAAGGTGCCAGACCTTTCTGCTGAGACTGTATAATTTATTGGTCTGGTGATTTTTTAAAAAGATATATAATTTAAATATAATAGGTATTAATGTATATAATTGTATTTTGGCATTATGTAAATATGTATTTTTTTCTATATTGTTTATATTAATATTATGCTTCAGATAATACTATTTTTTTTCTTATCACAGTTTTTATAAACTGTTCTACATAAACTATTTTAAATTCAATGGCTGACAGGACTGCTGCATCTGGGGCGGTATTGGCATGACACAGGAAAAATCCTTTAAGGAGAACCTCATTTTTTTTAACTAGTTCAGTGTTCGTGAGATGAAATAAGCTACTATTAAGCAAGGGAACAGTAGTCCTGTATAGGAGTTACAATGCTACTCTACACTTTAAACTTAATGCTTTTCATCTGAGAAAAATGGGTATAACCTGTAACACAATGGCATACCTTTTACAGAACTCAGTAACAACTGAGCAAAACAGGGTTCACCTCACCGGAAGCAACCGTTTCAGTCTAATGTGACATAGTAGAAGAATATTGAACAACATATGCTGCAGTGAAGTCTAACAGACCTATCTCCCACCACATACTTTGAGGGGAGACAGGTCACATTCTGATTTCTTTACACTGGTTTAAGAGAGCAGAATCAGACCACAACCTGTCTGTGCGTTTTCATGTGTGAATAATTATAATTAAGAAAAATGTTCAAAAAATGCCTCAGACATTTGTGTTAACAGATCTGTGAGGATGTGAAGTCTGACAACTTCCTTAGCTCATTAGAAACAATGTTGTACCATGAGAGCCAAAAAAGTAGATAGATTACAAACATGTATATCTCCAACAATTAACACAACTGGCTTTATGCTGCTTGCTCTCACAAAGTTTGGCCCCAGCATGTCTGCATAGAAAGAATCCTCCACATGAATGTTGCCTGATGCCCACCAACAAGGGCAGTTGGAATGGAAAAAGGCTCATCGGTAAGCCAGGGAATGTAGGCTGGCAGGGCTGTGCTAATCGTAGAATCATCAGATGGTTTGGTTTGGAAGAGACCTTAAAGACTATCTAGTTCCAACTCCCCATACCCCAGGCAGGGAGTCATTACTCAAAACATTTACTGACTAGCAAGAAGTTAAATCAAAGAGCACTCAGCAGGTATCCTGTCCAGCCAAGTGGATTATGCACAGCTTCTCTCCTCTGCAGAGGCTTCTCACTCAAGGGTCTAAACACCGTTCAGCTATTCTTTGTCTTTTTAGTGTTCTTCAAACAAATAGAGAAGAGGCAGTACATAGTTATTCTTCATCACAAAAAGAAGGAAAGGCTTGATAATTCTTCTTTCATATATCTACCTATACTTTCCCTAGAGAAAACTTAGCTTGTTACATTCCACTTCTGTTTTGGAGATAAATAAATACTTTTGAAGGCCTTCTGAGAACCAGTCAATAAGTGGCTAAGTGCCTAACTGAGGAACTGCTGTGGCCCTGTGCTACATGCCTTACTGGAGCTGCATGCTCCTTGCTGTAGGAATATCTGCCTGACAGTGGCTGAAGAAATCTACCAGGCAGCTCTGACATAGTTTTCTTAAGAAATCACTCCAAAGCAGAACCAGCGGGACTATGCACATCCATATCACTCTGGTCTTCTTACAGAGAAGGAAACAACCCAATAGTCACTCTTCCTTCCTTCTCATCTGGAATCTCATCCTTTCTTGACCAAATATCCTCATATGCCTCAGAAGCCACCCTTCATATCAGCTTTCACAGCTGCTCAAAACATGGAAGCTTGGTTAATCTTTTAGGTGTTTCTGTATGAAGATACTGCTCATTCTTCCTGTACATCCTCTTTGGCACCACACAAACCCCAAAATCCACCACCCTTAATTGAAACTGAAAAAGAAAAGAACTAGCGTTAGAGTGGAAGACATTTTCACAGGGGAGATCTAAGCAAAACCACAAAGAAATGTGCAGAGTCCTTTTTTTCTCTGTTTCCTTTGCTAGATTAACTAGGTTAGCAAACAAGGACAAACAAGCATGGCAGCTTTACATCAACTGTTGACCCTGCTAATAACCGCTGGACTTAAGGCATCATAAAAACTGCTGTTGTGTTACATGTGCTGCATTTAGTCCTTTCTTTTTTCAGGGATAGCTGAGGAGCAAAGGTCACCATGTTAGTTACCAGCACATGTTAATTACACTGTGAAGACATACCAAATGTACCCTATAAATTACTTCACACTATATATCACTGTGTGATTTTTTTGGTGCTGAGGGAAATGGAGCTCAGTAACGTATGATCTGAGAGCAAAAGTCTGATTGCACACTATGTATGCATGTTGTGCATCATTTTCAGAAAAACGCACATCATTCTACTCTTTATTTTATCGTTCTCAGCTCCCTTGTCCGCATCTACAGAGTTCACGCATGTGTACCCAAAACAATAATGTCATAGCAGACAACTAGTTTCATCTTTTCTCTCAGCTAATAATGGACACAGTTCATAAGCATCTTCCTCTTCATCACTTATTAATGTGACAGATGACCTTAAGTGCTCTGGCAGAGTGCTCACAAGCAGCTTTACATCTCTGCCCAGCTAGGTCACACATAAGACAGTACACACACATTATTGCTCTGGTTCTGCTCTCTACCCAATTCTGCTCATATGAAACCAGTGTAAATCCAGTGAGAAAAAGTTAAAAGTATCTATGTAGCATTTTATTAATATAAAACACCTACATAGCAGTATAATTAATTATATTTACTGTGCCTCTAAGCTGAATAGCAGGACTGATGGGAAATTGTTAATGTAACAAGAATGGATTTGAAGGAGACTGTACTGAACAGAGACAGGTCTTAAGGAAAAAGATATCTTTTGAATGTCCATGGATAATGCTCAGAATTCCCTTCTTGATGTTTCCCAATAATAATGTTATAAAGCAAGGCTAGTGTTGTAGCAGATCCTTAAGCTACGATTTGCACACTTGGAGCCCAGTCCTGCGAATCTCTGGATTGTCCACAAAGCTACCTGAGTACTTTCACGAAAGTCAACCGGAATGCTTGCCTGAAGAAAATACCATTCCTCTTCTGAAGCACTTGCAGAGTTGGGCTTTTAGGTTAATTCAAATTTTTGTATTGAAAGTTATTTAATAATGAAAAAATTGTAATAAATGAGTTTTTTAATCTGTGCAATACAATTACAAGATCCACTACCGAATGTAGGGAAAAAATGATTTTACATAGCTGGAGTTGATAAATGATATTTTTTGTTACTAATGGAACACAAAAGTGGGTGAGAGAAGTAGGCATACTGTGAAGATGTCATAAAAGTGCAACTTTATACATTTTTCTCTGCTGCTATAGTTATTTAGCAATAAATAATGCCTAAAATTGCCAGAAATATTATTTTGTGCCATGATATACTATGAATTTCCTTTCAGTTGTAGAACAGAGAAAAGAAAATGTGTGAGCTTTAAGTTTATATTATGTATTGTATATGGTTATTTACGCTTTAACTTTGAAACCAGAAGTTAAATACAAGACAGAGAGGAGTACATGAACACTTAGCCAAGCTCCTCAGCCTGGGATTTAATATATGGGATAGTAACCATCTAATCACTATATTAGCATCTCCTCCCAGGGCTGCAGATTAGAGAAATGCATCTGACATTCAGAGATTCTGCATACTGCAGCCACAGCTTCATGACCAAGGAGTGGCTTAGCAAGTGTTTAACATTTATTCAGATTTCTTTCCATACTTCAGACATACAATTTGTGTGAATAAAATGCATTATAGAATGACCACCACTCCCATGATGGCCCTGTCACAGATGTGTGGGCTCTGGAGCTGCGAGCTTTGGGACCTATAGTTCCGGCGGCAACTCACTGTAGACCCTGTGCCCCCAACTATCCCTCTCAGGCTGATAGAGTCAGACTCCTCAGCTGTTGGTAGCACCACTATGGCCAAAGAAAAAAACCCACAATTTTGAAATGTGTCTAGCCATAAATTCTTTCCTGGAGTAAAGTGTCTGAAAAACATCTTCAGCACATATTCCGTTCTCATATGCAATATAATTACTTATAATGACTTTTCCTAACAAACACTGGATGAACACAGAACTGTGCTACTATTGTCAATTTAATTTATGCATTTAAGTATATTTTTATATTTTTAACTACAGTCAACAAAACAAATATATTTGAGTATATTTTACACAATTTTATAAATAGTTCATGAATAAAACATTCATTTTTAAAAAATCACATTCTCATCTTATGTTTGACTGCCTTTGCATTATAGATGTTGTTGTCCTGCTGCTCAGAGAAAAGGTCATAAGTCAGTTTGATTTCAGTAGAGATAGTCTTCAGAGAACATTAAATTCATCAGAAGCCTCAGCCTGTTGGGGGGAAGGGGGCTCTGCTGTTGCCCACTGGCCATATTAGTGCCCATGTGGAAAGATACCATTGTTCCTTTCTCCTCTCTGGTTCTCCACCCTCCTCCTTTATTAAACCAGATAGTCTGAGTTACGCGATGGATATTTGAAACCACGGTGGATCTTGAACTTGCGTGCCTGTTATTTTAGAGACATTTCACCAGGCAATTGTACCAATTAGCACCGCACTGGAGGTCCATCTCTGCCTACCAGTCGAGGATCTGAACCATGCTTTTTAACAAATGTATTTCTTCTTCTCCTGCCCTCCACAGTTCTTAAAAACTATTAACATTCTTGTGGGGTCGGGGTGCTTGGCAGTATGTTCAGTGTCTCAGTTATTCTTAATTGGTCATCAGAAGTGTTTAAGACAAGTAATTCTGTTTATTTAAAAGAAAGAATGATTTATTGGCTTCTATTTTGTACTGTGAACTATTTACTGAGGGGATATGTAGTGAAGGCTGAGGGAATTGTTAGATTTTTAGTTTGTGATATAAAAGTTTATCTCTGAGCTCTATTCTGTCCTGAAGCCAATGTAGACACAAAAGAGCAGTGATAATGATAAAATAATGTACAGTTAATATCTCCACACAGGAGAAACAAGGCCACCATTACAGACAAAGATAGATATGAATGTTTTTACATGGTCCAGCAAAGAAACTGAAACACAAAGAGTATCTTCTAGTTCAGAAAGAACACGGTAGGTGATTCCTGTTAAAATATCACCAGAATCTAGATTTTAACCTTGTTATTTTTATAAAATGGACTTTATATATTTTTTATATTTTTATAAAATGGATTTGTATCTGGGCTTCATACCTACCAGCTGGCAGTTTTGTCTGGTAAGTTATTTGCCATACCATAATTTCAATTTTCTGCCAGTGCCTGTCTTCACTGTGAGTTGCTTTATTATGCGTTCATTAGAAATAACTGTGTGTGTCAGACATCTTACGGCAGGCAGGACGTGTGTCAGGCAATACCAGTGTGTCAGAAAATATCACAGGTGAAAATTTCAAATGTTACTAGCCAAGGTTTTGCACATTGCTTTGGTACAATACCAGTCCCAACCTGTGCAAAAAAAAAAACCAGCAGAAAAAGAGGAAAAATACTGTGTTCCAGTTAATTCATGGAGACATTGCAAAAGCAAGGACCCCTTCTGCTGTTGGCAGGGTGAATGCTCTGTGGGGCTGGGGGTGTGCTCTGCAGCGGGTGCCCCAGGCCGTGTGTCGGGAGGGTGCCAGGAGGGCAGCGGTGCCCTGATCAGGCAGTGGGCTGTACTGATCACTGAGCCACCGGTGGCCACCCCTCTGCAATGAGCTGCTGGTGGTGCTCATCGTGCAGCAGCTGCTGGCTCCTGCAGGGGCCTGACGTCCTTTCTATACCCCAGGTGGGTGGTTACTGTCAGTTGCATCATGCGAAACCTTGCTGCAACAGGCAGCCTTGTGTGGGATAAGAGATGGTCCCAGCTCCCTGAGATCTGCAGTAGTAGGCAGCAGTACCAAGCAGGCACAGAGGCACCATGATCCAAGAGGGCAAAGCTTTTTGCAGACCTCAGAGCCTTTAAGTTTCCAGGGAAAACATCATTTTAACACCCACAGGTTTGCTTTTGCAGAGGTCCTAGGGCCCCCAAAAGAGGCTAAAGTCCCCCTAATGGCTCTCACTGACCAGGCAGGGTGCCCACCATCAGCACAGGGAGAGTCCACTCCAAGCCTAGTTGCAGGGGCCCTCCCCACCCCTCCTTAACCAAATTCCCAACTGGAAAGGGTGGCAGAAGCATGCCCTAGCCCCCAGAGATGCTCCAGGTGGGTGCACACACCTTCAGGATTCAAGGAGAGAGGAAACTGAGGCAGCCTAGCTGTGACTCGGCACTGGTGTGGTTCCTCCCTCCATGCTGAGGCCTTCCACCCCTGAGCTGGGTGGCTCCGGCACATGGCGGGGACTGCAGAGGCACATGATGGGGGCACACTGTCTCTACCAGTGCCCCCATCCCGAGGCTTGCGGTGATGTGCACGTTCCAAAGGGCCCAGAGCATGAGACCACTGTCAAGATCCGGGCCAAGAGGGCAACAACCACAGCCTCGTGCAGCTGCCAAATGCCAGGCACGAAGCATTGCTGGCAAGTGCTATAGTGGCTGGACCAGACACTTTTTTACACAGCCTTCTGCACACGTATGCCAAAATCTCTCCCAGACTATATGCCCTGTCCTTGCTTGTCTTTGGTGGTGAAGTTCCCAGGTGTGCCGATGTGCCAAACAAATAGCAGAGAACAGCTGGAGCAGCTGCTTCTTACCAAGGATAAATGCAGAGGTTTCCCATCATCCCCACAGCCTGGTGGTGATGCCACACAACCTGGTTAGCAGGTGCCACCTGAGACCTGCAATTTGAGTCACCTCAGGACAAGAAGGGGCCTCGAAGCAGGTATTTCTGCCCTTATAAATCTTAATCCATTACTCAAGAAGAGGAACTCTTCTTTTTAAAGGACAGGGCAGGCATAAAGAGCTGAGCTGAGTGAACCCCTCCTGGGGGTATGTGTCTCCCAGCAGCCTTGTTTCATAGGATGAATCTTTTTTTTTTTGTATGTATCCTTGTTCTATGTATCCATCTTGGCTGTGCTGGTTTGCACCAAGCCTTAAAACTATACATGCTTTGCTGAGCAATCCCCACATGCATCCTCATGCATAGGTCCAAAACCTGGGCAGAAGAAAGCTGATGATTGGGCCAATAAAAAATAAAATATGCATAAAAACCCTTTAGTGGGTTATCAGGAGCATAAATTTGGCTTTGATCCAATACTTCCTTCTTATCTCTAAGTCCTTGTCTCCACTTTTAGTGGAGCTGTAGCATTTCCATCAGCTCAGAAATGATTGGTTTGTCCCTGGGATGTGGGAGCCAGGCACCAAAGTAGTACTGAGTTATACACACACAGTATACAGGCTGCACTCAAGAGACACTGACCAAGCCACTGCCTAACCCTGGCTCCCTCCAGTTCCTCAAACGTGTGGTGATTGCCTCTGTCAGCTCAGGTCTGAACTGTCTTCTGGAGAAGCTCACTGACTGAGGAGAAAGAGCAAACACCAAGAGTGTTTCTACCTGATTACTCAGAAACATTTCCAGCCCAGATGTCTATCCAGGTTAATCATCCCAGCCTGCCCTTATGACTGCTTATCCCCAAGCAGCCAAAGGGGTTTGGAAGTACCATACCCCAGAGGTATCAAAGACAGAGAAGGTGGACATATTGACAAAGCAATCATCTTAGTAGAGTTCTACAGTGCCTAATGTAGACATCCATGGGTTAAATGAACTGATTACTATTCCTGTGCCCTGTTGCATTGGGGGATGGACTAGGAGTTGGGCATCTTCACCCTGCTCAGTGGAGGTGGTGCGCACCTCAGAGGTTTCAGAGCCTTGCATCTCTGTGGAAACTGCTCTGTATTTTCAGAATAAAACTGAATTTAAGCAATGCCTTTTGGAGTCACACTCAGAGATCTGTTGCTGAACAAAAACCCAAGCCCAGTTTTTACACTAGTTCGGCTTCTTCCCCAGGACTACAGCTGGTAAGCACAAGAGATTTTCATCTGAAGTATCTCCATTAATCATCAATGTAGCAAAGTGTTGGGGGAAAATAGTGCAAGACATCTTCAGAGAGGGAAGCATCCACGTTGGGTGGCTCCACAGGACACTAGCACTAGATCCCTGCATCGATCTGCAAGCATGAAGGAATTAGCACTGGTATCACACTCCTTTGCAAATTCTCCCTGTCCTTGGCAGTGATACACATATATGTCAATAGGAATAGGAACATATTTCAAATCCATTTGTTTACATTAGCACATGATGCAAAGTTATGTAAATAATTTTTACTTTGGAAGCTTAATAATAGAAATTTAAAAAATTATGTGTTCCCACTATAATCACCTGATCTCTCCCACTCTTGTTGGATACATGGGATAAATGCATCTGGTTTATGCCCAGACCAGGTTTGAGGCTGTAGCACAGGAAGAAGACCCTCCAATTCTGTTTTCCATACCACAAAGACTAAAGAATCTTGAAATTTAAAAAGAGACTAAGGGCATTATGGATAAGAACACCCAAACTTCCTGGAAAGTCAAATACAGACCATATGGCATGTAGTAAAGCTACCCAAATAGATTTTGTATGAATGGAACTACGCTGTAAAAACACAGAGTAAAAATAATTGGATGCAGAAAGCAAAGTGAAGGTGTTCAGAATGCTCCATGCAGCTTAGCTAGGGAAGAAAATGTTATGCAAACAAATGACAGCTACAGAAAGGTCCATGTGTTAATTGGGGGCATTTCTTCTGCCTATCAATGACTAGCAGTAATGAAACCACTAGGAGAAAAAAACAGATACTTGCAAAGGCAATAAAGAGATAAAGAAGTATATAATGTCCAAAATATCAAACGGGTCAGAAAAGATATGCTCAAGACACTACACATGATAAATGCCAGCATCCTGTTGTCTTACCATTGGATCTAAAAGACACCTGGAGCCAAACTATTTGTGAGAATCCAACTTCAAAAAAATTAACTGGCAGACAGCTGGAATTAATTAATGCCTAACAATTCTGTGCTAGAAAGGTTAGAGAGCACTAAAAATATCCAATGAGCCTGTTTCTTTACACATTGCACCAATTAGATCTGGTCAGGCTGTGACAAATTTGGTGTAAACTTTCTGGTGAATGAACAAGTCCCCTCAGCACCCTCCAGTAGTTCCCAAGGTAGCTAAAATCTTGCCTCTACAATACCAGAACTTTCAATGACAAAAATGGAGGAGGAAAAAAGCAAAAGGAAGTGCTGGTGTCAAGTATGTCATGGTTGTTGAACCAGGGCAGGTAAGAACATTTCAGATTCTTGACTTGGCAGTGTTGTCCAGCATGAATTTCTGTTTGTTTTGGTGGGATTAGACCTAAATATCTTGTACTGAGACCATTAGAGGAAAACAAGAAAAGATAGAAAATATTGTGGGTGAATTTCTACTGCTCTAGGGAAGATGCATCCATTTCAGTGGGGGGAAATGCACATACATCCATGCTGGGATGGGAAGGCAGCTAGGAAGAAGGATAAAGCCACCAGAGACCTCCACCAGCATTATGGTGACTTCTTTTACTTAATTTCTCTTCTCAATCCAACACACTGTCAGAGACCAGATGAAAAAAAGCCTGCGAAGGACCATGTGGTGCAACCATGGGCAGAGAACTCTGTCATGCTCTGAGCAGGAGGCTGAGCTGCTGAGACCGTGCAGTGAAAGTAGGAGCACACACACCTCGCCTAGAAGGTCCTTGCACCAAGGGGAAGCCCATTTCTCCTTCCTCACTCAGCCTTGCGAAGGGAAGCCACGCTTAAATTTTCTGTACTAGATACTGCTGTTCCCAAGGAGGTGACTCTCTTCCACCTCCTGCTTTCTGACCTCTGTGCCACCCACTTATTCCCACATCTCTCTGCTTGTTGCCACTCAGCACAGCAGATCGGGGAGTGATCTGTGTTAAAATTACCTTGTCATCAACAAAAACAAAGAGCTATTTTTAATCTTCCCAGTCAATTCCATGAGAGAGTCTGACTTTTTATGCAGCCATGAGCTAACAGGGCATGAGTTATTTAACATCACCCTTTTTGCTTCTCAGACCTTTTTTCCACTCCCTTAGTCTAGCTGCTCTGACCAAACATGACCTGCCCCTCTCAAGTCCCTCCAGGCTGCCCCAAGAAAATAAGACTCCATCAGAGCTCAGCCCCCAGTCTACCACCTACGTCTGTGAGGAACAGGAATAGTGGGTTTGAAAAAGTTAAGTCTAACACTGACTTTCCCATAGGTGCAAGTATGACCAATGGCTGAGTGCCAGCCTCAAAGAAAAAGGGAATAGAGAAAGGGAAAGAAGAGCTTTGGATAGCAGGAGGAGGATGGATGTTGGTTCATGCCCTGTGTTATGTCAAGCACATGAAAGCCCAGCATGGTGAGACTGTTCCCTGCATCGACCCCCTCCAGGGAGATGGGGAAGCTGAGGATCTTGTTAATGTGACCAGGTCCCCTTTGCTCCTGAAATGCCACCCCACATCTTCTCACAATGAAAGGGAGAACTGAGTGCAGACGCTTCACAAACAAATTTCTCTTACCTCCAACTCCATATCCTCCCCCCTCTAGCTCTTATCTCAGTAATTAAATATGCAGCTGAGGAAACTGATTTGGAAAACAGATGGCGTTCAAGATGCTATAGAAAATAGTGGTGCATTTTAAATCTTACAGCAGAGACACAGATTTGGGTGGTATATGGGCCTTGAAGTAATTGAACTTCAAGGGCTGCTTGTGCAATGACCTTTAACAAGAAGGGATGAATGGCCCTATAAGCTACAACTTGATACTTACAATCAAGAATACTGTGACTGGTCTGATTTGCCACAGAAATTGGTGTGACCTAGCCAAGTTCTTGGTAACTGTCAATGATATGAAATATGGGCTCTGGGCAAGATGGAACCCTGAAGCAAGCCGTTTAGCCTAGCACTGGTCTGAAATGTAAGGGGAAAAGACACCAAAAATAACAGATCATTAATCTGTGTGAGGCTCTAAACCCATTCTCCCACTGTCTTCCTTACATTTAAGGCCACATCATGAGCTTGATGGGGCAGGACTGGTAAGGACAAGGTGCCACAGCTGCTGGCAGCAGAAATGCCATGTCCCCAGATCTGCTGGAGGAGCATCGAGTGGTAGGAGCCCACTGCTGCCTCCCAGCTGCTGCACATCCAGCAGGAAATGAGAAGGGAAGCTTTTTCACCAACCTAACTGAGGAAAGGTGTTTGCCAATGACATTTGCCTCTGGATCAGCATTAAAAATGTCCTCATTCAAAACCCAGGCAGTAAAAGAAATTACACTGGCTTGTGTTGGATGGGGCTGCCTCTTTCTAGCAAAATGGCATGGTCATCAAATCCCACACTCTGAAATGGCAGAGGTTGCCTTGCAATGGAAACCATCACAAGAGGAGCTAGGGGAGCCCCACAGCTGACAGCTGTTTCCACCGCGGAGCATATTTCCACACAAGGCTGGAGGTAATTCTCAGAAAAACTAATAAATTGAACATAAAGAGTTTAAACCATCCAGATAAACAATGGCAGATGTTTAGGGATGGAATAATAGGCAAAACTATGAGTTATGCAGTGCCTGCAGTTCAAAGAAAATTAGTTCAAACTGTGAGGACATTGTTCAGAGGAACAGTAAGGGATAAAGCGACAGCAGGAGGAAGAAAAGGAGAGGGAAAGCTGTCTCACTTTCCTCAGATGCATGAGAACCATCCCCAGCTAGCATGGAGAAACACACCTTAATCATCAAATAGCAATCTGAAGTTTACAGTGGAAGCAGAAGCAAGTACCACCACTCAGTCTCACACCCTAGCCTGCAGAGCCAGTTTCCCCACAGCACTGATAGCATTTAATGGGGCTGCTGATGTGCAGAAATGCTGAATGTCAACACAAACCCTGCGTCTTCCCGCAGATGTTTCCAGTAAAGGACAAGAACTGGGCTAGTTGTTGGGATAGGGACTGAGGAACCAGGACCCCTGCATTTCATATCTGACGCTGTTTCGCTGTCCAACCTTTCACATAACATCTAACCTCTGCAGGCAGCAGTTCAGCTTTCTGTAAAAGAACTTTTTCCTTCCCATGGATGTGAGGAGACCTAACTCCAATTAATAACTCTGCTGCCAGCCCTCTTCTTCCTCATCCAAGGATGGAGCAGATTTTAATATGATACTTGTGCCAGAAATTTACTCTTTTGAAAGACGAAGAAAATCCTTCTTTTTCAACAAGACTGCAGCACTTCTTATGCCTTTTTTTCTCAGATTTCATAAGGTATAATAGGTAGTGTTTAAATGAAGAGGGCCAAATGATCAGAATGCTTTTGAGCTACATAATGACTATTGCTAATAGCAATGCTTGACTTGGCAGCACAGTCTTCAAGGTTATTTAGCGAAGCAAGAACGTACAACAAATAAAATAAAAAGGCAATTTTAGTATGTCTTTGCAAAATAAATTTAAAATTAATCAATTTGCTTTTCACTTTTATTTTGCCTTTTTATTTTGGCTATCAATAAAAGCAACCTTGAAAATGCAACACAAGAAGAGCTAGAGAGGAGTGATAGAAGAAAAATAAAATGAGGAGGAATGCAAGTCAGTACAGAATGTCTTTGATCATTACAAAGCTAATTATCAAGAAAGACAACTCAATATGCATGAATACAGAATAAAGATGAGTTTGGTAAACCTTTACCACACAATACATATGTATTTGTGTACCTGAAGAGATGGTGCTTAGGAAGGAAGCAACAGAGGGAAATCTAAGCATATGTGCATCACTCCAATAGCAGGATGGAAAGGAGGAAGAACTTCCAATCCATTTTACTTTGAGGCACAGTTAATGCCACAACAAGCTTCCATTATGCAGCCACACATTAGTTGTCCTATTGCTACAAAACAGGCTGTAAATCTGTAGAGGTATTATAAACAAAAAAGAAATAATTCCCAAAAAGTTTCAAGATAGGTCAAGATATAATTTAAACAGAAGGTCATTAAAAACTGATTTGAAATATGGAGTTTTGCCAAAACCTTCTTTTATTTTGCTCATTTGGCACAGCAAGAACTCTATGGGCACACATGCATGTCCTGTCAGTGAGGAAGACCAGTTACTGTCAAGTAATTTGCATGCATGAATATATGTTTTGTGCCCAAAACAACCCTGGAGGAAAACCCCACCTCATCCCACATCTATTGACATGGACACCAGTGAATAGTGAGATGTTCAGCCCCAACAATTTCCTGCTTGCTGCATCCAGTTGTGCAAACTTCTTTCCCCTGGGAAGAGTTTAGGCAGTGGTTCTGCATGGGTTTGTCGAAGAAATGTGTTGCTTTTTGGAAAGAAAAATCAGTGTGATGGTTCAGCTGCTGCAATGGCAGAGCCTGAAGCTGGCAGAAAAACTTGCTACGCTGCTTTCCCTGGACCCGGACAGGATGGGGCTATTGTTACTGGACTCTACCTGCTCCAGCTCCTTCCTCAGGCACCAGAAACAGGCCAAATTGCTCTAAAAAACTCCCGTGCAACACTTGCCAGAAATTTCAACAAAAAAGAATGGGAAATACATTGCTCTGAGCAAAAGAGGTGAAAAAATACGCTGAAAACAGTTTAATAAAACATGGTACCCCCACATTCTCCCAAGAAGTCAGAGTTTCAGCCCAAGACATCAGCTAAATGCCATCAAAACCCAGGGTTAGTAGAAGCAATTGCACCAATGTGCTTTTTTAGCAGCTATCTGAAGGCTTTACAGTGACATTTTTGCTTGCTTAGGTTTTTCCTCCCATCAAAAATTATATTTGATCTGTCCCTCTTATTTTTACCTTTTATTGTCCAGGAATAGATAAGATATTTTATTCTTCTGCTGGTATTCTTACCTCTTTATATTTGTTGTTGAATCACCTGCCCATCAGACTGGAGCTCATAAATATCTTGATCTGGCATATTTAAAATAATTCAATTAATTTGCACTTTACCTTGCCATTTCATATCATGAATAAAGCTATCGAGACAACTCGTCCCACACGTGTCCTTGGTATCTCACTGTTCATTATTGCTTTGTGTTGGCAATTCTTCAGCCCATTTTCAATCTCTTCTCACTTGTTACCAGCCTGATCTAAATTAATTTTTTCAGTAAGACCTTGAGACATTACTTGAAATGTTCCCTATGGTGTATTGCTTCCCATATGTGTCTCCACTCATCTTCAGTTTGGCTGTACAAAAGCAGCAAAGTTCACGGGACATTATTTGCTTTTACACCAGAATCATTTACTGCCTATGATTCATTTGTCCAGATACTTGTCGATTCATAGCATATGCTCTATAGTTTTGATAAGAATTGAAAATTGATCCATCAAAAGCAAGAGACACCAGCTAACTCCACATTTTCCGTATTTTTTTTTCCTTTGGTATCAGACCTGTTCTTGATGATTTTTCAGAAAACAATAGTAGGGATCTATGCTGTTTAGACGTACTGACTGTTGTATATTCAGTCCTTCCAAACTAATCTGCCCCTGCCTAAGAACAAATTTCCTGAAAATTTCACAGGTAATTTTTTAATAATCTCAAACATTTTCTTCAGAGGAACAGTGCAGGGAAAGATAGCTCAGTCCTTTGAATTCCACAAAAGATTTCACTCTTTGCCAAACCCATACCCCTTCCAATGTTTTCAATTTGCCGTTAGGTGGGAGCTCTCTCCCTGACGACCCTCAGTCACGCTCCTTCCCCATAGCCCCACATCCAGGCAGCGTTCCTGATATCCAGGCCCCTGGCAAATGCCAAATATTACATTCTAGAGATGCTGCTTCCTCCAACTTCAATGAGCACGGCAACAGGTGGCTGCTTTGTCCCCTCTCCTGTGGGTACCACAAGACAAACTGACTTATTGCCAGGGGCGAAAGGGCTGGGGGAGAGCTGCTGTCCTGCCAAGTGGAGAAGGACTGATGCTCTGCTGAAAGCAGCTGACCTGAACAAGTCAAGTAGCAGCTCAGCAAGCCTTCAGTATAGGGGTCTGTGTTTCTTGGACTGAAACGCATTGAAAATGCAATCTTGCATGGAAATATATTGAACTGAAATGCAGCTTTGCAAACAAAGAAAAGACAGACTTCAATATTGGCACATGTTCTGATAGGCATGATCAGAAATTGTTCTTTGTCTGAAGTCTGAATTTGCCCTAATCCTATATTGAGGGAATGAAAATGGCCTAAAAGTTGGCTCTTTGGGGCTTTTGAAACAAAACGTTAGCTGCTCACATCTCTTTTTTAATTGATCCTGCTGTATGAGATCCAAATAGTTGAAGTATTTTGTCCAGAAACTCTCAGTTGTAGAACAAGCAGTTATATGAAAGAGCTTACTGGTTGATTTTTTCCAACAGCTTTTGGTGAATGACAATTGGCATGCAAATAAAAATAGAGATAAACCTTATGCTAGCTGAAAAGTTATGAAGTAGTTATGTTATGAAAAGTAATGTTTGACACTCCATTAGCTCATTAAATTAAATCACAGAGAAATGGCTTTTTTTTTTTTTTAATGCAATATCAAAACTACTGCATTTCTGGGAGACATTTCTGGTGGATTTCTGTATGTGCTGTTTGGAGATTGTGTATTGTAGGTGTGTATGAAATTTTACAGCTATGCCAAAAGTATTTTATAATAAAATTTTACATACAAATTACAGCTATATACTGTAATTGGCTATTCTTTTTTTTTTTTAAATATGTATAGCATCTCCAGCCATGCATCTAAGGCATGCAAAGTGATTTTTCAGCTTATGATGCTTCAAACCATTAAACCACCAAAGAGCTGTGAATTAAACATAGTGCAAGCAATGGCAGCATTCGCACCAGCATATCAAACCAGAACAAGAATTGCACAGACTCTCAAATATCAAACTTCGGGGTTGATTCATTCAGTGGTTCTGTGACCTGACAAGGCAGTATGATTAATTGCACACATATTCCCTTGGAGGTTTTCCTGCTCATGCTCTCTGCAGCAAAGACTGTTAACTTGACAGATCAGCATAGCAGCCTCTTAAGATGCCAGAAAGGGAAGAGGTTGTTTTCTGATTGAAAGATAATGGAGGAATAGCAGCTGTCCTATGCCGCGGGAAAAAACCCCAAAACAAATAGCCTTTGATTCTCAGAGAACCCCCACACAGAAATGAGTTGATTTTTCAATAGCTCTGGCTATAAGATTTCTGCCCAGGATTGAAAGACCATATTTGCATGATACTATAGGTGCCATAATTAGAAATTCAGCTGTAGTTCCTTTCATTTGATTATCTAAACATAAGCCATGACCTGAGTGTTTTTATTTTCTTAATAGACACTCTTGTGGATGTCTCCTCTTCCACATGTTTGTTCTTGGCTTTAAAATACTTTGGCCATTTAGGTTTAAGTTTGCAGAAACCCAATTCAGCAGGTAGCTCCCATATTTGCAGTGCTGAGCAAAGAGGCTTGCACAGCACATTCCTTCTCTTCACAGGCACTCCACATGGTCCTGCCATTGGACCAGACCCACTGCGAGTCTTAAATAGGTTTAATTTTTTGAGTAAGGCCCAAACCCCTAGCAAACTGCATTAGACACTTCCTCAAGGACACTTAAGCCCTACAACCTTATTTATTAAAGGGTTTTAAACACTGACCAATGTTTCCTCTTTCACATTTCCCAGATGGACTCTGACTGGATAACACATGCTTGACAGATTCTTTCATGTAGTGTGTGAAGTGAGCTCAGATGCATGATAGCCCTCTGTAGACACACCTGCTCCTGTGGGCATGACACTGCAGCCCTGGCTCAGGAATGAGAGCTCCCAGAAGCAAATTGTAGGCAGGGAAACCCCACGGACACCATCACCAGGGCTAGGGTGGTCAGGGGCAGGCTGAGCCAAGGCGGCCGATCCATGGAGAACCCTGCACTCTCATGCCTCACAGACATCTTTGTTCTGTTCTAGGACAAATCCCTTAAAACCCACCTGGAAGCACAAGTCTGGAAACTGGGACCTGGGCTACCTTTCCACTGCACTTTCTAACTTTCGTTCTCCGGCACCTACTGAAGACTCAGTTTATAAATGTCCTTAAAATCCAGCACTCTGTGCTAGACCTCTATCATAGGGTTACATTTATAGCAGAAATTGTGGGTAATGATCTTTTAAAATGTCCCTGGATACTTCCATGACATCCCTCATCTACTCCGAGCATTGAATTAAGCTCTTCATTCAGTAGCTAAATTTTCTAGCATATTGTGAAATCTTGTCTATTACTGGCAACACCAAAACACAAAAAGCAGGGGAAATGCAACAAAAAAATGCTCTTATTACTTTGACTTTTAAAATGAGCCTAAGAAGCTAACAGGAAAAGATACCACATAAAAAAATTTATGTAATTGCACTGCATGAAAGAGAAGGCAGGTCTCACTAAAGCAGAGCAGTAGACAGCATGACAGAAGAAAATTCCTCAATGCAGTGGCATATAAATATTGAATAAAATGCAAAAATTGACTCTGCAGATGGCTCTGGGAAAAGCAGCTGCTCTGGCTGTGAATATGTTTCAGAGAATACACCACCAAAACTGGAAATCTGCAAAGCCAAGGAGGAAATCAGTGAATAATCCACTAAAAGGAAATCCCCAGCTTCCACAACCAAGTACAGGGATTACAAATATGTTTCTAAATCAGTGAGGGGCAGGCTGGGACAGAAAAGTGAATTTTAGGATTTTTTTTTCCCCTTAGTATCACACACTGCCATGCCAGTCTTTGCATACTGCCTGTCTTTGCATACTAATTTAGATGTTTAACTTGGGATGTTAATCTTTCAGCAAAATAATTTAATATCATCTCCGCAACCATTACTTTCTTCCAGAGGCCTTTGCAAATGACATTTCCACCAGATTTAGATATATGATTGCCAATCAAGTGAGTTGCATCAGCTCAATTTGCTTCTTGCTTTTTGCTCAGAGAACCAGCTGTACTATTCAGTCACAAAAGCTTCTGGAGCAAAGCTAGAGCGGATTTTGTTAATCTGGATTTGCGAGCCCCAAGGTACTGGCTTAAAATTTCATGATGAATCTGTGTCACTCTGTATTTCCTTCTGCCTTGGGAAAACAAAGGATGGATGTATGCAGAAAATCAGAGTTATTTTCCTTAACTGTAAGAAGCTACCGTGCGGAAATAGACAAAGAGAACTTGCCATCACCTTAGCCAGGTAACCAAACCACCCCACAATGTCAGCTTTCTGTGGTTTGCATAGTGTGGAAAAGTAATAACTAACCCCCTGAATCAGACACATGATGTAGTGTTTTTGCGGGTTGCTGAGGCAAGAGAATAGCAGAGGATGCAAGCAGTGGCCTTGCTTGCAAGTGAACTTGAAGATACAAGTGAAATGAAAGAGTGCCCTCTGCAGAACACCCCTTCCATAAGTTGGCAGGCTTTCCTCTAACAGGCTGAGCTCATAGCCTCTCTTCACCCTGTATATCCAGCACTATATTTCCCAGCAGGCTGAGAGCCTGTTTGAGCCTGGCAACAGGCATCTCCAAAGGGGTGATGTTTAACACAGAGAACTGGAAATTCTTCGCACAAGAACTGTTTTTCATCCATGGGACTGGAGGTGCTTGAACATGTGCAACCAACACGAACTGGATCTTTCGCGTGGAGTAACATGCCAAGAAGCATCAAGTTCCTACCTCCACAAACATATTTCCTTAAATTCCTTTGAAGGAACAGAGGACTCTCCAAAAGTCACATAGCAAGTAAGAAGGGGGGCTGGAAATGACCTCAGTCACCTGCTGCCCCTGCCATATATCACCCTTATCACTGGAAACCACAATGTGTACAAGAAGCCTCACGGAAATCAGTTGGAAAACACACAATACAATTCATCTGAAGAGGACACTGGGCAATACAAGCAGATTTGTCACTGTGCCAACTAAGCTTTCAAGCTTTCAAATCTAGCACTTTTCTCATCCTCAGGAAATACTTCTGTTAAGTGTTAAAATCACAACGAAACACAAGGTATTTAAACATAATACTAAGAATATCAGAGATTAGTACAATGCACAGTATGTTTAGAATTGCAGAATTGTTAATGTAAATTAAAATGCTTTGCCAGTAATCACTCATTTTCCTGACTGAGCCACACGGCTTTTCTTCTCTGCTGCACTTCAGCCTTGCAAAGCTGCACAGCTGGTCCCAGGGGGGTCCAGCCCTGTGGGGGTATGGACGTGTGCCATGAAGCTACTCTGGCCTCAGCCCCTGACTATGGTATGCAAAAAATGTGCCCAGGGAAACTGCCAGAAATATGGAAATCTCTGCAATGAGCAAGTGGACGAGAGCTGGTACTCCAATCATACACAGTGAGGACCTGGAGCAAGCAGAGAAAGGAGACTCAGCAAGATTCCGTGCCCGAATTGCCTTGCATTTTCTGGAACGTCCCCTGCGTGGGAGCCTTCATGGAGCTGGTGTGACTGGGATGGGCAGTTTAGCAGCAAACACCTAGAGCCCTACAAGGAGCTGATATCTTCCCTGGCTATTCCTGGATTCTGGTGAGATGGATCACACCATGGCTCACAGGCTCTCCTCAGCAAGTGCACAGGCACTCCATTTTTGAGGGAAGATGCTAGTAAAATATATTCGTGTAAAACTACTAATGTAAAATTCCTGCTGCTTACAGTCTGAGAGCATTCATGAAGAGTGTATCTGAGAGGGGACAAGAACAACTGTAGGGACTGAATACCACTGAGGCAATAAAATTAGATCCAGCATTTAATCATCTTTCCAATAATAGTTTCATTTTTTTGATAAGTACTTTTGAGAGATTTCTACATTTCATCAAAATGAACAGGTGATGATGAAAGACTTAGTCTAGACAGAAGTTAAAGTTTGAATTTTAAAATTAAGTTCTACGCAGTGGGAAAAAAAACCCAAAACAGCACAGTGTTATGTTTGTCTTAAAGCTTTTCCTTTTAAATAAAAAAAAATTCCAAAGGTTAAAAAACCCAAAACAAATTTTATTATTTTGAAAATAAGGTTTGTCTAAAGCAAATATTTTAAATATTTAACATTAAACATTAGCAAAGATCGCTTTGTAGAGATGGAATGAGCATCATCAGGGAGTTTTATAAACTGTCTCAATTCCACTAGGACTTGGGTAGCTGCAGTTCAGCACTAAGAGCACACAGCATATTTGGTGTAGTGTAGATTATTTTTTTTTTGGTAGAATATACTTATTTACTGTCATAGCAGAAGAAGCAATTAGCTGGCATTTCATGGGGCAGTCTTCTAAGAAAAATCCTGAGGCAAGAGCAACTCCACCATCAGATCAGACCCTGGTAGGAGACGAAGGGTGCCCCGCAGACCTGCAGGTGTGTCAAGTTTCCCCACTTGAGACCTTCTTGCAGATTTTTCTTTTCCATCAGCAGCCTTGCCACTCACAAATGCTTCTTCTTTTGGATTGCCTCTGCCTTGACAGCCAAGCTCTTGGCACAGATGGTCAGGACCACGATGAGGACTCCAACCAGGAATGTCACCACAGGCCAGAGGAAGCAGTGCAAGAGGACAGTCTCATCATGGGTGCGCTTCAGCATCACATCATCTGGCCTGTGAAGAGCAGGAACAGAAAATGTAGAAAATATAAATCAACTCAATATCATCAGCTCATCATTAGTGGAAATCATCCACCATGGAAAGAGTAAAGGTGTTTTATTTGCTAGTGTTAGAAAATGATTAAGTGGACCATTTCATTCACTGCTTTCGTTTGCCCGTTTATCACCAGCACTCGTGGTGGGCTGTAAGAGCTTTCCACTTGCAGTGTTTACAGGCTAACAAGTTTGTCTGGATAAAAAAAAAGGGGGGGGGGTTGGTACTTCAGGTCTTCCAGGGGTCATGGTCATCACAAAGAGCTGTTAGAGATACAGTATCACACTGACTGTGGATTGGAAAAACCACTCTAGCAAAAACATAATACCAGGCAGCATTTATACATGTCTAGCTCAGATGTCATCAAGCCCTGTGCAATGGGTTAAGTGTAATCAAAGCTTCCCTTTTAGCTTGGAGCACTGATGTGTTCATGAAAGCTCCTGGTGAAGTAAGTCCTGGCTGTGGTTTGGGTGCAGAGCCGGTCCCTGCCCTCAGCCCTGAACTGCTGGTGGCCCAGGCTAGCCCAGCTGCACTGGGAGGCAGGAGTCTGCACAGCCTATCCCCAGGAGGACGACAGCCTGGCCCCGCGTGGCCAAGGCTCCCGACTCAGCCCCTTCCCAGCAGTGGCTATTTCAACAATAAGCTGTGATTTGGTGCTGCAAACAGCAGCGTCCAAGTAGGCTACTACAGGGACACTTTGAGGAGCCTCCCCCAAACATTTGAACCTCCATGCCTCCATCGACAGCATCTAACATACAGTCATGGTCGGGGCTGTAACAGGTTTATGCATTTCCAAGGGAAAAGGCTAATAGCAAGGAGGAAGCATCTTAAGATATTCAGAAATTTAGCTGTGCCACGTGTCTGAAATATCAGTTGTCCATCCACCTCTTCCAAGTCTGAGAAGTCGGTTGGGAAATCCGATGCCAGGTTTTCCTCAGCTCTGGCTCTTTCTGCTCTCCTTGCAGTTTAACAGTTACTAGATCAGTCTCATGGCATTTGCATTTTGTTGCTGCTTTCTCATCTAAAGCCAGACACATGCAGTCCCTGGAAAATTACCTACAAAGGAAAGAAACAGACTTTCTCTAATTAGGAAAATATCTATAGCCTTGACTAATGTTGGTCCTCATTTACATTGAACTCTCCCATCACGTGTTGCTTTGTCAATGCTATCTGACACTCCTTAGAGCAACAAACCCTGCAGCCTAAAACCCTGCCAACCCAGGCTCATCCAGCCAGGTCCTGGGAATTAAGCTCTTCTAACACAGTGGCACATGGAAGCAGATACCTGCTCAATGACTGTGCTGTCTCTCCCACAATAGTTTTATCCTGATCAGAAAGCAGCACCAAGAAAGCATTCTCCATAGAGGAAAGAAGAAGAACCTCTTATTCTTTCACTGAGAAGTTAATTTATGGAGATGTTTTAAAATCTATGGAGTTTAATCCATCCTTACGGAGTTAATGGAGCTAGACTGTCAAGCTACAACTTATCCCAGATTTAATTGCACCTGGATTTGCATTTGGGGATCTCTCACCCAAAATTGCTATGTGAAGGATCCTCTGCACTGTGCCAGCCTGTAAGTCCCCAAGGCTGACACAATGCATCTCTCTTTGTTTGTGTAGTAAGAAGCAGAATAAGATTGATTATGAGCAGCTCAGCTATAAAGAAGTTGAAATTCAGCAACATAAAAAATTGTCAAAAGAACCCCAGGTGTATTCAATAGTGAAGTCTGCTTAACCAAAATCCTAAATATATATAGGCAGGCACAGGTGGAGACTATAAATTGAATCAAGTAGTAATAACTTTATAGGCACAAACTCACCAGCCTATGCCATAAGAATGACAACACCTGAACAGAAAAATCCTTTCACAAGAAGTATAATACTGCTTCCCTCATATTTACTGTATCATCATCTGTGCATAACAGAGTGCTAGTTGGCAATGGGGCCATAAGTAGAGAGCACTCAATCTTCACAACTTTCAGCTTACAAGTGACATTGAATTTTAAGTTTGTTTTTTTTAAGCAGATACTCATCAAAGATTTCAAAAATAAGGGGCAAGAAGAAAACCTAGAAAATTGCATTCAGTTAAAGGAAAGAAAGTGTGATTGGGGAAAGCAAGGTATCTTTTTGACAGATTCCTAAGTGTTTTTGAAACACGTACCAAAGCTAGCAGCAATGGATGCCAAACACTCATTATAGGTGTGACTGTAACTTGGTAATTTAAAAGAATTTCCCTTTTGGAAAAGAGTCAAAGACAGAGGCCTTTAATTAAGCCTCAAGATGAGGTTTTGGTTCAGGTGGGTATTATTGCTATTCTTAGCTTCAGCAAGAGTCCCTGTGCAATTTTTATATGGCAGTGACTCACTGTCGACTGCACACAGCATCTTTGCAGACAATGCATCAAGACATGACTGAGTCCTCAAAAAATACTTCAATAAATGGCTACTGGCACCACAATTAAGATATTAAATGCCCTTCTTTAGTCAAGAGGAGGGAGCAGCACTTTTGGATGGTGATCTGACACCCAGGAAAACTCTGGAACCCTCTGGGATGTAGCCTTTTGGTACTGACTCTTGGCATAAAAAAATAGTGGGACAAATTTGGATCAATTCCTATGGTCCTGGGAATCTGGAGAGATCCCAGTTGACTGGAAGCTGCCTAACTTTGTCCCGGTTTTCAAAAAGGGCAAGAAGGATGACCCTGGAAACAACAGACCTCTCAGTTTCATTTCAGTGATTGGCAAAATTATGGAAATTATTCTGGGAGTAATTGAAAAACACCTGAAGGACAACACAGTCATTGGTCAGAGCCAGAATGGCTTCATGAGGGTAAAGTCCTGCTTGTCAATCTAAATTTCCTTTTATGACAAGGTAACCCAACTAGTTGACCAAGGGAAGCCAGGTGATGTAATCTTTTCGGATTTCAGCAAAGCTTCTCTCTTCTCTGTGGTGACCAGTGACAGAAACCAAGGGAATGGCCTGAAGTTGTGTCAGAGGTTTAGGTTGGATATTAGGAAAAGGT